>NC_136421.1:130845000-131445000 GCF_052625555.1 Lactuca saligna
TTATGAGATTATGAAGTTATTTATGGCATGAGTTTGTAATTGTGTTTATAGTTGTATAATAAGATGCACTCATATTTCTTACGTGTATAGTGCAATGTTTGTAAGTTTTTATAAACATTCATTTTAGATGTACTAAAAGATAAATAAAAAGCTATACTATTATTTCGGTAAAAATTATAGAAGTTAATTGGCTTTATAATTAGTTTACCCTCTAATAATTTTAGTTGGTTAGTAAAACCAAAACCCTCCAATAATTTTCTCTTAATTTTATTAACTATATTTTTTTATAAGTTTGTTGTAATTATTTTTGAAAATTATGATAAATTCTTTTTAATTTATATTTACGCCGTTGTGAAGTAGATTATTGCTAGTCAAATAAAAAAAAGCATGAAGTATGAGTATATGATCACCTTAGTCAATCGTTATGAAAATATACATACGAAAACATAATTTGAATCAAAACCATAAAATTGAAGCCTAAAATAAATATACAAATAACCTAAATTTAATCTAAACCATAAAATATAATAAGTCCACAGTAAAACCATAGAAACAGAACCCAACAAAATGAAATAAAAATCAAGATTTCCTTGTAATAATACCAAAACAAACACACTATAACCTTAAGAGAAATATAATTGATTCCAAGTGCACTTAATATATTTAAACTATTTATTTCACTTCATGTTCCACCAATCCATTAACCCTTGATGAAAATATTTTAATAGATCTTAATTTTCCTTCTGCAATAGTACCATCTTCAGAAAATAAAATTTCAGATTGAAATTCAAGATTTCTTTGAAGTTAATTACTTTAATTTGTTCTTAAAGAAGCTTGGTGAAGTAAAAATCCAGCTACTACCAAATTCAAGATTATTTGAAGTGAAATTTTCAAAACTATACCATCAAGATTTCTTTGATGTAAAATTCCATTTGATATAAAATTGAGCATTAATCTGAGGGTCTGGTCTCAAGTCTCCTTATAATTGTCCCTAAAACAATGCCATGTTGACTTATGCACAACCAAACCTTACTCTTGGGCTTCAAGTAATGACATAAGCTTTCCTAGATCATTATATTCAACTGTACAAAATGGAAATCTCTTGGCTGGTGTAGACATCTTTATGAGTGTGTTGAAAAGTGTAGATTTTCATACATTCAACAATACAGCCTGATATCAACAAGAAAATAAGATATATATCTGAATCACACCTGGAACTGAATCAAACCGATCTACAACCCGAACTGAAATCGGTTCTTTATTCAAATTGTTATGGAAATGAGGTCTGTTTGGACCTTTATGTCCTTGATTTTGAATAGGGTAATATTGCTTTGTCTTACTTCCGAATGCCAAGAGAAAATCAGATAAACCCACATACCTTAATTTTATCATCCGTGGATGTCATTGTCCTGGACCTATATCAATGAAAAAATATGCAACCACTTTTTGTAATCAGAACTCAGAGGAGTGTGAAGCAACCACCATCAACATAATATCATATGTTAAATGCTTACATGTTAGACCAAATATGGCATAGTCATGGGACATGAAACAATCCTACGTAAGGATGGGGATGTGACAACCCGGAACTTCTATCTTGTACAATTGGTAAATTCTATCAATGTTAAACTCGATTTTGTCACCTTTTAACACTGTTTAAGGGTTTGTTAAAGTATTCTAAGCCATGTACAATCAAAATTTGGGTTCTGGGTCGAGTTATTCCAAGTCATAGCACAACATTCGGGCCATACACCCTCTTGGGAGGAGTGTACGGTCGTATACATGGGTGTGCGGCCGCACACCCACCCCACAACCGCATACTCGGGGTGGTGGGTCACCCACCCCTATAAATATAAGGATACCTCCTCTCTTTCACCGTTTTCTTCATTTGGATGCACTCTACCACTTTCTCTCTCTAAAATCTTCATCAAAGAACCCTCCAAAGGCTTCAAAAATGTAAGTGACTCATTCCCTAACTAGTTGGATCCTATGATTCTTCATATTTCAGCCTTGTTCTTCATCCTTTGAAGGTGTACGGCCGCACACCTTCATAAGGTGGCGATACACACCTTAAAGGCCCTCCAAAGTGAGAAATTAGCCCCCTATCTTCTAGTTGGACACGACCCTAGCCTTGATTCTCATTAAAATCGACATTTTGGGCATAGATGAAGAGTGTACAGCCGCACACCGCTCTGTACTGCCACACACCCCTCTGTACGGCCGCACATACACCCTTAGGGCCGTACACCCACTTTGATGTTCATATTTGGCCTTAAACATGCAAAAGCACTCAGTATGAATCTAGAACCACTCCTTATATGCACGTAGGACCTTGGAAACACCTCAAAAACACTCCCCTTCATGAGTGTACGACCGTACACTCATGGGTCGTACACCCATGGTCGTACACACCCTTAGGGTGGCCGTACACCCCTCTCATTTGATCATATACGGTTCTGACACTTAGTTCAAGCATTTCCAGGTCCTTAGAGTGGTTTCCTATCATGTTTAGTCATGAAATACCCTATTCTAATACATATATGTGTTACTATATGTTAATAGGATCCATTTGAGTTCGAAACTTCAATTGACACTCGGCATCCACACCATTCTTACGCTCGAACCCTACGTCAAACAGTGAGTTCATACCCCTACGGTTTTATGATTTTTAAATGCTTTCAGGGGTGAATACAAGCCAAACATAAAGGATTTTAAATGAATCAAAAACTTATGCAATTTATACAAACCAAAAGTTTTCACAAAGCATCTAGATATTTATCCCTTTTGTAATCATGCGGAGCACGAGGGTCATTTTCTAATCAAAATTACATAATTTTCAGAACACATTGTGAACATAACTTTTCAGTCAAACTATAACTAGTATAGTTTGGGAACTTCTTTACCAGTTTTACAAATACGAACTGCTTACATGGTTGAACAAATAAACTATGACATATTTAGTTTATGACACACATTACAAGAGTACAACTGTTAATAATTATTTCTACTCTACAAAAACTTACCTCGAATTCAAGTACAAAATAACATTATGTTTTTCATATTATTACTCGTAAAGTCGTTAACATATGTGGGAGACTCGCCCTTGGGCGCTTACAACGTTAACTAAGTGGAGGACTACCCTTATGAAATAGAGTTTCCTGGAGGGAAAGCGTGACTTTTGTGTATAGATCTATACAGGACCGACTATCCCTCACCTGGCTGCTAGCTACAGTCGGACCGGTAGGTTTACGGGTGACAAATGTTGTAAAGGATATCGACGTCTGTTTCACGTCGTATCAAGTTTAGGTACGGTCATAAAAACTTTTCAATAGTACAACGCATTTACGTAATAATACACCTCTTACGAACCATTGTGTTAATCACATAAATATGGATTATATTTATGCCTTACTGTTTCGGAAACATTAAAGAAACAAAACAAACACAAGGGAAAATAAGGGATTTTCCCAGTCAAACTTGAATACACTACATATTGGTGGTAGCCAAGGTTTTCAAACGAAACATACTTTACATGCTGGTGGTAGTCAGGGTTTTCAAACGAAACATACATTACATACTGGTGGTAGCCAGGGTTTTCAAAGGAAACATAAATTACATACTAGTGGTAACCAGGGTTTTCAAATCAAACATACTTTACATACTGGTGGTATCCAGGGTTTTCAAATGAAACATACATTACATACTGGTGGTAGCTTGGGTTTTCAATCGAAACATACATTACATACTGGTGATAACCAGGGATTTCAAACGAAACATACTTTACATACTAGTGGTAGTCAGGGCTTTCAAACGAAACATACATTACATGCTGGTGGTATCCAAGGTTTTCAAACTCAGCTCGAACCTTCGTATCATTTCGTGCATCAAAGCCCAAAAATTCCTGCGAAAAGAGTGTCATGCATTCCTAGTGTAACACCCGTAGATCCGGGCTAGTCAATTTATAGGAAATAGGGGTAGAAAATGACTTTTAGAAAAAAGATTATTTAGAATAAATAATTTCAACCAAGTTATATTATATGTTACAAGGGTTCCGTACATATAAAGAACGCCGAAATCCGAGTTATAACGAAGAAGTTATGTCGCGTCGAAACATTGCGACGGAACCATCATGGCACCGGGAAGCGTAAATAGTGAATTTACGATGGAGCGATATTCAGCCTTAGCGATCTAAACGAAATTCATAGAATACGTTAAACCGAGAGCGTCCATAAAAAGAACGCCCAAATCTGACTTTGTATGAGAAAGTTATGATTTTTCGATGTTTCCGCTTAACAATGTACAACCCGAAGTTCGAAATTTAGATCGAGCGGTTTTTAGCCGACACAACCTAAATGAGAATCGAAGATCTCGTTAATAGTAGTGTAACAATAAAAAGAGAGACAAAAACGGACGTCAGATGAAGAAGTAATGAATTATTAATGGACCAATCATGTCCCGGCCTGTTAATAATATAACTTTTAAAATAAAGTCAAAATTAGCCAATGAAGTCTAAACAAAAGTTGTAGAGTACGTTTCTGCCTACGCGTGGATATAAAGAACGTTTAAAACGAAGCTCATATGCAAAAGTTATGATTTTTAGAAGCTAAGTGTGCAATTTGCGAAACTGTGATGACGTGGCACGATCATAGCCTTCCCTTGCTCCCCACGGTCTCGCATCCGATGAACGACGCGTCACCCTCGCATTACGTCCCGCGTCCGAGGCCAAGTACGCCCCGCATACTTCAGTTCTTATCCACTCTGAGAACAAGCCACGTGCGAAGACAACTGGAAGCCATATCCGAAGTTACGCCCAACGTAGTCCGAGGAGCTGAGGCTATAAATACCATGTGAAGTTGCTCGGATTTCTCACACATTTTCACAACTCTTTCTCTCTCTACTTTCTCTCACTACCCCTTTAACCCTCCCCTAAGCCTAGGTGAACCCCTAGCACCCAAAGGAATCCCCGAGGCTCCCGGAGTCCCGAGAAAAAGGGTCTTTCGGTTTCGAAACGCTGCTCCAAGCGAAGCACGGTTTTCTTTAAAACCCGCTGTAAGTGAGCTACGCCTACGCAACTTTTAATATAGCTTTTAAATAATTATAGTAACGTTATTAGGAACTTATAACGAGTACTTGGGATATTATTATGGGTTATATAAGTATTGTTTAACGCTTATATAATAGTAATAATAGTTAGACTATTAATTAGTCTCGGTGAATGATAGACTAAACCTAGTGGTAATGATACTAGGTTTTGACGAAGGAAATTGTTTCAAGAGTAACGAGGTGCCGTCTAAGTTTGGAATCACCACCTTCTCAGGTGAGTGCATAGTTACTTTCATCTTACATATAGATATGAAGTATTTTATATAAACTATGTGCTATGTGTGTATATTGTCTGAATACTTGTTGTCTGTGCTGGGTGAAAGATTTTTATACATGTTTTAAATTCTTTAAACTGTATATGTATTTTATATCTACAAAATATGTTAGGTAAAACATGGGTAGATGAAATAGTTTCTGTGTGACAAAAATAAAATGATGAAGAGGTGATATAATCCATGAGGTAAGTGTGAGAGGTGAACCTTGAGAGAAGCCTTTTACCTAAGTGTTGGCCCCATCATCCAGCTGAGTATGGATGACAACCACAGACTATTCTAGACAGTCCAATGGACACTAGCATGCTCGCAACCTGTAGGTGTTTTGAATTGTGTATTCACCAGGTGTACTCTAAAAACCCATTGACATGTATTGCGAGTGGATTCTTGGAAACGATACTGTCGAAAAACGAGATAAAAGCCCATTGACATGTATTGCGAGTGGATTCTCGGAAACGATACTGTCGATAAACGAGATAAAAGCCCATTGACATGTATTGCGAGTGGATTCTCGGAAACGATACTATCAATAAACGAGATAAAAGCCCATTGACATGTATTGCGAGTGGATTCTCGAAAACGATACTATCGATAAACGAGATAACCCTGGCAGCTATGGATTTAGTATTTGTTGAGCAAACCCTGACAATGATGGATTTCATGCCTATTCATTAGGATAATGCTTAGGAAAGAATGAACGAGGAATAGCTAATTCTTAGGGTAAATACTTAAGAGCAAAGAAGATAATGAGGATGGGTAATTGGGTTAATTGTTTGATGGTTAAACATAATAATTATATTATTGTGGGTTGAAAACCCTATGTACTCACCAGGTTTCCCAACCTGACCCACTCAGTTTATTTTTATCACAGGTATCGATACGAAGCTACTATACAATGAGAGATTAAAGAGAAATGGATCACTAGTGTAAATGAAAGTAAGTTCTGTTTATACTTATGTTTCTGTATTGACGATGACATCCCAAATGTTTTAAAATGAATACAAATACATTTCTTCGGAAATGCTTTGATAATGTAATTATCATGTTTTTTTGGGAACAAATTCTGCAACGTTTTTCTTAAAAGAGATACTCTGATTTTTATAAAGCATAAAAAAAATCCATCTTTTCTGGCCGTGAAAATGGGGATGTCACACCTATCCCATGTCATTAACGAGAAACAAGAACTTAAAGAGCTCGGGAACATCCCTGAAGTTTGCAACTTTCCTGATGTCTTTCCCGAAGAGCTTCCAGGAATCCCTCTCGAGCATCAAGTCAAGTTTCGCATTGACTTAGTCCCTAGAGCCACCCCTGTAGCTAAAACCCCATATCGCCTAGCACCAACAGAATTGCAAGAGTTATCCAGCCAGCTCAATGAGCTCCTCAACAAAGGATTCATCATACCGAGTTCCTCACCCTGGGGAGCCCCAATCTTATTTGTGAAAAATAAAGATGGATCTTTCCGAATGTGCATTGACTATCGCGAGCTAAACAAACTCACTGTAAAAAACTGTTACCTTCCCTGAATCGACGACCTTTTCGACCAACTTCAAGGAGCCAACTACTTCTCAAAGATAGACCTAAGATCAGGGTACCATCAGCTGCGAGTCCATGAGAGTGATGTTCATAAGAAAACATTTCGGACTCGATATGGTCACTACGAGTTCGTAGTAATGTCCTTCGGTCTAACCAACTCACCGACGGTATTCATGGACCTGATGAATCGGGTGTGTCGTTCTTTCCTGGACAAGTTCGTAATCGTGTTCATTGATGATATACTTGTCTATTCCAGAAGCGATGAAGATCACAGACAACACTTGAGGTTAGTGCTGGAAACTTTAAGGGCAGAGAAGCTATATGCGAAATTCTCCAAGTGCGAATTCTGGATTCGAAAAGTAACTTTTCTAGGTCACGTGGTAAGTGAGGAAGGCATACACGTGGACCCTTCCAAAATCAAGGCAATAGAAAAATGGTTAGCACCGAAGATGCCCACAGAAATCCGTCATTTCTTGGGTCTCGCTGACTATTATTGCTGGTTTATCCAAAATTTCTTCAGGATTGCCAAACCCTTAACCACTCTGACTCAGAAAGGTATACCCTTTTGTTGGAATGAAAAGCAAGACACTACGTTCCAAATATTGAAGCAGGCCTTATGCAACGCACCTATCTTGTCTCTGCCCGAAGGGACGGAGGACTTCGTTGTCTACTTTGATGCATCCATTCAAGGCCTAAGTTGTGTGCTCATACAACGAGGAAAACTTATTGCTTATGCCTCGAGACAGCTGAAAGCGCACGAAGTCAATTATACAACTCACGATCTGGAATCAGGAGCAGTGGTCTTCACATTGAAGATATGGAGACATTACCTCTACGGAACCAAGTGCACCGTCTTTACCGACCACAAGAGCCTACAACATATCATTGATCAGAAGGAATTAAACATGAGACAAAGGTGATGGTTAGAGATACTCTGTGATTATGAGTATGAAATACGCTACCATCCCGGCAAGGCCGATGTAGTAGCAGACGCCCTCAGCCGAAAAGAGTACTCAGGTCGAAGTGTGAAAGCACTAACCATGACTATCCATTCCCACTTATCCACACAAATCAGAGAGGCTCAACTAGAACCCTAAAACCAGAGCATGCGGCGGATGAAGCCTTGAGAGGAATGGAGAAAAACTTAGAGGTCAGGGGAGACGAAGTCTATTATTTCATAAACCGGATCTGGACCCCAAAGTTCGGTGGTTATAGAGAGGTTGTCATGAACAAAGCTCACAAGACTAGATACTCTGTTCAACCATGGTCGGATAAGATGTACCTTGATCTCAAGAAACTATATTGGTGGCCGAACATGAAAGCGGATATCGCTACCTTCGTGGGCAAGTTTCTGACTTGCGCCAAGGTGAAGGTCGAATATCAGAAGCCCTCAGATTTGCTTCAGCAGACGGAGTAGGAGAGGATTACTATGGATTTGATCACTAAATTACCCAGATCTCCGAGTGGGTACGATACCATGTGGGTAATTGTCGATCGATTAACCAAATCCACCCATTTCCTACCAATCAAAGAAACTTTCAAGATGGAAAGGCTCGCATGAATCTACTGTTGGATTAGTGTCTAAGTCCATAACTATTTTGGTATGTACTTGACCCGATGGTGCATGGTCCTTTTGGGTTGCCTTCACCAAAGCAACTTGATTGGAGAAATAAATAAAGAGAGAGAGGTTATTATGATTTATTAATATGTTATAAGAATAATATATTAAAGGAGAAATCATATTTGCTTAATTAATATTGGTCAATAATTAATTAGGAATTAATTTTGTGATCAAGTGTAATTAATTAAACTAGAGGGGCTGATTTGTAATTATGTGATAGTTACAAAATAAGGTAAGGATTATCTTATTTATATGGTGGACGAATTTAAGGTTGGAAAGCCTTAGAATTCGAGTATGATAAGGATTCAAGGATTATCTTATTGGTTGCTTAATTGATAATCAACTAGATAAGGATAATGACTGAAACCCTATCTCTACACCTATATAAACACCCCTAGGGTCATGAATTCGTGTATCCCTTCCCAAGAGGTCCTAGATACGAATTCTAACCTCTCACCTCTCTCTTTATACCTTCTCCATTTGCTTATGGTGTTTGTGAGCCATTAGAGGAGTGACACTTGTGACTCTAAGCATTCCAAAGTCAATCCAAGGTGGAATTGGGATTGTTATTGCTACATAACAATCAAGGTATGATCTTAAACCTAATTACATATTAATATGATTACTTGTATGCTAGAATTAGGGTTTATAGTCTTGGATTCAAAGCATGTACAATAGAGAAACCTAGATCCAAGCATTAGGGTTTGTATGAGCACATAGGATGTCTTATGACCAAAACCCATCAGTGGTATCAGAGCCAGGCTTGGTTTCAATTGTATTGATGCATTGTATAACTGAAAAATTCGATTCTTTTTGGATTGTGGAGGCTGGACTCGCCGAGTCCATGCAGACTCGACGAGTCCATGCCTGACTCGACGAGTCAACTCGTCAGATAATGCTTATCTCGGGATTTCTTGCTATTTTTGCATATGGATAGTTACCTTATCATATTAGATCAATATAAATCCGATTTTATGATATATATGACTATATTCTTGATCTAATTAAAGATAATTATCAATTAATAAGATAATTGTTTCCTTATAAGATAATTGATTAATTATCTTGAGTAAATTGATAAATTGTTTTGCAAGAAATCATTAAACAAATTAAATATGGATAATTATGTAACTAAATGTTAGTTTAGATTATTTGTTATTTGATCCTTGTTGTTATAAAAAGTTTCATATTTTCCCCTTTAGGTTTTATAGTTTAAATTTGAGCCCAAAAGTTTTGGAGTTCTGAAATTTAAATAGTTAAAACCCTAATGTTTTGAAAAAGGTTTCAAAACTTGCCCTCAAGTTTTGGAATTTAAAAGTTGATTAAAAGTTTAATTAGGGATGTTAAATTCTAAAACCCTAGTAATGTTTTGAAAAGTTCAAATCACACCCTTATGGTTTTATTAATTAATTAAGGAGTATAATTAAAAGAGGTTTAATAAATCCATAAAAGTTTAGGTTAACCTTTTAATTGAATTAAAAGTGTAATTGTTAAAGTTAACCATATAGTATTTTAAAAGTATAAAATACACCCTATACTATATATAACATTAAAAATCTAACATTATATATATATATGTATGAGTAAAAGTCAGTCTTACCGTTAGTAGGCCTCATTCACGAAGCTGGTCTATAAGGGGTGTTTAAGGAAATTGCCTATAAAATGGCAATTGAATGGGTATCCACTCTTACCCACCGCACTCTTGACTAGTGGAGGGTCGTTAGCCGAACGGGTAGGATAAGACGAAACCTTCCATTATAAGTATAATGAAATACAAAGTAACTAAATGTTTTTCAAATTCCCAATCTTAGTTACTTAGACAAAAGTGAATTGATGCAATTCCATGAAATTACACTTTGTGCCCTTGCGAAGACGTTAGTGGAGCGTGTGTGGTTTACTGGCACACTAAATGGTTCTAAGCAAAGGTAGCAAAGGGTGACTCAATATTTTTCATAGTTCGGTGAAGCATGTGTGGTTTATCGGCACATCGAATAGGTGACTGTAACATGTGAGGGCACCATGTAGTTTGCATGGTTATTCACACCCGCTTTGTGATCCTCGGCATCCCAGTCACAAACTAGAGGGGCATATCGAGATTTAAACATGCCATTGAAATGTTCAATGAATCTCAAAGGATCTAGGAGTTTTCATAGATTTAAAACTTAAATTTCTTTTTCGTTTTTCATGGTGGAAATTAGTGAATCGTCATTCACTTACCTTCAAATGTTCTACAATTTGGGTTACGACATCCCTCTCCCGAGTTGTAGGATATTGTGTTAGGTCCTAGCCTTGGAATTACATTTGGGTGATTTACCAAGGACTCAATCAATCAACTAACTTGAATTCGTTTTTCTCCCGATGTCAAAGTTCGACAACTATGGTCTTCTCAAATCTCGTGGAACAAGTATTCCACATGAAGATGATATTCCACGATTCGATCGAGGAACAAGAAATCATGCTTCACTTCCTCCTCCTCCTCCAATTATTCTCCCTAATCCACAAGATTGTAAGATTGAAAGGTTCAATATCACTCAAGCCCTTTTGGCAAGTAAACATAAAGAGGACCAGTCGGTGTGTGCACACGTCTTAGGGATGAAGTCACACATTGATAGGTTAAGAATGATGGGATCCATTGTCGGTGAAGAGATGGCTGTTGATTGGGTTCTTCAGTCACTTCCTAACTCGTATAGTGAGTTCGTAAGAGAGTACTATATGATGAACCACGACGTGACACTTATAGATCTCACCTACATGCTTATTGCTGCTGAATCAACAATGGTTTGGCGCAATAGAAAAGCAAAGTTGATTGGTGAATCTGCCTTCAAGACCTCTATGGATATAGACAATGGCAATGAAAGACATGCAATGATCGAAAAGTTTGATCATAAGAGAAAGGCGATGTCTGAAGTAGTTCCATGTGTTGTTCCAAAGGAGTCAATTTGCTTTTATTGCCAAGAGAAGGGGCATTGGAGACGAAGTTGCCCTATTTACCTATGAGATCTAAGAGATGGGAGAGTCAAAAGTATGACTTCGCTTTAGGTAAGAATCCACTATCTAACTCCATTAAGTTCCTATTCATTGATTCTTAATACATGATGTGATAAGATTGCATTTGAATGTTTTGAAGGATCGGTGAAAAGAAAGGAAGCTTGATAAGAGAGCAAGATGAATCTTGATCGCATGGACTTGTTGATTGGATTTTGAGCTTAGATAGTTATGATAGAGTTGTTAGAAAATTTCTTTTTACATAGTTTTCAATAGATTTTGCATTGTAAGGACAAATGTTTTTCCGCTGCTTTTATAAATAAAATAAATTTTGTTTGACTTATTTATTTATTTGTTTACTTCCTTGCAATGAAATCGTTATGTGAAAATTGATGTTTGCATATTTCTACAACGAATGTATATGATTCTTAGTTATGTTATTTATGGAAATGTCAAGAATTTACCAAATAGGGAGAGTTTCTCATCGCCCAAGTTTCAATTGGACAGAAACTTGGAATCATGCAACGTGGATGCACGATGAATGAGAAATTTCGTATTTGGAAATTAGACTAATTCATTGACAAAGTGTCAAGTGAAGGACTAGGAGATCGAGTACACAAAGTTGTGTGTTGATCAAGTTCACCATAAGAGTAACAAAGATATTCGTCATGATTTACTAAAGGCTTAGTAAATATGATTACACTTACAAGATTAAGTGTAATTTTGAATTGATTAAAGGGTTTAGATCAATAGCAAAACGAATAAGAAGAATCAAGTAGGCAGAAAGATAAGAGTTTCTCCATTCTAAGAAGAAGGGAGAGTAGCTTTTATGCTTTATGATAGGTCTTAATGATTAAGAACCATATCTCAATTGATCCTCTAATGAGTCTTGGTACAATTGTATGTCCAAGAAGAGGAATCAAAGATTGAAGAAATGGTCAAATCAAGAAGTCAACCATACTTCGTTCCAAAACAAGTCTTAAAGTCAAGATTGTGACATTGAGTGAATAGTATTAAGAAGGTTTATAACATTCATCAATTGTGGAAAGTTGTGATGTCTTGGATAAGACAAAGACCAACTAAGACCAAAATTATGAAGTGTTTTGTTTTGATATAAGCTGCACTAACTCTTGAATATTTGTTTATCAAAAAAATGTTTTGATAAGAGAATCGTATATGTCAAGGAGTCAGTGGGAGTCTTAATAGTCTTGAAAAGTTTCAAGAACAAATCAAATAAGCCTTATCGATCATCACTAGCACACGAGTTGAGGTTTACAACCTATTGTGAAGACATTATTTTGTTTCTGTGCCAATCCAATCGAGTTAATTATGCATGTGAGTCCTATGAGTTCTCATTTTAATGCATAAAAGGCAAGGACCTTGATCAATGGAAAGTACATTGATAGGAAAAGGTGAGCTACTTAACTACTTGGAAGACGTGGTGGGCAGTTGTGCTACCATAAGGCAAGAAATCAAGATCCATATGAGTTTGAATTTGTCATAAACTTTGGTTTTTAACAAATTCACATGGATAGGAACATATACACCGTTTAAATCTAAGTGTCATAAGATTTCCTCCTTCATGAAAATGATTGTGAGAAAATGCTTTCACTAAGAAAGATTTTAAAGATAGTGATTGTAAAATTGCATTCTCGAATTCGATCATGGTTACGGCATCCCTTTCCATAATTTGAATTGTGAGGTTTGGCAATTAGTCTTAATTGTTAAGACACGCATATGAACTATCTAAGGCAAAAGTGTATATGTTCAAGAAGCCTTGATAAAAGATTATCAAAGCACCAAGTATTAGAAACATGAACTTAAGAAATTCAATAAGTATTGTTTTTCTGAAAGTTAAGATGTTTATGAATACATGTCGAAGCTAGTGGGAGCATAAGTGTTATGTTTTATAATAAATATCATGATAGTGGGAGCATAAATGTTATGATTGTATGATTATTAAGGCAAGTATTGCATAGTTGGCAATATTAATTATAGAAAACAAGAGTCATACTTTGCAAAGTTGTAAGAGTTGAAAGGTTGTTTTGCTATAATTAAGGGAGAGAATATTATGCTTCATTTCAAATCTAAAGGATTAGGTTGTGAAATGTTAATAAACTTAGTCAAGGGTACATAGTGTGTTCTTAAAATTTCGATTATGATTACGGCATTCCTCTTCACAAGTTGAATTTTGAGAACATAGAAAATAAAACATTGTGCGTCGTCTCCCATACGCTTCAGGTATAGGATGGATTGCAAATGCTTTAATGTTTGACCATTCTAAAATTTTCCAAATGTCTAGTGCATTTAGAGGGAAAAAGGGACTAGAATCGGTTTTGACTAAAATAATTAAACAACTATCAAAGGACAATCCAAAGTTCGACGAGGATTGGTCGCTTGTGAGTAGTTGGAAGTATAGTATTGGAAATTATGGAAATGTTTCCATATTGGATGGACAATATCGACATCATTACGAATAGATAAGATTCTATTAAGAAATGAGTTGTCATATGGAAAATATGGAAGCGTGTCCATATTGGGAAGTAAATATTGAAAATCTATGTCTAGATTAGAAACTTTTATGCAAAAGGATGTTCAAAGGAATGTACTTTGAATGAGAGACATCATATCTAAGGAATTGTCTTGTAACAATCTCCGATAGAGGAATTTGTAATATCATTGGCAATAGTTTTTGAGACTTTAGTGTAGTGACATTACAAAAGGATCGTTGCATAAAGTGTTAGAATCTAGTATATTCTATAAGTAACAAGAATTTGATATTCTTACACTTAAGAAAATGGATTTGGAGTTGTGAAATGAGAATGATTGGAAATGTGTTCAATTTGTCTATTTCACAAAAGTAAGAACCATAGGTAAACATTGTGTGCATGCTAGGAGCATGGGACAAGTGTAATGATTCAAGTAAAAAGTTGATTACCCGAAATGACAAATAATGAGTAATCGATATGGTGATAAATAAAACGTGTTTTGTTTATACTCAAAGGTTTGAGGCCATATGGGATTAGTATTATTCTTGTGTTTCACTTTGCATGTTTTGACTTCCAGAATAATTGAGTTTATTAAGAATAATCGAATTATTCAAACGGGCCACAGTCGTTCATATGTTGGAAGTAGATATGAATGAAGACTGTCGTGAATTGGTGTGTGGATTGTCTAAAAGAGTATTAGACATAAGCAAATGTTTGCTGCAACGTTCATGAGTGCTTATGAATATGATTTGAGCATTGGATTAAACCCACGCTCACTTGGATCACTATCTCGAGTGATCAGTGAGACGATAACATCTTATATTCTTGAAACCGAGATGTGTGAGTTGTATCTTGCTAATCGGTTGCACATTGATAATATGTAAACGCACTAGTAACTTGGTGTTATAAAACATATTGTTGTGTGTGATTTGGTTAGTGAGTGCAAGCGAGCATGGTATCAAAGTTTATCCGTTCCTTTTTTCCAAGGTAGGATAAAAGCGATATCCTTTTGGGCCCCTCGATGGTTTAGTGATGACATACGTAAATGCTCGGCCGGGCTAGGACTAATTTGATTTGTTCAGTTAGTCTGTCGTCATAAATCAGAAATCGAGAAGTAGTACAAAGAGAATGATTTGAAATCATATCTCATACGATATCTAGAATGGAGGAATATATGATCCCTTATCTAAGGACACGCGTATCTGATATGATCAGAGTTGACAGCGGCTTTGGAAAGCTACGATTGCAGATCAGGATCTGAAGTCATACGCAGAATAGTTATTAGACTTATCCAAGTGGGAGACTGTTGGATTAGTGTCTAAGTCCATAACTATTTTGGTATGTACTTGACCCGATGGTGCATGGTCCTTTTGGGTTGCCTTCACCAAAGCAACTTGATTGGAGAAATAAATAAAGAGAGAGAGGTTATTATGATTTATTAATATGTTATAAGAATAATATATTAAAGGAGAAATCATATTTGCTTAATTAATATTGGTCAATAATTAATTAGGAATTAATTTTGTGATCAAGTGTAATTAATTAAACTAGAGGGGCTGATTTGTAATTATGTGATAGTTACAAAATAAGGTAAGGATTATCTTATTTATATGGTGGACGAATTTAAGGTTGGAAAGCCTTAGAATTCGAGTATGATAAGGATTCAAGGATTATCTTATTGGTTGCTTAATGGATAATCAACTACATAAGGATAATGACTGAAACCCTATCTCTACACCTATATAAACACCCCTAGGGTCATGAATTCGTGTATCCCTTCCCAAGAGGTCCTAGATACGAATTCTAACCTCTCACCTCTCTCTTTATACCTTCTCCATTTGCTTATGGTGTTTGTGAGCCATTAGAGGAGTGACACTTGTGACTCTAAGCATTCCAAAGTCAATCCAAGGTGGAATTGGGATTGTTATTGCTACATAACAATCAAGGTATGATCTTAAACCTAATTACATATTAATATGATTACTTGTATGCTAGAATTAGGGTTTATAGTCTTGGATTCAAAGCATGTACAATAGAGAAACCTAGATCCAAGCATTAGGGTTTGTATGAGCACATAGGATGTCTTATGACCAAAACCCATCATCTACATCCAAGAAATAGTTCGACTGCACGGTGTAACTGTGTCCATTATCTCCGACCGAGATAGCCAGTTCACCTTGAGATTTTGGCAGTCCCTATAGACAACTCTTGGAACTAAGTTAGATATGAGTACAACTTACCATCCTCAGACAGATGGGCAGAGCGAGAGAGCCATCCAGACCTTGGAAGACATGTTGAGAGCATGTGTCATCGATTTTGGTAAGTCATGGAAGACCCATTTTCCCTTGGTTGAATTCTCCTACGACAACAATTATCATACCAACATCAAGGCTGCGCCTTTCGAAGCCCTGTATGGTCGTAAGTGCAGATCCCCTTTGTGCTGGGCTGAGGTGGACGACACGCAGCTAGTCAAGGGACAAGTCCCCGACAACACTCTCACAGGCCCAGAGATCATCCGTGAAACTACAGAAAAGAACGTACAAATTCGGGAACGACTGAAAGCCTCACGAGACAGACAACAGAGCTACTTTGATAAACGAAGAAAACCCTTGGAGTTCCAGGTTGGAGACCGTGTTCTGCTGAAGGTCTCAACCTGGAAAGGCATGATACGCTTTGGAAAGCGTGGAAAGCTAAATCTGATATACATAAGTAACATCCATCCCGTATTTCACGTCTCGAATCTTAAGAAGTGTTTATCCAACGAGACCCTTATGATTCCTCGATGACATTGAAATCAACGAGAACCACAACTTCGTGGAAAAACCAGTCGAAATCATGGATCGGGAGGTCAAACAAACAAAACAAAGTCACATCCCGATAGTGAAGGTTCGCTAGGACGCCAAGTGGGGACCTGAATTCACTTGGGAGCGCGAGGATTCAATGAAACAAAAGTACCCCCATCTTTTTTCCAAATCCATGATGTGTACCTAAATTCTTGAATTTCGGGACGAAATTCCCTTTAATAGGGGGGATGAATTGACAACCCGGAACTTCTATCTTGTACAATTGGTCAATTCTATCAATGTTAAGCTCGATTCTGTCACCTTTTAACACCGTTTAAGGGTTTGCTAAAGTATTCGAAGCCTCGTACAATCAAGATTTGAGTTTTGGGTCGAGTTATTCCAAGTCATAGCACAACATTCGGGCCATACACCCTCCTGGGAGGAGTGTACGGCTGTACACATTGGTGTACGGCCGCACACCCACCCTATAAATATGAGGATACCTTCTCTCTTTCACCCTTTTCTTCATTTGGCTGCACTCTACAATTTTCTCTTTCTAGAATCTTCATCAAAGAACCCTCAAAAGGCTTCAAAAACTTAAGTGACTCATTCCCTAACTAGTTGGATCTTATGATTCTTCATATTTCAGGCTTGTTCTTCATCCTTTGAAGGTGTACGACCGCATACCTTCATAAGGTGGCCATACACACCTTAAAGGGCCTCCAAAGTGAGAACTTGGTCCCCTATCTTCTAGTTGGACACGACCCTAGCCTTGATTCTCTTGAAAATCAACATTTTGAGCATAGATGAAGAGTGTACGACCGCACACCCCTCTGTATGGCCGAACACCTTTATGTACGGCCGCACACACACCCTCAGGGCCGTACACCTACTTTGATGTTCATATTTGGCCTTAAACTTGCAAAACTACTCAGTATGGATCTAAAACCACTCCTTGTATGCATGTAGGACCTTGGAAACACCTCAAAAACACTCCCCTTCATGAGTGTACGACCATACACTCATGGGACGTACACACCCTTAGGGTGGCCGTACACCCCTCTCATTTGATCATCCATGGTTCTGACACTTAGTTCAAGCATTTCCAGGTCCTTAGAGTGGTTTCCTATCATGTTTAATCATGAAATACCCTATTCTAATACATGTATGTGTTACAATATGTTAATAGGATCCATTTGAGTTCGAAACTTCAATTGACACTCGACATCCACACCATTCTTACGCTCGAACCCTACGTCAAACAGTGAGTTCATACCCCTACGGTTTTATGATTTTTAAATGTTTTCAGGGGTGAATACAAGCCAAACATAAAGGATTTTAAATGAATCAAAAACTTATGCAATTTATACAAACCAAAAGTTTTCACAAAGCATTTAGATATTTATCCCTTTTGTAATGAGCATGAGGGTCATTTTCTAATCAAAATTACATAATTTTCAGAACACATCGTGAACATAACTTTTCAGTCAAACTATAACAGGTATAGTTTGGGAACTTCTTTACCAGTTTTACAGATACGAACTGCTTACATGGTTGAACAAATAAACTATGACATATTTAGTTTATGACACACATTACAAGAGTACAACTATTAATAATTATTTAAGTATAATTATTTCTACTCTAGAAATACTTACCTCGAATTCAAGTACAAAAGAACATTACGTGGGAGACTCGCCCTTGGGTGCTTACAACGTTAACTAAGTGGGAGGACTACCCTTATGAACTAGAGTTTCCTGGAGGGAAAGCGTGACTTTTGTGTATAGATCTATACGAGACTGACTATCCCTCACCTAGCTGCTAGCTACAGTCGGACCGGCAGGTCTACGGGTGACAAATGTCGTAAAGGATATCGACGTCCGTTTCACGTCGTATCAAGTTTAAGTACGATCATAAAAACTTGTCAATAGTATGACGCATTTATGTAATAATACACCTCTTACGAACCATTATGTTAATCACATAAATATGGATTATATTTATGCCTTACTGTTTCGGAAACATTAAAGCAACAAAACAAACACAAGGGAAAATAAGGGATTTTCCCAGTTAAACTTTAGTACATTACATACTGGTGGTAGTCAGGGTTTTCAAACGAAACATACTTTACATACTAGTGGTAGCCAGGGTTTTCAAACGAAACATACATTACATACTGGTGGTAGCCAGGGTTTTCAAACGAAACATACATTACATACAGGTGGTAGTCAGGGTTTTCAAACGAAACATACATTACATACTGGTGGTAACCAGGGTTTTCAAACGAAACATACTTTACATACTGGTGGTAGCCTGGGTTTTCAAACGAAACAAACATTACATCCTGGTGGTAACTAGGGTTTTCAAACGAAACATACTTTACATACTGGTGGTAGCCATGGTTTTCAAATGAAACATACATTACATACTGGTGGTAACTAGGGTTTTCAAACGAAACATACTTTACATACATTGCATACACCAAGGTTTTGATATGAATCACACTTTTCATATAATGAAAATTTATCCCTTATACAAATTTAGTGACTAGTTTTCATTACAAAAATATGCTTATGAACTCACCAGCTTTATGTTGATATGTATTCAAAATCGCTTGTATTCTCAGTACAACAATAGACAGGTACTATTGCCAGCTTTCTGAGAAGATGGAGCCTTTTGGAGTCTCGTCTTTATCTTTTGCTACATTTGATATATATATATATATATATATATATATATATATATATATATATATACAAACTTGTACCTAACAATCAATGTAAATATTCATATTATAATGTATTGGTTGTATTTTCTTTGATTACTATGATGTAATTGTTGTGATACTACGCATGACGTCATCCATCCCAGACGTTTCCGCCGTTTGTTTATACGGTTCGGGGGTGTGACAGGTTGCAATGGAGTTATTCCCTAATAATGCTTAATCATTAAAATCATACTCCTTAGAATATAAGAATATAACCAAGGGTAAATTCATCCATTCTCCCTATAACATGCCCTTCTGGACCTACACTGCACAGGCTTGACCAAAAACAAAACAATGTCAAATATGAAAATTTTAGTTCTCCTTTTTTTATCCTACCTATTCAAAACAATAGTTTCCTAAAAACAAATTGATCAAATGTTTTCATGCCGAAAAACAAAAACACTATATGTGCAAATGTTTTAAAACAGGGGGAGAGAGAGAGAGAGAGAGAGAGAGAGAGCTTTGTGGTGAATGGTTACCGAGATATAGCATGACAACCACAACCCGTACGCACTCATGAAATAGAGATGTTAAGCTTTAAAGTAGAGCTAAAAGGAAACTTGTTCCATCTCACTCTTGCAGAATCAACCTCTGTACCATATGCTTACAGAATTAAAATCTTTTTGAATCAAAATTTATAGTAAGATTCTACCAAATAGATATATTGAGATATAAAGCATATATATAATTAACAACACAAACTTGTAGCAACAATACTCTGAATTCCTTTCCCCATCCAACACACCAAGCGTAAACACACACACATCTGTTACACAAACATCACATACAAACATCAAAAAAACGTTATGTATATTTCCACAAAAAAAAAATAGAGCATCAATTACCTTAATTTTTATATTACATTTTTAGATTATGTTTTGTAACTATATCATTTCTACTGGTATAACTTTAAAATTACCAAATTGCTCCTCCTTAACTTCCTGGGTTAGTTCAGAACATTATACTCATGGTTTCCTATCTTGAAATCGAATACATGGTCGTAAATGACGATAAGGAGTGACAGAGAACTTGGTTGTGAGGAGTTAGGGTTTTAATATGGGAGAGTATGAGTGGTGGTAGCTGACATATTTTCATATAGAGAGAGGTGTTATATAAGATTCAATTGGTTTTGATCTATTCAATCGACTGAAATTGAGGGATTGGTAGGTTCAATTTTGATGGATTCATAAATGTTGGCTGGAGGTTAGGAATACTTGCTCAATTTGACTCGTTTAACTCTTATCTAGACTTTTTCAACGTAGACGGATAACATCTTATTTTTCTGAAATGCATAAAATTATTGTATGCAATGCTTTAAGGGTTGTGTCTCTTAAAATTCAGCAAAACATGCTAAATGCTTTTTAAGGTATATATATATATATATATATATATATATATATATATATATATATATATATATATATATATATATATATATATATATATATATATATATATATATATATATATGAAGAGTTATTTGGAAAACAAAAAAACCCTAAAAATCATAAAAATGAATAAAAAAAAATACTTAGAGATCACAAGACTTTTTTTTTGAAAAAATTGCAGCTTTTATACAAAATCGGTGAAAAAATTACAAAAAAATTTGATTTTTTATTTATTTTTCAGTGAATTTTAACAAAAACATGCGATTTTTTATAAAAAAAATTCTTTTTTTTTTTTTTTTGTGATCTCTAAGTATTTTTTATATGCATTTTTATGATTTTTTTTTTTTTTTTTTTTTTTTTTTTTTTTTTTTTGCATAGAACCTAAACATATATATATATATATATATATATATATATATAAGGAATATACATTACTGTCCCACCTAAACTTAGGTACTAAACCTCTTGAAAATAAATTGTTTTACTATATAAAGATTTCGGTTAATGAATTCACGATTAATATTTCAAGATGTAAATTCAAGATCGACACAATAAGGTTTAGGGTTTAGATTTTAGGTTTAGGGTTTAAATTTAGGCTTTATGGTTTAGGTTTAGGGTTTAGTAATGTTCACTTGGGTGAAGTAATAAAACGATAATTGAAGAAATAAAACAGAGATGCTAAAACGATAATGAAAGAAAGAAATGTTATGGAGGATGATATATTTACCAAGTAAAACCAAACCGGGTAAATTTAGCATGATAAAACGACATATTTTAGAGGTTTAGTACCTAAGATTAGGTGGGGCTGTAATATATATTCTCTATCCCTATATATATATATATATATATATATATATATATATATATATATATATATTGGTTGGTTTTCACGTACAGATTTTTTAAGATAATTCTATTTTTACAAACTACTTTTTGTTATAATTTTATTATATAAAAAAATTAGGGATAATGTCATAAAAAACCTTAAGTTTGGCAGAAAATATCGATTTTACCCTTCGGCAGATTTTTGGTTCGTTTATACCGCGAACTTGTCATTTTTTTTGTCGGTTTTGCCATTGTTACCTGCAATAGCAAGTTTTTAGGTTACTATGAATTATTTTCTGCGAAAAAACCCTTAAGTTTACAAATATTTTGCAAAAAAACCCTTAAGATTATAAACATATAACGTATAAATATATATTCAAAATTTTATAAAACTAAATAGTTTTCTACTGAAACATATTTTTAGCTTTATGTACGGTAAATTCTATGTTTGTTCGATATAAAGTTTTTATATTTAAATTTTAAAAAAAGTTGCCTAGTTTTATCAAAATTTAAATATATTTGCAAATTAATACTTCAAATTTTCAAAGCAACATTAAAAAACGTTTGTTAGCTAATAATAATATGACATTAGTTACATCCAATTAATTTGTTTAAAAGAAAAATAAAAATATTTTATATGTTTAAAATGTTTGTATTTCAAAAATAATAAACTATCATATTTTTTTATAAAAATAAATATATTTGTATAATAAATGAGACAAATATATTTATATTTTATATGTTTAAAATGTTTAACTTTATTTTTGATGTTTAAAATGTTCATGATATTTTTATTAAAAAAATATGATAATATTATTATGTATTTAAACATATAAAAAATATGATATGTTAGTATTTCTGAAATACAAACCTTTTAAACATATAACATATTTTTATTTATCTTTTAAAAAAATTAATTGAATGTACTTGATACCATATTATTCATATTAACTATTTTAGCATAATTAGTTATTAACTAACAAATATTTTTTAATTTTGTTTTGAAAAGTTGAAGTATTAATTAAGAAATATATTCAAATTTTGTTAAAACTAGGTAACTTTTTTAAAATTTAAATATCAAACAAATATAAAAGTTACCATATGTAAAGCTAAAAATATATTTCAGTAGAAAACTATTTAGTTTTATCAAATTTTGAACATATATTTATATTTTATATATTTATAATCTTAAGGGTTTTTTTTGCAAAATATTTGTAAACTTAAGTGGTTTTTCGCAAAAAAAAATTCATAATAACTTGGAAACCTGCTATTGCAGGTAACAAGGGCAAAACCAACAAAAAAATGACAAATTTGCGGTATAAACGAACCAAAAATCTATCAAAGGGTAAAACCGATATTTTCTACCAAACTTAAGGCTTTTTATGATATTATCCCAAACATTTTAATGCATATATAAATAAATTGTAAAAAATGCAAACTTTTTATGGTTTCTATGTATTCACATTTACAAACCAAAATGCGCAATTATATATAATTAAATTCTGATTTTTCCTGTAATATATAATATATTATCACAAAAATAAACTCTTAACTCCAACCCTTTAGGTTATAATTATTTCGGGCCAGGTTTCAATCCGGTTAAACGGGTTACGATCCTTTTCGAGGCCTGTTGCAAAATTCCCAAAATTTGTAGGGAAACACACATTCGCACGCCTCTCATATAAACTACTCTTCTCAAACACACAGTCGCACAACCGAAGAATTCCCTTTCAATTCAGAATCAATTCATTCAACAATTTGTGTATATATATATATCGCCGCGATTCAATCCTACACGAATTAATCATCTACGTATTTTGTTGTTCGACAATGGAGGCCGCTGCAGACGATTTTCAAACGGAAGGAGCTGCGGCGCCACCGCCACCGCCACCACCTGAACCGATTCCCCCGGTGGAAGAGGATGACGAAGACGAGGAATATGAAGAGGAAGAAGAGGAGGAGGAGGATGACGAAGAAGAAACGAATAACGAAGACGAAATTCTGATAGCGAAAGCTCAGGGACTGATAGACAAGATCACCGCCTCTCCTGATAACCCTAAGCCCATATGTCTTCATGCCCTAGCCTCCATTCTCGAAACCCAAGAAGCCAGGTCTTACTTCTCTCTATCTCTCTGCATATGTAAATATACATATATGTATTTATATCTATACAAACAAACGTATTAGCTTAAAAATCGGTTGTTGATTAAGTGAATTCCAATTTGCCCTTGGTGTCCAATGACTCTTTAAAAAAGTATTTGGGGATGTTTTAATTGCGGTTTTTGTTGTTTCTATAACATATGACGATATGCAGCCTCGCCATGTTATATGTAAATATTGTAATTCTGGTATTTCAGTTTGAATCAAGTTCAAGTGGATGTCTGTTTCTTTGTTTCCTTTTTTTTTCACGTGACCCTTTTTCACATTCAAACTATTCCGGATTGCTTATTGGAGAACTATTGAACCCAGTTTTGTATACTCCTGACATACATCACACTCGGAAATGAATGTTTTTTTGACCAATTGAATCCTATTTTACTAATTGTCTTGAGTGAGATATGTGAATTTGAGTATTTAAGCAACATGTTACCCTAAGTTGTGATTAAGACCTTTGTGTTTAAAGGGAATTTAAGTGTATCTTGGTTTCTACATCCCTACCGAATACCATAGTATACAAGGCTAAATTTGGCGTAATCACTGAAAAACCATTAGTCATGTCATGAACACATCAGCACATTGTTTAAATATCCAAAGGTTTTTGTGTGACCACCAATGCACTTTATGTTAACTTAGTATCACATATTGATCTTGTTTAAAGCAAACATTTCCAGTTTTCCACAACTAGTTCATCCACAAAGTATGCTAATATCTCTTTTTGTAGGGTTCTCCATATCCATCTGTTAATACAACTTAATTCTATAAAGACTATTGAATGCTGACATATTCTCATGTAAATATCCATATAGGTACATGGAGGAAACTGGGCATTCCTCTTTAAACAATGGTCGTGCTTCCTATAACATTGGGCGTTTGGGAAACTTACTCAGGGTAATATAAACTACTTCTCTTTTTGGTTTATTAGTTTGCAGTAATTATTTTACATTAAAAGTTGGTGTACTATAAATCTTGTTGTTTAGTAGGAAGTTTTTCAATATGAAAAATGACACAATGTCTTTCTACAGGATAATGATGAATTCTTTGAATTGATATCTGTGAAGTTTCTATCCGAAACTCGATATCCAATATCTGTTCAGGCAGCTGCTCTAAGACTTCTCTTCAGTTGTTCACTCACTTGGATGGTATGCTCTATTCTCTATAATCAAGTAATCAACCGCTAAAACATAAAATCTTCTTCTCATTTTTTGTTTCTAATTATATCTATAAACTACAGTATTCACACGTTTTTGAAGAAACTGTTTTGGAGCACATAAAACAATGGGTCATGGATGGGTCAACAAGGTCTTCTTCTGAAGATCACAAGGGCAAAAACGGGTCTAGTGTAAAACAATCATCTGATTCTGAAATGTTAAAAACCTATTCTACTGGACTTCTTGCTGTATGCTTAGCTGGGTATGTTATGTTTTAAAACATCATTTCTTTTTCTTTTTCTTAAAAAGATCATTATGTTGACTTTTTGACTTTGACTTTGACTTCAGTGGAGGTCAAGTTGTGGAAGATGTTCTCACATCCGGATTATCCGCCAAACTTATGCGGTATCTTCGCATACGCGTGTTAGGGGAAGCAAGTACAAGTCAAAAGGAGTCAAACTTTTTATTAGACAACAAAAATTCTTCAGCTGCTGCTATTAGATCAAGGAGGCATGCTTCCGAGACATCTCTAGAACCTTCTAGAATCCCAGAGGAGGGAATCACAGACGACAGGTGGGCAGAACCAGATGGTTTAGAAGAAGATAACGAAACTCATGATGGGAAGACAAGGGTAAATGACCGAAGTAACCCTGGAAAGAATCGAGGATTGTTAAGGTCTAGAGGGAAAGGCAGAGTGAATGAAGGTGGTGTGGAGAATGAACATGCTCTTAATTCTCCAGGGTCTGGAATTAGATTAGGGGGACAAGGACAGGGACAGGGGCAAGGAAGGAATTTTAGGGACAAAAGTTTGGTAAAGAGCGTGGAGTTAAAACGTGTGGTTGATTCTAAAAAGTTGTCTGGAAGGGTAGGTGGTGATCTTATGATTGTTGAAAGAGATGATAGTGATGACTGTTTTCAAGATTGTAAAGTTGGATCAAAGGATATTTTTGAGATTGTTAAAATGGCTGTAAGAGCTGCTGAAGCTGAAGCTAGAACAGCAAATGCTTCTCTGGAAGCCATTAAAGCTGCTGGTGATGCTGCTGCTGAACTTGTTAAAACTGCAGCTTTGGAGGTATGTTCTAATAATCTAATTATTCTCTTCCATTTAATTTCTTTTCACTAATTTACTGTATTCCTGAGTTATTTATTTATTACTGGTTTATATGTTTAGGAGTTTAAAAAGTCAAACAACGAAGATGCTGCAGTTCTATCCGCATCGCAAGCTGCCTCTACAGTTGTTGATGCAGCTAATGCTACTGAAGTTTGTAGGTTTGTAATTTTGTAATTTCCATTACATATCTAAAATTTTCAACTTTCAAGATAATAATCATTTGTAATTAATTTCTTTAATTCACAGGAACCATAACACAGGTGTGAGTGAGTCAGTTAATTCAAAAGATCCAGAACCCGAAACCAATGAGGAAACTGAAGAGTTTTTCATTCCAGATACTGAATCCTTGGCAAAACTAAGGGAAAAATTCTGTATTCAGTGTCTTGAAATTTTAGGAGAATATATTGAGGTTCTTGGCCCTGTGTTACATGAAAAAGGAATAGATGTTTGTCTTGCATTGTTGCAAAGAAATTCTGATCTTAAAGAGCCATCACAGATTGCAGTTCTTTTGCCTGATGTGTTGAAATTAATCTGTGCTTTGGCTGCACATCGGAAATTTGCTGCATTGTTTGTGGATCGTGGTGGTATACAAAAACTTCTTGCACTTCCGAGAACGCCCCTCACATTTTCTGGCCTCTCTTCTTGTCTATTTGCAATGGGTTCACTCCAGGTATTGTTATATAACATGTTATTTAGATTCTAGCCCCCATTTGTTATTGGACTTGTGTCAATTTGGCAAAATTTGCAGTTTTTTGTCCTACCCACTCTTGATTTCTCATCTGTGCAAAAGATGTAAATACCCTTGTCATACCCATCAATAAAATTAAACCTAGAAAGCTTGTCAATGAGATGAAACTTCAAATTTTTGCTCCACCTTCTTGTACCCTTTAAAAGAATTGCAATTTTGTCTCATTAGCAACCCTTCTAGGGCTACATTCGGTGAAGAGGATGAAAAGGGTATTTATGTCTTTTGCACTGATGTGAAATTGAAAAGGAGTTTTTCTGTTTCTGTTCCACCTTGTTGTACCCTTTGTAAGAATTGCAATTTGTCTTGTTAACAAGCCTTCTATGGCTACATTCTGTGAAGAGGATGAGAAGGGTATTTATGTCTTTTGCACCGATAAAAAGCGGAGAGTGAATTCCTGACCCACCTTGTACACCCTTTTGGATAGGACAAAAAAATTTTAGTCTGTCTCATAGAAAACCTTTTCTGGTGCTACTTCCATTGATGAGGATGAGAAGGGTATTTACGTCTTTTGCACAGATGAAAGATCAAGAGTGAGTAACGAGTTCCTATCCCACTTTGTAAATCCCTTTTTTATAGCCATAGAAGGCTTGTTAACAAGACAAATTGCAATTCTTACAAAGCGTACAAAAAGGTGGGACAGAAATAGAAAAAGTGAAACTCCTTTTCGATTTCTCATCAGTGCAAAAGACATAAATACCCTTCTCATCATCTTCACAGAATGTAGCCATAGAAGGCTTGTTAACGAGACAAAATTGCAACTCTTACAAAGGGTAGAACAAGGTGGGACAGAAACAGAAAAACTCCTTTTCGATTTCTCATCAGTTCAAAAGACATAAATACCCTCATCCTCATCATAAAAATAGCCCTACAAAGCTTAACACAAACTTAAATTTCATTCTTATATATTTTATGTACTAAAGAATTCTAATTTATGTTTATTTCAGGGAATAATGGAGCGTGTATGTGCCCTTCCTTCAGAAGTCATCCACCAACTAATCTCACTAGCACTCCAACTCCTCGAATGCCCACAAGACCAAGCAAGAAGAAACTCCGCCTTATTTTTTGCCTCTGCTTTCGTTTTCCGAGCCGTAATCGATGCATTTGATAACCAAGATGGCCTCCAAAAGCTTCTAAACCTCTTAGGCGAAGCTGCATCTGTAAGATCCGGTGCCACGTCAGCATCCGTGGGCCCCTCCGCTACAAACCCCCTCCGGACCCCACCGGAAGTCCTGACATCATCAGAAAAGCAAATCGCTTTCCACACAACCGTTGCGTTACGCCAGTATTTTAGGGCGCACCTTTTGTTGCAGGTGGACTCCATTCGGCCTAATAAGAATCTTAAAAGTGCTCCACGGAATATTCCCAGCTCTAGGGCGGCTTATAAGCCACTTGATATTAGCAATGAGGCTATTGATGCGGTGTTTCGTCAGATACAGAAGGATCGAAAGCTTGGGCCCGCGTTTGTCAGAGCCAATTGGTCTGCTGTTGAAAAGTTTGTCAATTGTAATGGGCATACTACCATGTTGGAATTGTGTCAGGTATCTTAAATTTACTTATTTGGTCCCTGAGTTTATCTGAATTTTGCAGTTTTGGTCCCAAAATGTATCTTCTTGTAGTTTCAGTCCATAAATGTTTTTGGTCCCTGTTCCAAGTAATGTGACTATACTACCCTTTATATATGGAACAGTGACCAAAGCATTAAAAGAATCTCAGAAAAGGACGAAGATTGTAACAGAAGTATAATCAGTTAAACTTAGAGATCATTTTTTTTAGTAATTTACTACGTTTTTTTTTTTTTTTTTTTTCCAATCATCAGATGTTTAACAAATAATATATATCTTTTTTTCTGATTAGGCACCACCTGTTGAGAGATACTTGCATGATTTGCTTCAATATGCATTGGGTATCCTGCATATTGTTACTTTGGTTCCTAATAGTCGGAGAATGGTAGTGAATGCTACTCTGAGCAATGATCGTTTAGGTATAGCGGTTATTCTTGATGCAGCAAATGGTGCTGGTTTTGTTGATCCTGAGGTATATAATTCAGTCATTCTGCATTGTATGTGCTTGAGTAAATTACAGTTCTGGTCCCTGTGCTATAGCAGTTGTTTTGGATATGGTCCAATTAGGTTTTTTTTGATCCTTCTAGTGCCGTGTCTTTGCTGTTAAATGTAAAATGACCATTGGATCATACCCGAAAGAAAGGGACCAAAACTGTAAATTAATGTATATGCCAAATGCCAATTACTGACACATCTTATTGGACAGATTATTCAGCCAGCACTAAATGTTTTGGTGAATCTTGTCTGCCCTCCACCATCAATCAGTATGAAGCCAACAATGCCAGGAGGACAAGGACAGATGTCATCCACCCAACCATCAAGTTCAAACCCTCCTTCCACATCAGAGCCAGCTGTCAACCTGAATGGAGAATCCACCGGTGGGCAGGCGACACCTGGCGCCTGCTCTGGACTAGTCGGTGACCGGAGAATCTCATTAGGCGCCAAACAAGGCGGTCCTTCTTCCGGGCTTGCTGCACAGATGGAACAAGGCTACCGCCAAGCAAGAGAGGTGGTTCGAGCCAATAACGGTATCAAAGTTCTGCTTCAGCTCCTCCAGCCACGGATCATCACACCATCTACCGCCCTTGACTGCCTTCGTGCTCTCGCTTGCAGAGTCTTGCTTGGTTTAGCAAGAGATGATACCATTGCTCACATTCTAACAAAACTTCAGGTATACTATATTCTAAAACTAACAAAATACCAACTTACTTTCGATGATTTTTTGGTTTTAATACTGAAGAGCTTATCTTGTTATAGGTTGGGAAAAAGTTATCAGAACTTATTAGGGATTCAGGCAGCCAGACGCCAGGTGGCGAACAGGGAAGGTGGCAGACAGAACTATCTCAGGTTGCAATTGAGCTGATGGCGGTATGTATACTATATAATAAGTATTTGAAAAATACCCTTTTTTTATTCATTAGGGTTTAGGGGATTATTTTGATTATGATGATGTCATTGTATCATGTATTGCAGATTGTTACAAATTCAGGGAGAGCAAGTACATTGGCTGCTACTGATGCTGCTACTCCTACTCTGAGGCGAATAGAGAGAGCTGCTATAGCTGCTGCTACTCCTATTACTTATCACTCTAGGTATTCAATTATTCATTCATCTTGTTGTTTCTCTTTGACTCTTGTCTCCATTTCTAACTTTTGAGATTTGGTGTAGGGAGCTTTTACTGCTGATTCATGAGCACCTACAAGCATCTGGTTTATCAACAACCGCAGCTCAACTTCTAAAAGAAGCTCAATTAACACCTTTACAATCATTAGCCGCCCCTTCATCTCTCGCATACCAAACCTCCGGTCAAGAAACCGCATCGCTACAAATCCAATGGCCCACCGGCCGCTCCTCTTCCGGCTTTCTCACTAAAGAAAAATCCAAACCACAAGACGATCTAAACCACTCATCTTTCTCCTCAAAAAGACGACCTTTAGTGTTATTATCCCCAACAACTGCCAAAACCACCAACTCCTCAAAAAAACCACCCATACCTCCGACATCAGAACCTCCCGCCACCTCAGAAGTGGATAATTCCGATTGTATCCTCAAAACCCCAATCATATTACCCCTGAAACGGAAGCTCACCGAGTTGCGTGACTTCGGACCATCATCATCGAGCAAAAGACTCAACACCAGCGACCTTGGATTCCGGTCTCCGGTGGGTCCCACACCTACTACCAACCGGAAAAACACTTTACTAGGTGACACTCCGTTCTCCTCTAGAACACCGGGAACCGTTGTTTCTGATAATTTAGATGATAATAACGCACACAGCCACGGGATTGCTGACGCGCAAGCGAATCCCGAGCGGTTAACCTTGGATTCAATCGTGGTTAATTATTTAAAACACCAACACCGCCAGTGCCCAGCTCCCATCACCACCCTACCACCGCTCTCTCTCCTCCACCCACACGTCTGTCCCGAATCAAAACGCAGCCTCGACGCGCCATCAAACATCACCGCCCGCCTCAACACACGTGAATTCAGAAACATGTATGGCGGCATCCATGGCAGCCGCCGCGACCGCCAGTTCGTGTACAGTAGATTCCGGCCATGGCGGACATGTAGAGACGACACCGGCGTGTTACTCACCTGCATCACATTCCTCGGCGACTCCTCCCAAATTGCTGCCGGTAGCCACTCCGGTGAACTCAAAGTCTTCGATTCAAACACCAACAACATGCTCGAAAGCAGCCCCGGCCACCAGTTCCCGTTAACCATGGTTAAATCCTTCATCTCCGGGGACACACAGTTACTTCTCTCTTCAAGCTCACACGATGTCAGATTGTGGGATGCGCCCTCGGTGTCCGCAGGACCCAAATACTCATTTGATGGGATTAAGGCTGCCACATTTAGTCATTGTGGGACAATGTTTGCAGCTTTGTCTTCTGAGTTATCGAGACGCGAGATTTTGTTGTACGATGTTCAAACGTGTAAATCTGATTTGAAACTTACGGATCCTTCCTCTAATGCTTCAAGTAAAGGACACGCTTATTCTCAGGTTCATTTTAGTCCTTCAGATATTATGCTTCTGTGGAATGGCGTGTTGTGGGACCGGAGAGTTCCGGGCCCCGTTCACCGGTTCGACCAGTTTACAGATTACGGAGGTGGTGGATTTCATCCTGCTGGAAACGAGGTTTGTTTTTTTTATTACATAATTAAATTAAATTCTTTATATATCGTCTCATTTTTTTTTGTGACAGGTAATTATAAATTCAGAAGTGTGGGATCTTCGAAACTTCAGGCTTCTTCGGAGTGTTCCATCTTTAGATCAAACAGTAATCACATTCAACGCAAGTGGTGATGTCATATACGCGATCCTAAGAAGAAATCTAGAAGAAGTGACATCAGCGTTCCAAACTCGCCGAGTCAAACATCCTCTGTTTTCCGCGTTCCGAACAATCGATGCAGTCAACTACTCAGATGTTGCCACCTGTCCTGTCGACCGATGCGTTCTTGATTTCGCTACCGAACCGACTGACTCTTTTGTTGGTCTTGTCACGATGGACGATCAGGATGAGATGTATTCGTCTGCCCGGGTTTACGAAATCGGGCGGCGGAAGCCGACCGATGATGATTCTGATCCTGATGATGCGGAGAGTGAGGAGGAAGATGAGGATGATGATGACGAGGATATTGATGATGATGCATTGTTGGCGAATGATGAAGATGGTGATATGAGTAATGATGAGGATAGTTTGAGTGATCTTGATGATGATGAGGATGGGGATGATGATGATGACGATGATGATGATGGGGATTTTGTGATGGATGGGGTGGATTTTGGTGGTGGTGGGATATTTGAGATTTTGAGTGAAGATGGAGAGGAAGGAGATGATGAAGATGATGATGAGATGATTGAATCTTTGAGTAGTGGAGATGAGGATTTTATTGGAGGATTTTAAGTTATATGAGAGTGAGTGTATTATAAAGTTGATTTTAGGAAAGAAGAACGAAAAGAACAGACTTTTTCTTTATCTTCAAAGTTTTGATGAAATTGGTGGTTTTTTTTACAAAGGGAGGCATTGTATCAGTTAATTGTAGTTTTGCATATCTTTTCGTTGTTTACAAAATTGATCTATGATGCGACTTATTCCTATAAAACGATGTGTGAGGTAGAATAACTCATGCCTATACATTTGATGTATGGGACATGATCTACTTGATACATAATGCTTTAACATCAAGGTTGGTTTGTGGCTATTATTGTATGTCATGTGAATATATTTTTCTAAAAAAGCTGAAACTTTACTTCTGATGGTGTATATTAGACAGAAGCATATGGGCAACACCCTTACGGCGTTATCTGATGTGGTATCGCACTGTCCCACCCTCTCTTACGGCGTTATCTGATGTGGTATCGCACTGTCCCACCTTCTGTTATGAGGCGTTATGTTATCATTCGTTATTGTGGTAACAGATCGTAACGTGTATAATCTGAAGGTTGCATACTTTTTACCTACACACATCTATTTCTCTATATTTATCTTTATTTTTCTTAATCACTCAAAATGCAAACACAAAAATTAACCAACTATGGATCAAAACTCGAATACTCCTCGAAACACAAAAACATCTACTTCAATAGGTTTTGCGGCATATGAGGGCTATATAAACCTCCTCAACTCGCAAAACTCACTACAAATTTCATATTTTGCTAATTTTTTCAATCCTGCCTCACCCCCATTACAATTTTCTACTTCGCCTTCAAGAGCATGCGAAAATTAAACAAAAATTTGACGTCCACATGGAAATCGCAAATAAAAGATATGAATTGCAACGTCAGCATTTGAATTTCCTTCGTCAAGAAGCCACGCAAGATTGCATATCGAAAGATTTGATAATTCTTACTACAAGCGAAAAAAATATGCCACCGAAACGAGCTGAAGTGATATGAATGATGAAGGTAAAGATCGCGAGCAAATACTTGGACAATGATTTTTTTTTTTTTTTTTTTTTTTTTTTTTTTTTTTTTTTTAAATTTTAATTATTATGACTATTGTGTGTTTTTTGGTCAATTTTTTTGTAATGTTTTTTTTTATAAAGTTTGTATGGTATTTTTATTTTACTATTTAATGAATTTATGTTTTAATAATTTATACGTTTCTTATAGATATATGATATAAATAAAAATAATAAAACAAATTAGAAATATATGAAGTAAATAAAAAAAAAACAAATTAGACTAATAGAAATTAAAAACATCAAAAAAATAAAAATAAAAAAAGAAAAAGAAAATAATAGGTTTTATCCCATGTTATTTGGTGTTGTTCATTTTTACCTTTGGTGTTATAACACCAAATTGTGACTAGGATGATGAGGTTACACTTTGGATGTGGTAACATATAATAACATATTGTCTACACCTAGTGGTCATAATCTAAGCTATTAATTGTGCGTTATAGCGTTTTGCAGAGGTCAATAACTGCTATTTTCAGTTTAGTGTTTTCATTTCGCGTTACCGTTATTAGCGATGTTATTCACCGCTTCTTACCACTATTTCAATAACCGCTATAGCGGCGCTACGGGCGCCATTCCATTTTCGTTCACATTTTAGGCTATTTGGTCACTTTGTCAATGAAAAATTAGTTTTAATGATCTCACTATAATTTCATTTTAAAAAACCCGAACAACTTAATTAAAAACATTCAATGCAACTACGTTAACCGATAACTCTCTTTCTCATCTCTTTTTGTACTCACGACGACTTGAGTTGCTATGGTCGGATTCCGTTAATGCTTTTTGTAAATTGAACCACACCTATGGGGCTACGATTTGAGATTTAACTCCTTAAATCAATCACAACCTATTAATACGATATTGAACCTGTGCAATGCAATTAAACCATATTTGACACTTTGATACTACCTAGTTTCCATATTACTATAATAGAATATTATGTTATGTTTTTATTACTTTTTAGGCTTGATGATATTAATTCTATATAGATTTATAGTATTAATACTTAAATATATAAATTCTATATAAATATAATATAAAATTATAAATTATAAGTAGTATTAAAAAATTATTATATCATCGCTATACCACCGCGATAACCAAGATCTCATATAGCGGCATATGACCGCTATTGATATTTTGACGGCAATAACTACATAGGTCTTAATGCATTAGAGCTCTATTTATGTTATTTACAACAATTGATTCTAGAACTGAATTGGGGCCGATAGTATTGATGCTAAGTTACTAACGATAACCACTTTGTATTTGTGTCGGATAATATTCTAATATGCAAATTAATATATATATATATATATATATATATATATATATATATATATATATATATATATATATATATATATATATATATATATATATATATATATATATATATACACACGAAAGTTAGTTAAAGTAAACTTCCTAAGTGTTTGGCAAGATTAGTCTCTAAGGTTATACTATATGTTTGCTCCTCCAACTTATGTTGGTTTTAGAAAACTAATCCTTCACCTTTATGTTTTTGTTCACAAACAACCCTTTCATTTTCGTTTGAATTTTTCATAACCCTCGTTTTTTATTACATATTATTAGTATTTAGTTTTTTGGCAGAAATGATCCCTTATTATTATTATTATTATTATTATTATTATTATTATTATTATTATTATTATTATTATTATTATTATTGTTAGACAAACTTACACGATTGGTCCCTGTGGTTTACCAGATTTAACACATTGACGATAACGATGGAAACTGAAATCACTCTTTTACTCCTAATCTGATTTTTTTTATTAATTTATATTTCTCTTTTTGGTTTTAAATTAATGTTTTATTTATTAGAAAATACTCACCTAATACCATAAAGCCACCCACCAGCTGCCATCACCACCACCATCACCACCGCCAAAATTACATAAATGGTCCATATGGTTTACCCGTCGTCACAAATTCAGTCTCTACTACCTTAAAAGATCAAATTACCCTCACATTAACGGACAAAAAACAACGGTCTATATTTTCCGGATTGGTTTTCCGACCGCTTGTAATTAGATGATATTGTTTATCTTCCTTTACTAGATTATCTCAATGCAATTCAATATGATACTTTACTTTTACAAAGCAATACCTTCCGATCCCGACAACATCGGAGAATCTTTTCTAGTTATATTTATGCCAATACAAACGTCAAACATATAAGTAACCTATAAAAATCTACGTATCATGAATTATATAGATATTTTAAGTATAATGCATCATTTTTTCTGCTTAAAATATATAGACTGTGGCACAAGTATATTTGGCACAAATGGTAAATTTTTTTTCAACTCATCTACCTATATTCTAATAAACAAAACTTAAAAATGCCACATGTCTAGTTTTAACATGTGTGTTTGACATGTGACACTTTTGTGTGATATCTACAATCTCTTATTTTTTTAATAACAAATCAACTTTAATTTAAATTTTAAAATATAAAATTTTATCTTAATAATATTTTCGAAATATATAATAATGATTTATGTTTATTTTACTTAACAAATTAATTCATAATTATTGTCACCGGGCAATCGACACATATAATCGGTAGGTTAAACATACCCACCACTAACACAATTGTATTTGGATGAACTAGTTTAATATTGAAAATTCTAACTTTCTATGAAAAGATAAACATCCCACCAACTTGATTGAACTCCACCATGGTAAGAGGTTTAAGACTTCTAGGTACTAAATAGATTAATTTGTTTGATATATACGAGTTCTCAGTGGATGAGTTGGACTTTGTAATGATGTAACTATATATTGGTAGTTTGATATCCCATTTATATATTAGGGATAATGACTTAAAAGGGTAATATATTTTTCGATTTGTAAATATTTAGTCATTGATTTCGTCCAAATTTACCATTTCAATTTGTTAAACTGTACACATTTAATACTTATGACCGCTTTGTTCAAGTTAGCCGAAAAAATGACTTAATAGGGTAATATATTTCTCATTTTGTACACATTTAGTATTTAATATATATATATATATATATATATATATATATATATATATATATATATAATATTTATTTGTTTCAAAATAAGTCATTTTTGTTTCAAAATGACTTAATTGACTACTCTTTTTGTTTCAAAATAAGTCATTTTTGTTTTTGTACTCATTTAGTACTTATGAATGATTTCTTTAGGTTTTTCTCACGATATCTTATGTGGAGCAATCATTGATGAAGTGTGTGAGACTATTGATGTTTATGTGTAACGTCTCATTTTCACATCAAAAAATTTTCATTTTTAAATAAGACAAAACTCCTTAATTATAAACCCATTATTAAGAAAAAAACGTTAACTCCAAAATACATTTATTGAAAATCAGAGTAATATAAGAAATACATAATCCTCAATACTGTTGATAAGTGTGTACAGTCATGTCTTCGTCCTCCCACGATCAACGATAGAATCTGAAAACATAAACAACTGGGTAAGCACAAAGTTTAGTGAGTTTTCCCCAAAATACCCGTTACAACAAATGTATTATCATGCATAACAGGTCCACACTCATCGGATTGGAATACATTAGCCAAATTAGTCATCGGACTGGAATGCCAACATGCAACAGGTCCAATCTGTCATTGGACTGGAATACTCAGGGTTTGTCAGCATGTCGCCTTAACCCAACTACTCTTCTCGAGCCTCCGTGCCTACGACTTGCAGTTGGCCCGCATCAGGTATCTTGGCCTACAACATATAGCAAATCCACCTCAACCTATCCCACCATCATATGGCTATCCCACGTAAGATGTTATGAGAAAAATCTAAAGAAATCATTCATAAATACTGAATGAATACAAAAACAAAAATGATTTATTTTGAAATTTTTTTTGGATTAAATGTGTACAAAAATATTAAGGACTAAATTTGTACAAAATGTAAAATATATTAACCTATCAAATCATTTTTATCGGTTAACCTGGAATAACCGGTCATAAAGACTAAATGTGTACAATTTAACAAGTTGAAAGGATAAATGTGAACGAAAAAAAGTAAGTAATACTTTTTTAAGTCATTATCTCTATGACTCTATATATTACCGCTTCAAGTTAACCGATAGAACATAGCTTATAAATAGTTATTGGATTCTAACAAAACTTTTATAAAACCCAAACACAAGTTTACGGATTCAATCTCAAACGCTTGAAATCCAAGACTGGAGGGTGTGGGGTCCGGTTCAGCTGCGGTTTCAGTTGATGTGGCACTGAAACACCGTCCCCTTTATACGGTTTTGGAAGTGTAGTTTGAGACTGCGGTAGAAATTGGAAGCGCTCCCTTGTTCTCTCTCTTCCTCTATCTCTCTCTTCTTTCTATATCTCGTCCTCAGTCTCTCCAACCTTTGGGTGTTGTAAAAAAACACGGTCCAATCTAAGAGACCCACACCCAAATAGCTTGAACTACTAGACATATCGTAGGTCGCCGTCTCTCACCATTTGCCACTTCTCGCTAACCGTTGGTTGCATGTAATTGGCCTCTTCTCCAACTGTCACTATCTATCTCTTCAATCTTGTCTTTCTGCGTCTCAGTTTCAGTATATGACATATGTTAGATATGAACTTTTATTTGTATTTCATATTTCTCTCTCTCTCTAAGTCTTGGTTATTGTGTCTAGGTATTGGTTAATGTGTCAATATTAATTTCTTGCAGGAAGAAAATACTTAAATGCTTTTTTTACACGTCTAAATGACTAAATATATTATTTGTTGTTTACCCATGTTGTCAATTCCGTTGTATGTAGTATGTACTGTTTATAGTATAATAAAGTTATAATTTAATTATTTTGTTAATTTTTCAAAATTATTTTATTTCTTTATTTTTTAGTTTTTGCATATTATTTATTATAATTTACGAGTTGATTATTTTTTGGAAACGGCAATGAATTAAGTAGAAACCTACTCACAATATTTCAACGAGTACCCTGAGCTCGAGCTCCTTTACATGGCAAATAAGGATTTTCAAGAGAAAATTCCTCATATGTAACACCACAAGAGGTAGTTTAAAGGAATCGAACTTCCAACCTTATGTCCCACATTGATATAAAACTCGGTGTATCAACCCAGTTGGGCTAAACATCACTTGCTACAAGTTGATTATTAGTTAACTATTTTAATATATGTGCATATGCATTCAAATAATAAATTTATGATTATTTTATATATTTGTTTATTTTTATTACATTTAGTAACATTTCTAATATATTTAAATTTTGTTGTGTTATAGAAATGTTAATTTTGTTAGAAAATAGATAGATTTTGTAAAAAATTGATTTTATAAACGAAGATGTAATTATATGTTTCTAAATATTAAAACCTCCTAAAACGTCTCGTAAAATATACTTGTTTCTAGTTTTAGATAAAATAGTATTTTAAATTATTAAAGTTTGTAATTATATCATGATTTTCAATACCACTTAAATTATTTCTTTGACTCAAATATTGCCTTAAAATTAAGAGTTGGATATCCTAATTTTTTTTATATTTGTCATGATCGTTCCAAACATATTTTGGGTTCAGAACGAGATAAAAAAATAGATCCTTAAAATACACAAATATCATCAGGTTTTTTATAATAATTTAATAATTGAAAGAAAATTAATTGTATTATCTTCTAAATATAACAATTTCCATAAAAAAATTAGACCATTTTAAAAGATGGACCTTGAACGGTCATTCATATCGCCCACCCTCTGGAACGGACCTGATCAATATAATTGATACCTAAAATATCTTTAATAATATGACAAAACAGACAGTCTTCTAGACTGAAATTGATATAAAATGAAAGCTTGATTAACCGATTGTCTATCACGCGGGGAGTTGCACTTTAGGTCTCAATGCCACTTGGATGCATGCATGCAAGATTCCTATAACTGTAAGTCAAACAATGGGATTTGCCATAATAACTATGGAACCCAAAGAATGCTCAAGCTAGGTTTGTATCATGATTTTATAGAGTAGTTTTTTTCCTTGGAAAATGATTTTGTTGGGTAAATAAGTAATGGGTTATTATTTTTATATATAACTTGTCCATTGTTTTGTTTTTTTTATATGATTTGTCATTAAAATTATTCGATGTGTTTAAAAGCTACTATTTTAATAATGTATTGCAGATTAATGTTTTTTTTATGTAAATACTTACCATTAAACTATGTTTTGAGCATCTTCGCCAACACCATCTATTCTCGTTGCCACCGTCAATCTCTCGCCAACACTATCCATCTCTAGCAACAAAAATCACCTTCTATCACCATATTTGCCACCAAAACCACTCATAACCATCCAATGGCGGCTTAATCAATCTGGGGCTCTAAGAAATCAAAAAGAATGGGGCCCTTCAAGTAAGGAAATAGTTTCGAACTTGAGACCCTTAGAGCATCTCCAACCTACTCACAATTTCTATTTTTTCTTCAATTTCTTCCCTCATTCCTCTCCAATCATACCCTATTTATTCCCCAATTTTAGAGGAAATGAATAGTATAACACCCAATATGATATTATACTATTCACTTCCTCCAAAATAGGGATGAACTTTGAGTTGTTAGTTTTAGTCCCTCATTTTATATATTTATATATTTCTTGTTTTTTTTATCTACTAATTATTATTTAAATATAATATTTAATACTTATAATATTGTGTTGTATATTAAATTATATTAATTAATTATAAATATAAAGTTTGTTTTGTGTTTATCAAATTCGTATTAAAATTTAAATACATATTGAAATTTTAAAACACAATGTATTTCACAAAAACTTATAATTACGTATTATAAATATAATCTTATTTATTTAATATTATGGTAATGAAAAAAAAAAATAAAGATTATATATTTGTTAAAATCAAATTAATAGAAGGGGTGTGTTTGACAATTTATATAAATTATAAGAATGAAATATACTTTTTGGGGATAAAAATGGTGTAAAAAATGGTATTGGGTTGAAGATGAACCACAATTTATCCAATTTTTTACTTCACTTTTAGGGTAAAAATGATAGTGGGTTAGAGATGGTTTTAGTTTTACCACCCAGAGCTTATACACAGGTCAAGCTCCAATTTGTCTTTGTAACCCAAGAAATACACACACACGCATATATATATATATATATATATATATATATATATATATATATATATATATATATATATATATATATATATATATATATATATATATATATATATATATATATAACAGAATAAACTTTAAAAATGGACTTTTAGAATTAGGGCTTAAGCCCTTGCTTAGTTTTACAAAGGGTAGAACTGGCCTGTAACCACCACCACCACCAACCTAATCTAGAATCCTTGAACAAGTTGATTACCACCTTACCGCTAACAATTGAGTCAAGAAGAAAGGGACGAGAGACAACAGTGAATTCAAGACGGAGGTTAGTCAATAGTATATATAAAGAACATACAGAAGTAAAAAATTATAAAATATTTGCTATTTTTGGGTTTTTTCATTGAAATATGTCAAAAATGATTTTTTTAGAAGAGTGGGTGACAACAAGCTTCTCTCTCTCTCACTCTCTCTCTCTCTCTCTCTATATATATATATATATATATATATATATATATATATATATATATATAAAGGTATTTTTAGTAATATAGGGGTGAGATCAACTTTCAAGTAGTATCCATGCACCCTACTTCTTACTAGCTGGCTCCGCCAAGAGAGAGAGAGAGAGAGAGAGAGAAAGAGAGAGAGAGAGAGAGGGTTGGGTGGTTAAAGCTGAGGATTGGCCAATTTCTTCGAAGAAGAGAATGAGAAAATTATACGGTTTGTAGTGATTTAAAAAGTGATAATGTAAAATAGTATTATTTTCTTCTTTGGAATTGTATTGGCCGGAGCAGAGGACCGGAAAACTGATGATGGTCGGAAAAGATGAAAGTGATTAAATATGTACAAAAGTTAGTTTAATGATAAATTAAGTATAAAAATGAGTTTAATGAAGTTTTTGAAGATGAAATGTGAGTTTAATTTTAAACATATAATCTGGTTAAACCTACAATAGCCGTTTAAAATGGTAATTGTTTGAAAAAAAATATGACAATAGCCGTTTAAAATGGTAATTGTTTTGAAAAAAAATATGACTTTAATGGTAAATCTTATATAAATATAAAAAATAACTAAATGTGTATACAAATAATAATCCATTACCTTACAAAGTAATTTAAAGTAATTTTGTATAATTTTTTCAAATTTAGTATGCTATTACATTACCAAGCTCATTTTAAGGAATGAACTATAGAAATTGTTCTTATTATCTTATTATAACTTGTAGTTTGCTTTTATTTTTATTTAGAGGTTTATTATAATTTACATAAATTTTAAAATAGGAAAGAAGACCATTTTGCACTTTATAGTCCAATAAAGCAGGGGTGTCGAACGGGTAAAATTTTCAGGTTTCGGGTAGAACGAGTATTTCCTTAAGAAAATAATACCCGATACCCGACCTATATTGTAATTCGGGTTTTCGGGTATTCGGGTTTGAGGTCGGGTCGGGTAATTATCGGGTATACCCGAAAATTTGTTAAATGACACGTATTGAATTTTTTTATTTTATTTTTACATGTTGGTTGGTTTAATAAAGAATTCGGTAGGAAAATACTCCATATAATTAACAATTACATATATAATAACAATACAAATCATTATAATATATTATATACTTTTTTTAACTCCATTCCAAATTTTGATAAAAGAAAAAGAAAAAACCATGAATATGATTAGCATGGAATAATAGGTCTAAACACAAAAAAATCTAAATAATTAGTGTCTAAACACAACAAAAAGGTATAAACACAACTCAACTAAACAATAAAAGTCTAAACATAACAAAAGAGGAAAATTCATAAGTCATAACCCAACTCCAAACATAAAAGTCTAAATATAACAAAAAGAGTAAAATTCATAAGTTATAACCCAACTCAAAACATAAAAGTCTAAACATAACAAAAGAAAGTATTGCATCTTCATGTTGCCATATTCATTTCCATATCAAATCCGAGCTCTAATTAGACATACCAACTTCTTCCAATGCTATACAAATAGTATAAGCATTATAGGACAAAACATAACTCGTGAAAATATTAAAAAATATTAAAGATAAACAACTACCTTTATCAATTTCTTGTAGGTTTTCCCAATCTTGTTCAAAATCGATATTGTCACTTATATCACCCCGAAGCCAATCTTGAGTACAAATTATGCTTTCAACAATCTTAGGAGTCAAAGAACTCCTATACGGATCCAAAACCCTCCCGCTAGTGCTAAAAACAGATTCTGAAGCCACAGTTGAGACGGGAATGGCAAACAAATCTTTAGCCATCAAGGATAGAATCGGAAATCTTGGACTGTTCACTTTCCACCACTCTAAAATGTTAAACATTGATGAATCTTCTTCAATACTTTCTTTTAAATACTTTTCTAACTCGCCAATTGATTTAACTATGTTTGTTTTCATCTTTTCTCTTAGTTTATTTCTTAATGGTGGTTTTGGTGTCGTAGCATCCAGATTTTGGCGTTTCCCTAAATTCGACGATGAATTACTAGACCTGGTAGTACTAGAAGTAGTACTTGGAGAATGAATTCTAATGTAATCATTTTATAATTTATACATAGAATCCATAAAATATTTCTTTTTCTCCTCCATCTTTTCTTTTCCATAACGATCCTCAAGTAGTATAACCAAATACTTTACTTTGTTCCTTGGGTCAAGAATCAAAGCAAAGTAGAGCAACAATTTCATTTTTTCTACATCGCCAAAATACTTATCAAACTTTACTCTCATTTCCAATGCAATATCACAAAGGCTAGCATCGAAAATAACATCATCCAAGAGTGTACGAATGGAATATATATCATCAATGCACGTGTTTGATGTCACATATAGTGCCCCGGAAATCCTTTCAGTAACATCACAAAATGGTTTTAAAAAATGACACAACTGCCTAACATGTTCCCAATTGCTCGATGAAGGAATCGATAAACTCGCATTTTCAATGTTAGAACGAAACTCATATTCCTTTAGATCATATCTCTCAAAAGTTTTTTTCATAAGCTTGGGAAATATTCAACATACGATAAGTAGAGTTCCACCTTGTTGGAACTTCTCTTACCAAGTGTTTTGTTGTACTTGGATTAACAAGCTTAGCAAACTTGGTGAATTTGCCAATTCTTGAAGGTGATTGCCTAATCTACTTTACCACCCATCTAATTATCTCAACCGACTTATCAACCTTTTTAATACCATCTTGCACCACCACGTTAAAAATGTGGGCAACACATATCATGTGTTTCCATTTCCTATTTAAGAGACACTTGTTTGAATTTTGAAAGATTAAAAAAAAACTCAATTGCCACGTCATTAGCACTTGTGTAACCCCCTCGTTTTGAAAAGGACTTCAGTTATGGTTTCGGAGGCCTAGGGTATAAGCGATTCGGTATTTTATGGGGTCTCAAGTTTTATCTGGAAGGTTTTAGGCTTGGGGTGTGGCTAGGAGTGTAAGGCTTCCCGCCACCTTTTCTTGGATATCAAGTTCGTCAGAAACAGACATAGAATGAAGGAGTTATGGCATTTTGAAGTTATTGTCAATTTTAGCCCCTAATGGCGTTTTGTGTCAAGGCATCCCATGGATGCAAGGAATGCATGTGTGTGTTTAGCTGGGTATGCCCAACGTAGGTTGGGTTACACCCAACATATAAAGGAGAATGGTCGCGGGTGCGGAGGGGCGTACACCTAATGTACGAGAAGTACGCCTAGCGTACGCTCAGAGTTCCCAAACCCTTATTTTAGGGTTGAACCCTAAATATAAAGAACCTTATGTCTCGATGGCCAGCCTCCATTTCCACCCTAAAGGAGCTACTACAAAACCCTAATCCATATTTGAGTGTTCTTGGAGCTTAGAAGGTCACTAGAGAAGCATCTTGGTGTTGTGAATACATTTTCCAAGCAAGAAATGAGCAAGGAAAGGTGGTGGTTCAAATGAGAGGTTGTAGATCTGGGATTGTTGCTTCATTTCTAACCTTTTCAAGTTATAAGATCTAAAATTGGTGATTATCTTCTTAGATCTCTTAGATTGAGTTTTTGGACCATTTTGGTCCAAAGGTTGAAGCCTTGTGGTTCAATCCGATTTCTAGGACTTGGAGTTGCTACTCTCAGTTCTAAATGAGTCCCTAAGGCAGAAGGTTGCCATCTTGAATGTCTTTTTGGGTTAATGCATGAGTTAAGAGCATTTCTATGAGAATGGAATATCATTTTTGGAGTTTGGACTTGTTTGGGGCATGCAAAGTCACCAAGTCAGTGACTTTATGGATTAAGATGTTAATAAGGACTTGGATCTGTGATTTTATCTTCTGGATCAGAGTACTAAGCACTTAATGGGAAAGTGACTTATCAAGGGATTACACTGAGTGTACATGAAGTTACGCCCATCATACACACCATTTGGCTTGTACGCTTAGTGTATATAGGAGTACGCCCAACATACTCATCAGATTTGGGTTTGGCTTGTTTTGGGCCTCGGTTTGGGCCATGCAAGGGACTTTGGTTCTTTGGGCCTTAATGGGCCATCATAAGTCAGATAATATGGGCCAAGAAGATGTTTAGGCTTAGGTAAGGCCTATTAGAGGGATTAGGTCCAATTTAGAAAATTGGGCCATTAGTGGGCCACTAGTGGGCTTGGGAAGCCTACCTAGTGTTGGGCTTTTGTAGATCATGGTTTAGGCCTTAGATATGGACCAAGTTGGAGTAGGGGGTAAAATGGTCATTTTACCCTAAGAAGGATTATTGATTTGAACTAAGTGATATTTTGGTATTGATAGCTCGAGGAGTCGAGGAATCAGCAGTTCGGGGATCTGCCAGCTAGCAGTGAGGGGTTATTCGTAGGATTCTTCAGTTAACTTTGTGAGGTGAGTTTTCTCCAGTAGGAACGTGTCTAAGGCACCAATGCCAGCCCATTTATGTATGTTAGTATATACCGGATTTAGATCCGATGCCGGGGTTAGCCCGATGCAGTTTATATGTTCCAGATTTCGGTCCGATGTCGGGTGGTACCCGAAGCAGTATTGTATGTTTAGTCATACTTGTTGTCTTTGTGATACTTGTATGTGCCTGGTAGGGAGAAGAGTGTGGGCGGGGGTCGGTATCTCATCACTAGCTGTGTGTGGACGGGGTTCCATATCTCATTAGTATCAGAGTAGGGGTGGGGCCCAAGATAGGCGGGGCCTTGAGACTAGCAATTATAGTATAGCGATTGTTTTTTATGTATTAGCATGATTATATGTTATTGTTTGTATGCGTATAACGGGAGAGGCCCGTAGACAGGCGGGGCCTAGTAGAAATAGATCTGTATACCGAGCGGGGCTCGATGCCAGGCAGGGCCTGATGCCGGATTTTTCCGATGCCGGCCTGGTCCGGATGTAGCGGGCTAGGCCCAATGTTTACAGTATGTGTATATGTGTATGGTATGTGGTAGTATGGGGAACTCACTAAGCTTCATGCTTATAGTTTTCATGAAACATCCCAAAAATACAAGCCAAAAATTTCGTTTTTAAAATCATTTAACAAACATAATATTATCACCATTAAATAAAATTATCAAACATGTATCTCAAAATCTCATAAAATCTGTCAACATATAACATTCTCATATAAAATATCAGAGTAAGCTCCTAGGCTAATAAGAACTGTGGTGTGTGCCATGCCATCAACCTGAGCCCTTCCCTTTACTAGCTGAAGTACCTGAAACAATAACCGAAACTGTAAGCACGAAGCTTAGTAAGCTCCCCTAAACTACCACATAACATACACATATAACATGGAACTAGTAGATACGGGCCTCGCCCACACTCATGTAGATACGACCCTCGCCCACACTCGGCTGCTATGACATATGGGCCCCGCCCACACATAACTACTAGGTAGACATACAAGTATCACACAGACAACAAGTATAACTAGATCTATCATTCAGACTTATATCATAATCAAACTTAGCTACTTGGAAATACGGGCCCCGCCCACACCCAACTAACTGGGAGATACGGGCCACGCCCATACTCAACTACTAATCATAACACGCTGTGGGCTGGCCTTGGTGCCTTGGACCCGTTCCTACTAAAGGGAAACTCACCTCGTGTGACTGGCTGCTGAAACTCTGAGTGAGAAATCCCTGTTTGCTGCTCCGACGACTCTCCGACTATAAATTTCCATAAAGATACTTAGTTAAAAGCTGATAACTACACTTAGGGTAAATTACCATTTTACTCCTGGCTAAAGTCAACTTCCTGGTCAAAGTCAACATCTAGTTGACTTGACTCGCCGAGTTGGTCCACCAACTCGCCGAGTCCCTATTCTTTCATCTGTCCCCAACCCTGACTCTACTTGTCAAGTCTAGCAAGAACTCGACGAGTTCTCCTTCAAGCATAACATCGATACAATATTCAACTGACTCGCCGAGTTCATCCTTGAACTCGTCGAGTTCATCTTCATCATATGAGTGTGTCTAGTCTGTGACTCCTCGATTCCGTCTTCATGGGTTGGGAGATTGCCTTGGACTCGCCGAGTTTGTTTATATACTCGCTGAGTCCCATGGTTTCCAGGCCCATTACTACGTCTATTTTGCTGAGTCCCCCTTTTGTACTCAACTAGATCCCTTCTAGTCAGAAAAGGTTGGGGAACCAAACCTCCAACTCGCCGAGTCCCATGAACGACTCGCCGAGTCAACTAATGTCCATGTCCATAACTCGATTTCTATTGTGCTAATCTTATCCAAAGGATAGATCTAGGCTCCTAAGGTCGATATAACACGTAAAGTCATGAACTTTACGTCCATGCATGAGACTTTTAAGCTTAAAAGACCAAAAATAAGGTCTACAACATGCATGGGGTTCTCATGGTGTCACAATTGACATTTTGCTAGGAAATTCTATTCTTAAGTAAACATCATCTACTGTAAAAAAATGTACTCTAAGTGAATATCATACTCTATGCTCACTCAAATACATCTCACATGGATTGAAAATGCTAGAAATCCCGGATCAAGTTCATTATGGACTAGGATTCTTTTATTGGGCCTAATGGACCAATAAGCTTTCAACTTGACTACCTTGGGCCTAGGAACCCTAATTGGGCTCTAAATGAACCACATTCATGAAACCTTAGTATTTTGGGGCCATGTGGGCCTAAAGTAATCCATTTTAATCTCCAATAGGCCTAGTTAGGACATAAATGGCCTCATTATGCGTAATGGACCATAAACCCATTCCTTTTACCAAATTGGGCCATAAATACACTTAGGAGCCCAATGGGACGAAACATATTTATTGGGCTTCACAAATTCGAGTAAGGCCAAGAGTGGGCCAAAATAATTCAATTTCATCCATATTAAGCCCAGTTCTCGGCCCAATGAGGAAAAGAAAAGAAAAATAAAGGGAAATTAGAGGAATTATGAGAGCTTGCCACCTCTTTATTACATGGAGGATCTCCATGCACATCACTTCACTCCCTCTATCCTCTCTTCTTCTTCTTCTTCTTCTCGGCCAAAACACCTCACACCACCCTCATTCTCTCAAAAAAATCTTTCAAGAAAACTCTCTCAAAACAATCAAGAACATCCTCCATCATTCCATCCAAAATTTTGAGATCTCTAGGTGTTTCAAGAAGATCTTTACAAAAGATCATCAATCTTGGAACCATGTAAGTTCAAGATCTACTCAAGAAAGCTTGCTAGAATCAAAAATCTTCTTCCACTTCTTCATAAAAATCGATCCATCACCCCAAGGTGAGTTCATACCCCTTATTTTTGGTTTTTACTTGGTTTTTGGGGGAGAATACAAGTCTTATGTGTAGATCTATGTGTATATGCATGATTATGTGTGTTTTCTTGAACCATTTGGTGATTTTGTGTTGTTTACTTCATAAAACTAAAAATATGCTAAGAACATGAAGTTTGTCCCTTGGATCTTCATAAAAACCTTGAGAAAAATATGTGTTATCACATTGTAAACTAGTAGATCTGGGATTTATACACTTAAAATAGAAAGAATGAGTGTTGTGTTCTAAGATCTATAAACTAAACTCATAAAACAACCCTTGATAGAAAAGTTTTGGTCTAATCTTGGACTGTTTTGACCTCCTTAATGATAATATTTTTTAAAACTGTTTAAATGCAAAAAGTTCATATTTATACCTTTAAAATGACTACTCTCACGCTTTCTATAATTTTTGGTGAATTTTACAAAACTGCCTATCACATTTGAAATAATTTCGGACCAACCTTTGAAGATGAGCAATTTCACACTAGTTTGAGGCCATTAAAAATCATGAGAAAATTTTTGAACAAAGTACACAAAATTTCCAAACTTCCAGAGTTTACAGATCCAAATTTCGACTTACTATGATTTTTGTACATATTTTCCAACATCCGGGTCAGAAAAGTCAAAAACCAAACAAAATGTGTGTTTACACAAAAATCAATCCAAAAATGATATTTTTGACAAAAATGGGGTTAAAGATGTTATTTTTTTTAACAAACAAAAGGGGGACTAAAGTATTATTTTTACCAAGATTGGGCCTTAATGGGAAATTTTTGGCTTATTGGGCCAAGAATGCTATTTTTATGAAAAATGGGCTGAAATGGTCAAATAAATATTTTGGGGTCAAATATGTTAATATTAAAACAATTGGGTCAAATATATTAAGTTTATGATATATATATATATATATATATATATATATATATATATATATATATAACCAAAGTGTCGTTACAAATCCAACGTCAAGTGTTTTAACATTGAAAGTAAACACCAATCGTAAAACAAGTCCTATACTACAATTTATACCGATAAATAGATACACAATACAATGCTTGGGCCTAGTATTCCCATTCATGCTTATTGGGCCTTCGTGACCCTATTAGATGATTATTGGGCCCAATATAATCAAAACATGTTTATTGCGATTCCGGTGACCCAATTGCATGCCTACGGTAATGGCTTTTACATGCTATTGGGCCTTAGTGACCCATTTGCATTTCTAGTATGGTCCAAATCAATCATATGCTTGATGGGATAATGTGTCTATAAGCATACTCGACAACCTATAAATGACACACATGATTAGTGGGCCACAATGTCCTTTTTCGTGTTTGTTAGGCTTTATTCATATTCATGTGAACATCAAACGGATTGTAAACAATGTTATTCAAATTCATGGGGTAATAATTGGGATTTAGTGAGAAATTATTGATTGGCACCAATAATGTGACAACCCGAAATTTCCATTCTATACAAACAGTATCACTTCAATAGAAGTTATAATAGTCATAGTCGATTTTCAGACTTTTCGTATAAGTTGGAGTAATTTAGGGTTTACACTTCAGTAAACACCAGGAGAGTGGATGCACTACGATTTTGTGCAACACTGTTATTCCAACACTCGGTTATATTAGAAATCAATTCCGGAATAAAAATATTTTCTACCAAAATATTTTAGGACTATAAATAGATTTCTGAACTAAATTCATTCATTATTCACATTTCCAACTAGAGAAAAGCCATTTTCTCTCTCACGGATCTTCAGGTTTTCATCCCAAATCGTGAGTCTACTTTCCTAGATGTGTTTTAATGCTTGTTATATGCTTAATAACATTGTTTACATGTCAAATATGTAAGATCCGGGAGTTTACCGCCCAAGAACGTTCTTGGGGAGTAAACTCCAAAACGAAGCCTAAGAGCTATCTAGTCCCATTTCCTTGTTAGGTAACTAGTTAAGGACATTATGTATGATCATTTAAGGCTAGAACACAATCAAGAACACCTAGTTTTAGGAGTTTACGGCCCAAGAGTTTCTTGGACCGTAAACACAAATTTCAAGGGCTTAAATGTGCCCTAATCACTCCTAAGGCTTTAAGACATTAACCCCATAATACTTCTAGCTATTTTGGAGACTTAAACACATAAAAACACCCCTTAAAGGGAGTTTATGGCCAAGGAATAAATCTTGGGCCGTAAACTCCAAGTAAAGGCACCAAAGTGTGCCTAAGGTTCCCTTTAGCCTTAAACAAAAGTCTAGAAATTATCCTTTGTGTGCAAGAGGCTTGAATGAATTAAAACACCCACCCCATAGGAGTTTACAACCGTAAACTCTAGGGGATATGGTCTTTTGGCCGTAAACTCCTCAAAGGAGCATTCTAAGGCCCTAAACTACCTTAAGGATTAAACCACCCATGCTAGGCTTATTCTAGAAATCATTTAACACTTTAAAACACCCAAAACCACCAAGACAAGAGTTCACGGCCGTAAAATCAAGGGTTTGCGACCGTAAACTCCTTGTGTGGAGTTTATTGGGTAGTAAACTCTTATTCAAGGTCTTTTGGTACATTAAACCCTTTTACCTTGTCCCATATCGACTTAGATGCAACCCTTAGGACCTGAGTGTCCCAACTTATTTTATTAAGTTATCAATTGGCTAATTAGTCATATATATGCTCATTATATGATAACTAGGCTCGTGCGTGTGAACAAGTCTCCGTTTGCCACCTAGCACGGTACCCGATACTTCAATCAAATCTACTCACCACAAGTGAGTTCATACCCCTTTAATTAACCTTTGAAATGCTTTTAAAGGTTTTAAATACTTTATGGGGGGGGGGGGATACAAGTTAAATACTTATAGTTATTACATCAATCACATGCGATTAATAACTAGAAAACCAATGATTTTATCACTATTCAAATTGTTTATCAAACTGTTTTACTTCAAAATGTTTTACAAACTCCTTTACTTATCAAATGCTTTTATTAAACTTTGTTTTACTTCTTATAAATTGCATCTCCATATATGTATAGATATATAAGAAATGTTTAAAGGGCTTAGGAAGGCCATCCACCCTATTTCCTTTTCGCGCTTGAGATGTGGTCTGGTGGGATTTCGGGTAGTCGTCCGAAGGTCGTTTCAATATTAATTATATATCAAATATACATATATAGACATAAAAGTACTTCCATATTCATACTTATCAGTACATCATCAGTAAGTTACCATCGGGGTAACATAGGATCATACTACTACAAATTCTAGATCAACGAGTCAGTTCATTCATGAGTCAATACTTATTACTAAGAGTACATATACAACGATACTAGAACAAGTAACATTTCATTACATATACACGAATACGTTAACAATTGTGATCCACTGTATGGGAGCATGCCTTAATTGTCATGACCCGAGTTGTAGCCAGAGTCTCTTGAAGGGAGAGCGTGAGTTTGCGTATAGATCTATACTGGATTGACTATCCTACACCTCGCTGCTAGCTACAGCGGGACCGACAGGTCTGCGGGTGCCAAACGTCATACCTTATCTTTCGACTATACATTGTCGTTGTTACCAGTCTATAGTATGGTGCAATTTATCACATGATACCTTAATATAAATCCGGTTTAAGGTAGTTAGTACAACAGTAGTTCCTATAATACAACACTACAGTACTACAATAATTTACCCATTACATACTTTTAGTAATTGTTTCACTTAAACTTTAATGTACAAACTATATTTTGTTAAATGATAGTTATACTTGGGAAATTACACACTTTTACAACAAACGAGCATACAAAGCAGTTAATCCTTGGTAGAAGGCTACTTTAATAGAAAATATAGGTTTTTCTGAGAGATTCAAACTTGTACAAACACTTTCAAATATTTACTTACATTTTACAAACTTACACTTGAGATATGTTCAAACGTTTTTGGATGACAAATACCGACACTAAAATACTTATGAACTCACCAGCTTAATGCTGATAAACTCTTTCAAAATAACTTGTATTCTCAGGTCATCAGTAGACAGGTACCGAGGCCAGCTTTTGAGAAGATGAAGTGCATCCAAGACTCATCTTATTATTTTGATTTACATTATTTTTGGTGTCTATACTGTACAGAACACGCTTGTATTAAAATTATTTATTTAATGCAATGGATGATGTTGTTTGCTTATTTACATTTACTGTGTTGTGTTACTTTACATGATGTCCTCCGCCCCAGAACGTTTCCGCCGTTCTTGGTTTTGGGTTTGACAAATAAGCTGCTGTTTGTTTTTTCGAAGTGAAAATGTCTTAAGTCTGCGAACCACCTCTGCAATCCTCTGTAGCAGAAGAGGTGGAACAAAAGGCTGCAACATTTAATAAAAAGTTTGTTTGTTTTTTAACGTCTACAGACTGCTGCAGTAAGTTAAAGTAAGACGCGAAGAGGTTTGAAGCAGTTGGTTTAGTGCTGCGCCACGCAACATACGCGCAACAGTTTTTAAGTCAGAAGTCTTCATGAAAACAAACAGCTGTGAAAGGCCAAGTGATGCGCGTGTGCTGCGCGGCACAGCAATAAGTGGTTTGAAGTAGTTTTTTTTTTAAAAAAAAACAAACAACACCTAAGTGTCGGTCGTAGCTTATAAGTTGTAACCAGAGTCTCCTGAAGGGAGAGCAAGAGTTTGTGTATAGATCTATATGGGGGTGACTCCCCCACACCTGAGCTGTTCGCTACAGTTAGACTTGGCCAGTCTAGGGTGACAAAATCTTAATCAAAACCAGCATTTGTAAAATGCCAAGACGTGCGAAATAGTCATTATCATGCATGGTTATAAATACTAACATAGAGATCCATTACCATTTTATCAATCATGGGAAATCAACTTCATACATGTACTGGTACTCAACCTCGAGGGTTGGTACGGCAACATTCTCTATTACAGACAACATCAGGTTGTCTGGGGACATTCTCTTTTCTCGTGGATTACTCAGAAACATACACGTACTGGTACTAAATCTCGAGGGTTGGTACAGCAGCATTCTTGTTTACGGACAACATCGGGTTGTCTTGAGGCATTATCCTTACATTCTCCTTAGACTGGAAGGAGTGAGAGAGATGGTTCCCTCACTTTTGGTGGGCATTCCCTTCTATCCCTCACTCTCCTTTCCCTCACCTAAAAGTCAAGGAGTGGGAGGGAAGCCCTTCCCTCACTTTTATTTTTTATTTTTTATTTGTTTTTATATTTTAAATAAAAGTAATTTTTTTATTTATAATTATTAAATTAATATCAAACATAAAATATAATTAAAAATAAAAAGCATTTCATTAAGTAAAATAAAAATTACATTAACCCTAATATTTAAATAAGTAGACCCCCCCCCCCCCCCCCCAAAAAAAAAAAAATCAAACAAACTACAACATAGTAAAAATTATTAATTAATATCCTAATTTTATTTAAACCTAGATATGTCACTCGGAATCATCGTCTTCGTCCTCGCCTTGATCATCTGCATCATTCTCCCCAACGTCACTCTCATCGTCAGAATCTTCACTCTCGACGAACATATCAGAATCCTCATCTGATTCGTCAAACACATAATCATCGTAAGATAACTCTTGTGGGGGATGAATATGAGCCCTATAAATGTGCTCCACCAAATCAGCACGAAGGGCCTGATGAAGGTCGCGATTGTGTACTTCTCTTCTATTCACCCTATACTCTTGTGTACCAATGGCTACTCCTTCGACATTTGGCAAAACTTCATTTTCATTGTATCGACATATTTCTCTTCCTTCGTCTTCAAGAATCATATTATGCAATATGATACATGCATACATTACGTGTTGTAACCTTTTCACCTCATATGATCTTGCCCCGACCGTTAGTACTTGCCAACGTCTCTTAAGTACACCAAATGCTCGCTCCACATCCTTCCTAGCTAAATCTTGCGCCTCTTTAAACTTTTTCCTTTTCGGGTCGTTAGGATATGTAAACGATTTCAAAAAACAGACAAGGGAGGATATATACCGTCAGTAAGATAGTATCCACGCTTATATGCTACCCCATTTGCTTGAAAAGGTACATCGTGTGACTTTCCAAGGTAGATATCGTTGAATACAGGCGACTGGTCTAGCACGTTGATGTCATTGTTTGCACCAGTTGGACCAAAGAATGCATGCCATATCCAAAGATCATGTGATGCGATAGCCTCTAGAATAATCGTCAGCTCTTTGTGGTCGCCTCTCATGTACTGACCACACCATGCGTTGGGGCATAATGATCAACTCCAATGCATGCAATTGATACTACCTAGCATTCCGGGGAATCCATGTTTGCCTTCATGCACCATATACAATTGGTGGATATCGTTGATAGTTGGTTTGCGCAAATATCGTTGCTCGTAAACCAAATAGATCGCTTTGCAGAAGTTGTACAGAGTCCCTCACGGTACGCTCTGACATTCTAAAATAATCGTCCCATTTGTCTGCGCCCATGCAGTATGCTAGCTGACGAATTGAAGCCGTGTATTTTTGAATGGGAGAGGAACCTTTTTTCCCTTGCATCCATTTTCCATTGGAAATATGGAAAGCAGCCTTCCAAATCGCCAATAATACGTAAAAATAGTTCCTTCCTCATCCGGAACCGACGTTGAAACTTTACAGCGTAGACGACGTCATCTGCAAAATAATTTTCTATAAGACGATCGTGTCCGGCTTTGTGATTTCTACGTAACGGCGACTTTCTTAGGTTAGGTCGTGCACGTGATGTTTCACCAAGTCGGTTTTGATAGTATGCAACCATTTTTGTCATGATGGAACCGATAAACTTAGCCTCCTCTACTGCCGTCGAATCGGATGATGAAGATGATGACATTTTGAGTAATATTTTTTTATAGAGAAATATAGATTATGGTTTAAAAAATGATAAAATGTGCGAGTATTTATAGATTAAGAAAAGGAAAGGAAAAAAGAAATATGTGTATATATATATATATATATATATATATATATATATATATATATATATATATATATATATATATGTTAACGGCTATATAGCCGTTTGAGTATAAAAAAGAAAAAAAATGCAGTGGCCAATGGTTGGAAGAGAGAGAGAGCGGGACTCTCTCCCCTCGGTTGCTTCCCACGGTTCCTTTCCCGCACCCATGGTGGGGTGTGCACAGGTGCGGGATCCATTCCCTCACCCCACTCCGTCCGGCCTTATAATTTCAGTAATATCTTGATACATTCTAATAAACCATAACACACATGCATTAATACAAGATTTGACACAAACATACTAAACTGTTTTAAGAAAATATAGGAGTTTCTGGTGGTTTCAAAGTTATATAAATCATTTTCACAAACATGCTTATAAACTCACCAACATTTTTATGTTGACATTTTTAAATTAACTTGTATTCTCAGGAAACCGTTGAAGCAGGTTGAGATAAACAAACTATCAGATGTTTAGTGTTATTTTGTTTCGTTATACTTTAACTATTTGGCATGTAATATTCAATTACAATAGTCAGTGTAAACTATGGATGTTGTGATATTACATATGTGATGATGATGATGTTATGCTTCATTTATATTCATTGTGATGATTATTCAATTGTTAGTCACACGAGCCCCCGACGTTTCCACCGTCTAGCTTAGGGGTGTGACACATGGCCATAAAGTTGGCACCTTTTTGCCATGAGAACCCTCCAAGGTTCCAGATCTGAATCTTTTACCCTATATTATACTCTACAATCCAAAATGGTTTGGAAATGCCCCCAAAGATGTCAAGATTCAAGCCCCAAAGTAGATCTAACAAATAAGTAGCCAAGGTAGGAGCTCTTGGCCTCAAATAATTGGAACCAAAACTCTGGATCTACTGACTTGCTTCTTGATTCAGCAATCTTTCCCTTCCTTCTTCTAACTTCAAATCACATGGAAAGGTACAAATTGCTCAAGAACATTCACAGGTTGATTAGGGTTTTGAGAACAAAGCTTGAAGGTGATGGAGGCTGGGGTGAAAGCCTTATAAGGCGTTTAAATAGGGTGCAAACCATCTAATTTAGAGTTTCACTCAGACAGCTCCTACTCGCCCAGTTGGTCTTCCGACTCATCAAGTAGGTCACTTAGTCCCCCGACCCGGAGTCGATCCTACTCGATGAGTTGGGCCACCAACTCGCCGAGTCCAAAGGTAAAATATGAAGTTTGCTTGAATTAAATGCGTACCTGACACCGGGTGTTACAATTCTCCCCAACTTGTCTTAGACTTCATCCTCGAAGTCCGTTGTCTCTGAAAACAACTTTGGGTAGTGCTCCCTAATTTCCTCCTCGGGCTCCCACATCCACTCCGAACCCTTGCGATGCTGCCACTGCACCTTCACTAACTCTACCCTCTTGTTCCTCAGCTCCTTCTTCTTGCGATTTAAAATTGCCATGTGTCTCTCGATGTAGTTCAGGCTATTATCAACCTGAATGTCCTTAAGGGGTACCACTACTGAATCATCCATTAAGCACTTCTGCAACTGAGAAACACGGACCGTGTTGTGGATCTGACAGAGTTCTGCTGGAAGATCTAACTGATAAGCAACCCGACCCACCCGGGCCAAAACCCTAAATGGACCAATAAACCTGGGGCCTAGCTTGCCCCTATTCCAAAACCTGATAACACCCTTTCAGGGTGACACTTTCAGGAGGACCATATCGCCCACCTGAAACTCCAAGTTCGAACGCTGTTTGTCGGTGTAACTCTTCTGCCGAGTCTGAGCAGTCTGGAGCCTGCTCCGAACATGCTGAATTCGCTCTATGGTCTTGAGTACTACCTCTGTACTCCCCATGAATCTCTGACCGAACTCACCCCAATAGATTAGGGTCCTACACTTCTGCCCGTAGAGCATCTCGAAGGGAGGCCGGTCTATACTGGAGTGATAATTGTTGTTATAGAAAAATTCCGCTAATGGAAGATACGTATCCCAACTGCCACCGAAATCTAGACCACATGCATGAAGCATGTCCTCGAGAGTCTGAATCGTCCTCTTGCTCTTCCCGTCCATTTGAGGGTGGAAAGCGGTGCTGAAATGGAGACGAGTACCCATCTTGGTGTGAAACCGCTTCCAAAACCTGGAAGTAAACCGGAAATCTCGGTCTGACACCACCGAGACAGGCACTCCATGACGTGCCACTACCTCTTGCACATAAATCTCGGCCAACTTCTCGGCTGAGATGCTCTCCTGGTTTGGTATAAAATGGGCGCTCTTGGTTAACCGATCCACGATGACCCATATCGAATCGACCCCACGTGCGATCCTAGGAAGCTTAGTGATGAAGTCCATGGTGATGTCCTCCTATTTCCACACGGGAATGTCTAATGGTTGCATCTTGCCATGAGGCTTCTGGTGCTCTGCCTTGACCTTCCTGCAATTCAGGCATCTCTCCACGTACCATGCTATGTCCCACTTCATGCGGGGCCACCAGTAATTGGGTCGAAGATATATGTACATCTTTTTCTCCCCTGGATGGATGGAGAATCGAGACTTGTGGGCCTCATCCATCAACAGATGTTGTACTCCGCCCCATTACGATACCCAAACCCTTCCATGCATGGTCAACAATCCTCAACTATTGTAATCAAACGAAGCTACTCAACCCATTATCCTCTCGCACTTCTGGCGCTCCTCATTGAGGACCTCAACCTGCGCCTCCCTAATTTGCTCTAGCAGTGGAGTAACCAATATCATCCACAGACAGATATCTCGGATCAGAGCCGCTACCGCCTTGCTGCTCAGGGCTTCGGCCACTACGTTGGCCTTGCCCGAGTGGTAAAGGATCTCACAATCGTAATCCTTAACAATATCTAACCACCGACGCTGCCTCATGTTCAGATTCGGATGATCCATGAGGTACCTCAAACTCATGTGATCTATGTAGATACTACACTAGATACCGTAGAGGTAATGTCTCCAAATCTTGAGGACGAACACCACCGCCCTAGCTCCAAATCGTGCGTCAGGTAGTTAGCCTCTTGAGGCTTCAACTGTCTCGAGGTGTAAGCGATCATATGCCCTCGCTGCATCAACACTGCTCCCATACCTGTAATCAAAGCGTCACACTAGAATACAAAGTCATCTACTCCCTTTGGCATGGTGAGAATCGACGCCTCGCACAGTCGCTGTCTGAGCGTCTCAAAGACTGTCTGCTACTGTCACACCCCAAAATCAAGAACGGCGGAAAGGTTCTGGGGCAGAGGATGTCATGTATAGTATCACAACACATTATAATAGTAAACAAGTAAACAACATCATCCATTGCATTAAATATATACTTTTAATACAAGTGTGTTATGTGGTTTATAAGACACCAAAATATGAATCAAAATAAAAGATGAGTCTTGTATGTGCTCCATCTTCTCAAAAGCTGGCCCCGGTACCTGTCTACTGATGACCTGAGAATACAAATTATTTTGAAAGCGAGTATCAACATTAAAGCTGGTGAGTTCATAAGTATTTAGTATCAATGATTTGCATGAAAATGTTTGTAAGAGTTTGAGTGTAAAAGTTTGTAAAATGTTTGTAGTAATCGTTTGTATCTCTTAGAAAAACCTATATTTTCCATCGAAAGTAACCTTCTACCAAGGCATCAAGTGTACTATATGTTTTTTTCTTTGTAAAAGTGAGTATTTTCCCCAAAAGTGACTATCATTAGTGAAAATCTAGTTTTTACATTACTCTTTATTGTGAGGAGGTCACAAAGCAGATGTAAAAGGGGAAAATAATGAAGTACTGTATTATAATAATATTATAACTACTAGTGTACTAACTACCTTGATCCAATTGTTAGTTAAGGTATAATGTGATATAATTGTAACCATACTTGATCGACCTAGTGAACCACGACGATGTAAGACGTCGAAATGTTATGACATTCATCACCCGTAGACCTGCGGGTCCCACTGTAGCTAGCAGCAAGGTGTAGGATGGTTAATCCAATATAGATCTATACACGAATTCACGCTCTCCCTCCAAGAGTCTCTGGATACAAGACGGGCCATGACAAAGATGCCATGCCACGAAGTAGCGCCTCACATTTATGTTATAGTGTGTATGTAGTGTATGTCTTCCCTGATTCTCATCATAATATGTTCTCTAGTAAAGTATATAGTGTGTATGAATAGTATGTACTAGTGTATGTTCTCTATGAATCTCATTATAGTATGTTCAATTGTATAGTGTCGTGTATGTATTTTTTATAGTGTGTAGTGATTCATGTATGAACTTACTCTTTGTATGTTTCTTTGTACTACTAGTAGTAAGTAGTATAACCCTAAACTATATCTATTATAGTTTAATAGTAAACTTGTTTGTATGACTGAATGTACTGAACTGAGATAAAAGTCTTTATATCTATACATATATACATAATATATAACTAAGGATTCAATGACACTCGGACAAACAACCGGGTACTTTAAGTCCACAACCAAACGAGGAACAGGAAGTAAAGTGAGTTACCAGTCCTAAGTCCTTCAAACCTTATTTATATAACTATATATGTAGTAGACATGGTTTTAACAATAAATAAGTGTGAAAACTGTAAAAGAAAGGTTTGGTATACAAAAGTGAATTTGATAAAGAGTTTTACATGTAAAATAGTTTGATAAACGGTTTGAAGTCATTTGTTTAGTAAAACAGTTTAAAGTATGGAAAAATCCATTTGTATGTTAGTTATTAATCACATGTGATTGATATAATAACTATGATATTCAACTTGTATTCCCCCCCTAAAAGCATTTAAAAACATTTCAAAGGTTAATTATAGGGTATAAACTCACCTGTAATGAGTGGATTGTACGGAGGTGTTGGACAAGGTGCTAGGTGTCAAGTGAAGACTTGAACACACACAATGATCCTAGTTAACATATAATAAAACATATATGCATCTAATTAGTCATTTAACAACTAATTAATCAAGTTAAGACACACTAGGACATGGAAACACTTTGATTCAAGTGTTATAGGTGTTGGATAAGGTGTCTAAGTCCATAACTTATTTGGTATATACTTGACCCGACCCGACATGGTCTATTTGGGTTGCACTTCACACAAACTATTTATGGATAATTTTATGAGAAATGTATACTTACGATTTATTAATATATTATAAGTTATAATATATTAATATAAAGTCATGTTATTTAATTAGTTTTAATCTTGAATTAATTTAGTGATTAAAAGGAAGACTAATTAAATCATGGTCTATTACATTTATATGGTGTGGGCTAATACTCATTTGTTAATGGGCTAAGCTTATATCGAAGTCCATGGATGATCCATGGAGCTTTAACCCATGGATCCTTGGAAGAGGAAAAAACATGGGTTATTAGGGTTTCACCCTAACCATGCACACTACATAAACAAGATTATGTTGCATGAAAAACCAACCTAGTGTGTGTGTAATAGAGGTGGTGAATTTCTAAAAGTTATTATAGTCTGTCATACATTTTCCAAGTTTGTGGTGATTTTTGATTTCCATTTGAGGCATTCACATTATTGGTGCTTGGCTCTCGAACTCCAAGGAATCAACAATCAACAAAAGGTATGTAATTCATCTAGTTCTTTTATGTTTAAAAGTACCCCATGCCATGCTAGATAGGTTATAAACCTTGGAAAAAAAATATTTTTATATACCTTAGACAAACATAGATCCAAGGTTTATTAGGGTTGCATGTACACTTAAGAAGTGATAGAATGCTTAAAACCCAACAGTGGTATCAGAGCCTAGGCTTGTTTGTTTGATACTTGATGCAAAATAGTGAAAAAGTCGATTTTCTTGCTGTCTGCATGATGAACTTGCCGAGTCCATGGGGGGACTCGCCGAGTCCATGACCAAATTCATCCTACTCGTCGAGTAGGTTCGTGTGCTCGGCGAGTAGAAGCCTCAGAATGTAGATTTTCTACTTTTGCTGCTGGAAATGGACTAAAAACATTACCCTAAACTATTTTGGTGTTTTAAAACTTGTTTTAGTTGCTATAATGTTTGTTCTAATCCATTTACAATAGCTTATATCAAAATTTCATGCTTTGTATGTGTTCATATAATTCTTGAAACTTTGATGATCATGTTCATGTTCCTATGAATTTAGAAGATGATAGGAATTATTTGCTGAATTGTTTAGGATTAATTCTTGATTATTTATGTGTTTTAATGGAGTCCATAATTTGTCCTCAAGTTATGAATATCCAAAGGTCACTTCTTTTAAACACACATTTAAAACACATAAGTTACATAAAAATGAAGAGTCTTCATTTTTATGAACCTTTAATTCATAAGTTATGAAATGAAAAGTTTTGGATAGTTATAAAACTTGTCCTCAAGTTTTGGTGTTTGTAAAGTTTCACACACTTTAATAAACTTTAATTCCAACCCTTAGAGTTTTAATAGTTAAAATTCAACACTTATACTATTTATAACATTAATGGTTAATTATTATATATATGTATAAGAATAAGTCGTTCTACCATTAGTAGGCCTCATTCAGGAAGCCGGTCTATAAGGGGGGGGGGGGTATAAGGTTGTTGCCTATAAAATGGCAGCTTAATGGGTTTCCACTCTCACCCACCGCTTCCTTGATTGGTGGAGGGTCGTTAGCCGAACGGATAGGACAATGACTTTAAATTCTCATTAAAAGTATAATGATTATTATAAAGTAACTAAACATTTTTAATTCCCAATCTTAATTACTTTAGGAAAAATGTGAACATGGTGCTAGTCCATGGAATTCACACTTTGTACCTTACCAACTCGTTGGTGGAGTGTGTGTGGTTAACCGACACACTAAGTTGGACTAGTAAGGATCACGAAGGGTGACTTAATGTTTGTCATAGATCAATGGAGCGTGTTTGGTTAACTGGCACATTGATTAGGTGATAATATTAAGGGTACCAAGTGAATTAGCATGGTTATTCACACCTTGTTTTGTGATCCTCAGCATCCCAGTCACAAAACTTGAAGGGCACAATCGAGATTGAAACATGCCATTGAAAAGTTCAATGAATCTCAAAAGAATCTAGGAATTTCAAATCCAATTAAAACCTAATAATTCATTTCATTTTCATGGTGGAAATTAGTGAATCGTCATTCACCTACCTTTCAAATATGTTATTACTTAGATTATGACATCCCTCTTCTAAGTATAATATATTGTGATTGGATCCTAGCCTTAATATTACATTTGGGTGTCTTATTAAGGACTCTATATATCTAATCTAAACTTGCTTTCTTCTTTCAGATGTCTTCCAACAACAATGCTTTGGGCTCTAACCTAACTGGCTCTTTCTTTCTCATGAATCTTTGTGGGAGATTCATCTTTGATGGTTACAGCTTCATGGACTGGATTAGGAACATCAGGATGGGTACTTGTTATGAGGACAAAGAATACGTCCTCGATAAGGAGTTAAAGGAGCTTGATGAGTCCATTGCTTCTCCTAAGGAGGTCGCTGAATTCAGGACGCATGAGAGAGATGCTACCAAGGTAGCATACATCATGATGGCCACGATGACAGCCGAGCTCCAAAAGTCTTATGAGGACTTCTACCCTTTTGAGATGCACCAAGATCTGATGGAAAGGTACCACCAGAGTGATCACCAGGATCAATATGAAATAATCTCCTCCATGATAACAACCCGCATGAAGGATGGTGAATCTATCATGGGCCACATGCAAAAGATGCAAAGGTATGTGGACCGTTTGCTCAAGCTAAATGTGAACTTCCCTGAGGAGTTGGCAATTGACATCATTTTGCACTCCTTACCTTCTTGCTATGACCAATTTCGTATGACATATCATATGAACAAGGAGGAAGTTACTCTTAGCAAACTTCAAGGACTCTTGAAGATCGCTGAAACCGGTCTTAAGGGCAAGTCAGTTGTTACCTCTACTACTCCTACTCCAACATCTACCCCTGTTTTGGCTATCGGGCAAGGCAAAGGGAAAAAGAGGAAGTCCCCTTTGAAGGGTACCAAGGGAAAGTCTCTTGAAGGCTCCTCATCAAGGACCAAGAGCAGTTCTGTCACTCCTTCTGCCGTTCCCAAGGATGCTAATTGCTACTATTGCCAGAACAAGGGGCACTGGAAGCGAAACTGCCCTAAGTACTTGCAGGATCTGAAGGATGGGAAAGTGAAACCCACCCACGCAGGTATTTACAATATATTGTCTAATAACTCACCATATTCTAACTCTTGGGTGCTTGATACAGGATGTGGTATTCACATAAGTTTTGATTTGCAGGGCCTAAGAATAAGTGAGGATGTGGAGCATGGGAAGATAAACTTGATCATGGGGAACAGGAAGGCTTCACCTGTTTCCAAGATTGGAATTTATACTTTGTTGCTAAATAATGGGTTAAAATTAGATTTGAATAAATGTGTGTACTCGTCTGAAATGGAAAGAAATATTATTTCTTTTCATGGCTTGTACAAACAAGGTTTTACCTTTTCGTTTGATAATGAATGTGGTGGTATTGATGCTTTCTTTAATAATGTGTTTTATTTTAAAGCATTACCTTCTGATGGTGTGTATGAAACTGTGTCGATTGTAGACAACTTAGGAAATAATGTATTGTATATTGATTCTTCTACTAGCCTAGATAAAGCATCATTGTGGCATTGTCTTCTTGGACATGTAAACAAGAAACCCATAGGCCAACTCCAAAAGAATGGAGTATTGGAATCATTCGACCTTAAATCGGATGATAGTTGTAAATCTTGTCTACTTGGAAAGATGACAAAATCACCCTTCACTGGTACTTGTGAAAGGGGTGAGGGTTTGTTGGACCTAATACATACTGATGTGTGTGGACCATTGAAAACCGTCACAAGGGATGCTAATCGATATTATGTGACTTTTATTGATGATTTTAGTAGATATGGTTATGTCTACTTAATCAAACATAATTCAAAAACCTTTGAAAGGTTTAAATAATTTAAACAGGAAGAAGAAAATCAATTGGGCAGGAACATTAAGATGCTTCGATTTGATCGAGGTGGTGAGTATCTTAGTACTGAGTTCCTTGACTATCTTAAGGAGTGTTGGATTGTCTCGCAATTGAATCCTCCCAGGACACCACAACTAAATGGTGTAGCTGAGAGGCATAATCGAACCTTGGTAGACATGGTTCACTCTATGACGAGTCGAGCTTCGCTACCAATCTATTTTTAGGGGTATGCCTTAGAGACTGCCGCCCATATCCTTAATCTAGTCCCTACAAAGAAGGTTACCAAAACACCTCATGAGATGTGGACTGGGAAGGTTCCCAATTTGGACCACATCAATATTTGGGGTTGTGAGGCATTCGTGAGGCGTGAAACTCATGATAAGACCGAACGCCGAAGTGAAAAGTGTATTTTCATCGGCTATCCACAGAAATCCTTCGGTTACCTCTTCTACAGACCCAGTGAGAATGTGGTCTTTGTAGCAAGAAGAGGGGTCTTTCATGAGAGAGAGTTTATGAGCCAAGGAGACAGTGGGAGGAAAATTGACCTTTAAAAAAAATTCAAGAATCAGTTGGTGAAGGAACCTCAGACACTAGCAATCAACCTGAGGGGGAAACTCCTATTGAGCCAGTTGACGAGTTTGTACCTCCGAGGCGTTCCACACGGGTTAGGAACACACCTGAGTTTTATTATGGTTTTCATATTACTACGGAAGGTGATACATTTATCAGCGATAGTACACTAGTAAATTTGGATGAACCTAGCCGTGTTAAGGAAGCCATGGCAGGCCCGGAGTCTGCTAAATGGAAGGAGGCTATAAACAATGATATATAGTACATGTATGGCAATCAAGTTTGGAACTTGGTTGACAATGTACCAGGCCATAAAACAGTCGGTTGCAAATGGATTTTCAAGAAGAAGACCGACATGGAAGGAAAAGTGCACACTTATAAGGCTCGACTGGTTGCGAAGGGTTTTACTCAGACTCAGGGTATTAATTATGATGAAACCTTCTCTCCGGTAGCAAAGATTAAGTCTATTAGGGTAATGCTAGCCATTGCTGCATTTCATGATTATGAAATATGGCAAATGGATGTCAAAACCGCTTTTCTTAATGGAAAGTTGGCTGAGGATGTGTACATGAATCAACCAGAGGGTTTTTTTCAGTACAGAATACCCTAATAGAGTGTGTAAGGTTGAGAAATCCATTTATGGATTAAAACAAGCATCTAGTAGCTGGAATCTTTATTTCGATGAGAAGGTCAAAAGGTTTGGCTTCTCGAGAAGTGAAGATGAGTCTTGCGTGTATGTCAGAGCTAGTGGGAGTATAGTTAGCTTCTTGGTACTGTATGTAGATGACATACTACTTATAGGAAATGACATCCCAACCTTGCAGGAGGTTAAGTCCTGGCTTGGGAAATGCTTTGCTATGAAGGACCTAGGGGAAGCTGCCTATATCCTAGGGATAAGGATATTAAGAGAAAGGAGTAAAAGACTAATTAGACTTAGTCAGAGTACCTACTTGGATAAGGTGTTGAATCGGTTCAACATGCAGAATTCCAAGAAAGGAGATTGACCGATCCAAAGCAATGCCAAACTGAGTAAGACTCAGATTCCGAGTACAGAGGCTGAGATAGCAAAAATGAGTCGATTACCTTATGCTTCCAATGTAGGCTCGATCATGTATGCTATGACATATACCCGCCCTGATGTGGCCTTTGCTTTGAGCATGGTCAACAGATATAAGGGGAACCCTGGCAAGGCTCAATGGACCGCGGTAGAGAACATTATCAAGTACCTGCGGAGGACTAAGGATTGGATCCTTACCCTTGGTGGGAGTGATGTATTTAGAGTATTAGGGTATAATGATGCTAGTTTTCAGACTGAGAGGGATAACTTCCGCTCTCAGTCGGGCTTGGTCTTTACCCTAAATGGAGGGGCAATCTCTTGGAAGAGTTCCAAGCAGGAGACGGTGGCTGATTCGACTTGTGAATCAGAGTATATAGCAGCGAGTGAAGCAGCGAAGGAGGCGATATGGCTAAAGAACTTCATTGGAGACCTTGGTGTTGTACCAACTATTAAGGAGCCTATGGAGATTTTCTGTGACAGCAATAGTGTGGTTGCCTTAGCCAAAGAACCGAGAGATCATGGCAGATCCCGACACATTAACAGAAAATATCACTTCATAAGACACAAGATAGAATAAGGGCTCCTCGTGTCAAAGAGGGTATCGTCAGATGAGAACCCTACAGACCCCTTTACGAAGGGACTGCCGAGGGTTAAGCATTTGCAGCATGCGAGGGGCATCGGGCTGAGGGATGATATTAGTTTAACAGATTAGATAGCCTTTTTTGAAACTTGTAAAATGTAATCGACGTTTGATGATGAATAAAATTTGTGATTTATTTATAATCAAAATGTTGCTATCATTGTCAATTATTTACTATTGTTTCAGTTTTGCATGTTTTGACTTCCAGAATAATTATTTTATTCAAACCTCCACAATCAGTCATATGTCGGAAGTAGGTATGAATCAAGATTGTCATGAATTGGGTTTGTAGATGGCTAAAGGTGCTTAGACATAGAAATGGTTGCTACAATGTTCATGAGTGCTCATAAGTTATGAGTATTGGAATAAACCCACACTCACTTGTATCACTTCATGGAATTTATCTCGAGTGATCGTGAGACGATAATATCATATAAGTCTTCAAACCTAGAGATATGAGTTGTTACCAATGAGTTGGTTGTGCATTGATTGCACGTAAACGCATCAGTAACTTGATGTTATAAAATGTGCCTTTGTGTACAATTCAACAAGTAGTAGAACAAGCATATGAGTCGAAGTTTATCTGCTCCTTCTAGAAATAGAAGCGATATATGGGCCCCTCGATGATTTTTTGTTGACCCATGTACCGGGCCCGGTCAGAACTAAATTGATGTGTTCAGTTAAGTTCTTTGTCAAAGAAATCGGAAATCGAGAAAAAACTACCGGACAATAAGTAATACATAGTTCCATGTATTTGTCCGGCTGATATCATGAGAACAGAGGATTATATGATCACTTATCTAAAATGGCTTCATAGTTCAACAACGTTTTCAAGAGCTACAATTGCCGGTTGGTTCCTGAAGTAATATAGGCAAATATAGTTATTAAACTTAAGTCTGTTGGATAAGGTGTCTAAGTCCATAACTTATTTAGTGTATACTTGACCCGACCCGGCATGGTCCATTTGGGTTGCACTTCACCCAAACTATTTATGGATAATTTTATGAGAATTGTTTACTTACGATTTATTAATATATTATAATGTATAATATATTAATATAAAGTCATGTTATTTAGTTAATTTTAATCTTAAATTAATTATGAATTAATTTAGTGATTAAAAGGAAGACTAATTAAATCATGGGCTATTACATTTATATGGTGTGGGCTAATACTCATTTGTTAATGGGCTAAGCTTATATGGAAGTCCATGGATGATCCATGGAGATTTAACCCATGGATCCTTGGAAGAGGAAAAGACATGGGTTATTAGGGTTTCACCCTAACCATGCACACTATATAAACAACCTTATGTTGCATGAAATAGCACCCTAGTGTGTGTAATAGAGGTGGCTGATTTCTAAGAGTTAGTATACTCTCTCATACATTTTCCAAGTTTGTGGTTATTTGTGATTTCCATTTGAGGCATTCACATTATTGGTGCTTGGCTCTGAAACTCCAAGGAATCAACAATCAACAAAAGGTATGTAATTCATCTAGTTCTTTTATGTTTAAAAGTACCCCATGCCATGCTAGATAGGTTATAAACATTGGAAAATATTTTTTTGCATGTACCTTAGAAAAACATAGATCCAAGGTTTATTAGGGTTGCATGTACACTTAGGAAGTGTTAGAATGCTCAGAACCTAACAATAGGTACCAAAGGGTTGCATCTAAGGGTTGTATGGCATGGCATTGGAGTTTATGGCCCAAGAACCACTCCTTATGGAGTTTACGACCCATAGTCATTTCCCCATGAATTTATGGCCGTAAACTCATGGTACTAAGTGTCATTTGGTGTTTTGAGGTCTTATAAGTCAAGATTGAGCATCCATTGATCAAGTCCAAGCCTTAGGAAGCATCAGGGGCACAATATCACCACTTTGTAGAGTTTACAGCCTAAGGACCATTTCCTTATGTGTTTACGGCTGTAAAATCTTATGGGGATATGTTTTGTTTGTTTTTTATGGTGTTAAACACTTCTAGGAAGGATCAAGACTAGCACCCACGGCTTAGGAAGGGACTAGGGTCCATTTAACCCTACTTAGAAGGGTTTCCGGCCCAAGAACATCCCTTGGCCGTAAACTCCTTTGAGCACACAATAAGCACACAGTAAGCTAGGGCAAGTGTACTTAGAAGATAGAAGCTTGATTGGGTGTTTAAGGTCCAAGAACACTAGTATGTGTTCTTGGTATTTTGAAGAAAACTTGAAGATCTAAGTGAAAATCAATAATGAATGGATGAAATGATGTATAACAAATAGATGTTAGGTTATAACAAATCAAGTCAAGAAACACTTACGTTTTTGGAAGATCGGGTGAAGAACGGGATGCTACTTGAGAGAGAATGGGGAGTGTTCTTGAGAGTGGAAGTTGAGAAATTAAAGAAATGGGGAGTAAACTCATGCCTAAGGTATGAGTTCACGGCCACATGAGAGTTTACGGCCCAAACTCCAAAAGTTTGGCCGTGAACTCTTTATTAGGGTGCTACGTGTGGGTTTGCTGCTCCAAGACCCGAGAAAGTACTTCCTTTCATTCTTTCGTTTGAAGAATAAATACTAAAAACACCCAAAACGAACATTAAAATGGCTAACAATTATCAGAAATGTATTTGACTTTTATTTAAAGTGCTTGACCATAGAGTTTGTATGAATGAAAATTCCGGTTTGTCATAGCTGGTCAGGACCCTAGTGAAACACCACCAACTTCTTGGTCATTCGGGTCAGCGAAATTGCTATCTTGGAGAAATCCTGGATGAATATCCTGTAATACCCTGCCAAACCCAGGAAGCACCGATTCTCGGATGGAGACCTTGGGACCTCCCACTGCATCACCTCCTCTATCTTGGCCGGATAAACTAATATACCCTTCTGGTTGACAAGGTGCCCCAGAAATTGCACCTCGCGCAACCAGAACTCACACTTGGAGAACTTTGAGAAAAGTCTCTCCCTCCTCAAGGTCTTTAGCACCTCTCTCAGGTGATCCTTATGCTGCTCCTGAGTGTTGGAATAAACCAAGATGTCGTCAATGAATACTATCACAGACTGATCCCGCATCGGTCTGCACACGCGATTCATGAGGTCCATGAACGCGGTGGAAGCATTGGTGAACCCAAACAACATCACCACAAACTCATAATGAACATAGGGAGTCCTAAAAGGGGTCTTCTACACATCATCTTCTCTTACCCGCATTTGGTGATATCCGGACCGTAGATCAATCTTGGAGAACCAAGATACACCCTGAAGCTGGTCAAATAAATCATCTATCCTCGGGAGTGGGTAACGGTTCTTCACCATTACCTTGTTCAACTCCCGGTAATCTATGCACATACGGTGCGACCCATCCTTCTTCTTCACAAATAGGCTTGGGGCTACCCACGACAAACTTTTCGGTCTGATAAAACCCTTTTCTAGTAGATCTTGCAGATATATAGATAACTCCTGGATCTCGGGAGGAGCCAACTGATATGGTGCCTTGGCTATCTAGGCCGCACCTGGGACCAGGTCAATCCGGAACTCAAACTGTCTCTCCGGAGGTATCCCAGGAAAATCATCTGGGAACACGTCCAGGTACTCACGTACTATAGGCACATCATCAACTGTTGCCTTACCCTTATCCCGGGTATCCATGACATGTGTGACGTATCCCGCACAACCTTGCTGAAAGTAGCGCCTCGCTCTCGCCGCTGAGCAAAGAATCAGTCCGCGCTGTGGCCTCTCACCCTGAATCACTAACTCTCACCCACTAGGAGTGCAACCCCTCACTAGCTGAAGTTGAAAATCAATCACTGCCATGTTAGGGCTCAACCAATCCATACCTACTATAACCTTGTACCCTCATAGGGGAATATGAACCAAATCCACTGAGAACTGCTCCTCAAATAACCATAGCGTACATCCTCTATTAACCATCGCGACCCTGATGGTACTATCATCTGCTATCTCCACATCGAGTGGATAGTACAACTCCCTCGTAGCTCTACTAAATCGCTTGCTAAGCACAAGTGACACAAATGATCAGGTAGCCCCCGAATCAAACAATACTATAGATGAAATACCATTCACTAAGAACGATCCTATAAATAAACAAAAAATATGAGCAATAATCATAAACAAATAAGAGGTAATGGAGAAGATACTTACCCGTAACCACATCATGATCTACATGTGCCTCCTCTGCTGTCAACTGGAAGGCTCTGCTCTTTGCCACTGGCGTCTCAGCCCGACCCTGATGGCCGTTTGTAATCCTCAATGTAGAAGGGGTGGGTGCCATCACCTTCCTTGCTGCTGCCAAACTCGGACAATGAGACCTCTTATGGCCCCTCTGATTGCATTGGAAGAAAATAAGATCAGATAATGCGATGATAGTAGTGGTAGAAGAAGCAGTACAATCTCTGCTCACATGTCTTGTTCGACCGTACTTGAAGCAGCCCGAACTCCCCGCCCTGCACGTCCCCTCGTGCGACCTACCACACTTGTCGCATCGGCCTTGGACCTGCTGGCCCTTCCCTCTGGAATTTGTATTGGGGTTCTTACCCAAGCCCTCAACGCCATGTACCGACTCTGGCTTCCTCTTCCTCTCAATCTCCAAATCAATCTCCCTCTCCTGAGCCCTCACTATCATATCCTCCTGCGTCTTGCAGCTGGATCGGCTCAAAAACTGGCGGATATCACTCCGTAACATCTCATGATATCAGGCCTTTTTCATCTCCTCTTCCGCCACATACAACAGAACAAGAAGGGCCCTCTCCCTAAACTTGGCGTTAATCTCTGCCACAGACCCTGTCATCAGCTGGAGGTCCTGAAACTCCCTAGAAAGCTGTTGCACCTCAATGACCGGTGCGAACTCGACCTTGAACCTGGTCATGAAATTTCCCTAGGTCATTGCATCCAACACAACAACATCATCAATAGCTCTCCTAACCTCCTCGCACCAGTCTCGTGCCCTGTCCTTCAGAAGATAGGATGCCAATCTAACTTTGTCCCCCTCGGGACATCTGCTGGTGCGGAATGCATTGGCGACATCTACCAACCATCGGGTACTAGCAATGGGGTCCTGAGCTCCATGATAATCGGGAGCTACACAGGATCTGAACTTCCTGAAGGTGAGCGGGCGCGACCCCATCATGGCCACCACCTTAGCGCGGAACGCGCTCAATCTATCATCCATAAGCTCCAAAATACCCTCCTTGATCGAATCAATGATTAAAAGAGTCTGCTCAAGTATATTACGAGTGACCTCTGAGGAGAGAAACTCCCTAGTCTGCTCATCTAGCTTCTCGGTTCCCGAGCCTGAACCTGATCCCTCACCTGAATTGCCAACTGCTGGTCTAGGCGTAAAACTACCATTCTGAAAACACATTATAACAAACGTCAGAGTACTAATATAACTTGAGGGATCACATATACTACAAGTTCTCTGGTCTTGTATCCGCCTTTCTTGATTCGAGTACGGATCCTCTACTTTCAGTAGTACAGGCCCATACTACCTTCCACATCTATCCGTACTTCCTCAAGAACTGCCTTGACTCCACCAAGTCCCTTCTACTACTACTGCTGATCTCACTCTGAACTCTTCCTAGGCTTTCCCTAGGGAATCACCGACCCGCTCTTAGCTATTAGCTGCGTAAGAAGTTTCTGCTACCTCCCCCTTAACTGGCTCGTGAATACTATTACATATCACTAAGACTAGATAATTCTTCGAATGAGAGGTCCTACCCTACAACGGTTGGACTCAAACAAGAGCTGCACAATAGAGCTAGACCTTACCTTCTGAAATTATCTAATCCTCGCAATATGTAATGTAACATATTCATTTACTAGTTAGTAAAAGATAACTAAGACGCCTAAAATCACAAATCAAGCAACATTTGAGCATCGAGTACACATAATCAAGAATATACTACTTTGGCTATCATACTGACAATCTGTACTAACATGCAGTTCTCATAAAGCTGAAGACATATAACAGGCACATAAGGCATCCTTCCTAGATCCTTAGTCCTAATTTAGCATGCTGTTCTAAATAACCTGATAATTGTAACATAACATAAACTTGTATGGGTAATTTGGGAGTACTTACTTGAGCTCGGCTGATTACATGCACCACACCCTTTCTCTTTTCAAAACTCCTTTTTTTACAAAAATTGACATTTCCTTTTGAAAATTTATAAACCAATTCCTTAGTTTGAGTTCAGACACACCCAAAAATGTGCCCGAATCCATCAAACCAAGGCTCTGATACCAACTTGAAACCTCCCAAAAATACAAGCCAAAAATTTCGTTTTTCAAATCATTTAACAAACAGAATATTATCACCATAAAATAAAATCATCAAACATGTATCTCAAAATCTCATAAAATCTATCAAAATATAACAGTCTCATATAAAATATTAGAGTAAGCTCCCAGGCTAATAAGAATTGTGGTGTGTGCCATGCCGTCAACTCGAGCCCTTCCCTTTACTAGCTGAAGTACCTAAAACCAAAACTGAAACTGTAAGCACGAAACATAGTGAGCTCCCCCAAACTACTACATACCATACACATATAACATGCAACTAGGAGATACGAGCCCCTCCCACACTCATGGAGATACGATCCCCGACTACACTCTGCTAACTAGGAGATACGGGTCACGCCCACACTCCGCTAACTCTGAGATTTGGGCCCCGCCCACACTCAGCTACTTCGAGATACGGGTGCCGCCCACACTCAGCTGCAATGAGATACGGGCCCCGCCCACACTCAGCTACTAGGTAAACATATAAGTATCATACAGACAACAAGTATAACTAAATCTATCATTCAGACTTATATCATAATCAAACTCAGCTACTAGGAAAAATGGGCCCCGCCCACACCTAGCTAACTGGGAGACACGGGCCACGTCCATACTTAACTACTAATCATAACATGCTGCGGGGCGAACTTGGTGCCGTGGACCCGTTCCTACATAAGGGAAACTCACCTCGTGTGACTGGCTGCTAAAACTCCGAGTGACAAATCCCTATCTGCTGCTCCGGCGAGTCTCCAACTATAAATTTCCATAAAGATACTTAGTCAAAATCTGACAACTACTCTTAGGGTAAAATGACCATTTTACTCCTGGCTAAAGTCAAATTCTTGGTCAAAGTCAATATCCAGTTGACTTGACTCACCGAGTTAGTCCACCAACTCGCTGAGTCCCTATTCTTTCATCTGTCCCCAACCTTGACTCTACTCGTCAAGTCTAGCAAGAACTCGACGAGTTCTCCTTTAACCATAACATCGGGACAATATTCAATTGACTCGCTGATTTTATCCTTGAATTCGTCGAGTTCATATTTATCATATGAGTGTGTCTAGTCTGTGACTCGCTGAGTTATATGAACAACTTTTCGAGTCTTTCTTCATGGGTTGGGAGATTGCCTTGGACTCGCCGAGTTTGTGCATACAGTCGCCGAGTCCCATGGGTTTCAGGCCCATTACTACATCTATTTTGCTGAGTCCCCCTTTTATACTCAACTAGATCCCTTCTAAACTCAACTAGATCCATTCTATTCAGAAAATGTTAGGGAACCAAACCCCCGACTTGCTGAGTCCCATGAACGACTCGCCGAGTCAACTAATGACCATGTCCATAATTCGATTTTTGTTGTGCTAATCTCATCCAAAGGGTAGATCTGGGCTACTAAGGTCGATATAACATGTAAAGTCATGAACTTTACGTCCATGCATGGGACTTTTAAGCTTAAAAGACCAAAAATAAGGTCTACAACATGCATAGGGTTCTTGTGGCCATAAAGTTGGCACCTTTATGCCATGAGAATCCTCCAAGGTTCCAGATCTGAAGCTTTTACCCTATATTACACTCTAAAATCCAAAATGGTTTGGAAATGCCCCCAAATATGTCAAGATTCAAGCCCCAAAGTAGATTTAACAAATAAGAAGCAAAGGTAGGAGCTCTTTACCTTAAATAAATAGAAATGCAACCAAAACTCTGGATCCACTGACTTGCTTCTTGATTTACCATGCTTTCCCTTCCTTCTTTTAACTTAAAATCACAAGGAAAGGCACAAATGGCTCAAGAACACTCACCTGCGTACTTGAGACTAGGTGTTACATTTCAGTTTTGGTTCCAAGTACTTCGGTAGCGGAGGGAGGAGCTTGGGATGACTGCATGGCACACACCGAGAAGGTTTTAGCCCGAGATGTTTACTCTGATATAAAGAATATGTTTTGAGATGATACTCTGATTTGATATAACGGTTCTTGTTTATGAATGAAATAGTTGATAATTATGGTTTTAGTTAATGAATTAAAACAAAATTTTTGGTCTTAATTTTTGGGGATGTTACAGCTTGTGGTGTCAAAGGAAATTGTGAAAACACTTTATTCCCGAATCTATTAAGCATTTCTGAACAACTAATCCAATATCAACCCTACGATGAATATCTTGAGGACAAAAACTCAACACTTTTTTTTTTCAATTTCTATTCGTTGTCTACAAAGTGGGCGGTGAGACACATATAACTTGATTGTTGTGTAGAAGTCCATCTATCGGTGGTGTCACACCCCCAAATCGGAACGGCGGAAACGTTCGGGGCCGGATGACTTCATGTGGTAACGTAACAAATGATTACATAGTAAAGAAAGCAATACAACCATCATATATATAATTGAAAGTTTACATTGTTAAAAGAGTACATGTTCAAAACCAATTACAATATGATGCCAAAAATATAAATTTAAACTGGCGCCGCAACGTTCCTTCTCCAAAAAGCTGTTTTGGTACCTGCAATTACTGAGTCCATGGGACATACAAGTAGTTTTGAAAGAGTAGGTCAGCATTTAAGCTGGTGAGTTTCATAAGTATTAAATGATAGTATTTGTATGAACTAAAATGAAATGGTTTGCTTTTGTTTGTTAGTTTCTAGAAAATCCCATATTGCCTACTGGTATGAATGTAGCCTTAAATAAGGACCAACGTTTGTTAGAAAGTTGATGTTTTCTCATCTGTGAGTAGTGGTTTAGAAGTTCTAAACTTGTATCCCAATTAGGTTTTTCATGCCTAAAGTAGTTAATTTATGCACGTATAAAAGCTCCAATACGTCTGAAAAACCCCGTAAATCAATGTGTTTTAAATACTCTGTGTGAGTTTTAAAACCATACTATTGACTAGAAATGCCTATACGCAACGTTCTTCAAGCGTTAGAATGTTCTGACGTTTGTCACCACAAATGGTGTACTGTAGCTAATAGTCAGGGTGCGGGGTTGTTAATCCCGTATAGATCTATACACAAACACCATGCTCTCCCTCCAAGGGATTCTGGTATATAATACAAGACTTGAAATGCGTACTCGAGCGTACGTGAAGTTTAATGTCTCACAAAAGTTAATATAAAACAGATTTACGTGTGAAAATGTTCGTTTGTTCTTGTATATGAAAGTAACTTCTTGAAATAGTATTTCCAATATGTAAAAGTTCGCAGTGTTCTCGTAAAACTATACCTATTATAGTTTTCTAATAGTGCGTTTCGTTTGTATAGTAATCTCTAGTGAAATGCTAACTTGTTATGAAAAGTATAATTTTTGTAGTGCCAAAACTGACACATATACATACAGTATAAGCAGAGTGTTTAATTTACATAAATACATAAATCATTTCTTATTTCAAAAGATAAGATGTTATCGTGGTATAATTTGCACATGAAAGTTTCCCTATAATAGTTATAAATCACATATGATTCCATTGATAAAAAGCGTATAATGAAACTTTATATAACATACCATAATAATCGAGTATTTACTTGTATCCCCCCCTTTAAAAGCATATAAAAGTATTTATAAAACATTTAAAAATGTGGATTGTAGGGGTATGAACTCACTTGAAAGATCGAAGAAGCCGAGATGAAAACCAGGCATAATTTCGACTCGAGAAAGTGGATTTTCTCGGGATTCTCGGGAGCACAAACGACCTTCGGGACTTGAGCAAGGTAACCAGGACTTCGGGATAGCACGTGCACGGAAAATGAGCCAAAAACACAAGAAAGATGAGAGGAATTGACCCTTTTCTTCGGAACCCTCACATCCCTTTTATAGGGAGTGGGAACCGCCTCGGTACGCTGGGCGTACTCGTGCGTCATGCATGACCGCATCCTCGACTGCTTCGAACTCCAGATGGGATGGGGCATAGCCTCGCATAGGGGCGACGTGGACGATTCGAGGCCTAGGCCTCGAGTACGCTGGGCGTACTCGGCCCGTGACTCAGCCTTCGGATAATACCGAAATTAAATATAAAATTATATTTTTAATATTTAATAAACTTCAAAAATTCATAACTTCTTCATACGAACTCCGTTTTCGACGTTCTTTATATCCATGCGTAGGTGAGACTGTACTCTAGAACTTTCGTTTAGATTCCGTCGGCGAATTTTGAAATTCTTTTTAAAAGGTCGTGGTAAGAAAATTTTATTAGAAATTCATAACTTCATTATCTGACGTCTGTTTTTGCCAGACTTTTTACCGCTGAAAAACCATTGTCGAGACCTTCGATTCTCATTTAGGTTATTCCGGTCAAAAGTCGGTCGATCTCTGTTTCGAGTTTTTAGCTGTTCGTTGCTAAGCCGAACTTGGAAAATTCATAAGTTCCTTATAAGAAGTCAGATTTGGGCGTTCTTTTTACGTACGATCACAGTTTAATGACATTTAACATAATAGGTAATTTAATTTGTGATTTTTGGATATTTTATTTTCGAAGTTAATTTCATTATAACAAATGTGGTTACAATACTTGACTTTTTAGGTCGTTATATAGAGTTGAAATATCGGGTTGTCACATCATCCCCCTATCAGAGGGAATTTCATCCCGAAATTTAAAGTAAGAAAGATACAAGTGAATCAGAGAAAATGATGTGGGTACTTTTGTTTCATCTGATCTTCACGTTCCCATGTGAATTCAGGTCCTCGCTTGGCGTTCCAACGGACTTTCACGATGGGTATGCAACTTTGTTTTGTTTGTTTGACCTCTCGGTCCATGATTTCTACCGGTTCTTCCACGAAGTTGAGGCTCTCGTTGATCTCGATCTCATCGAGTGGGATAACAAGAGTCTCATCGGACAGACACTTTTTCAAGTTCGATACATGGAAGGTTGGATGTATGTTACTAAGTTCACGTGGTAGATTAATTTTGTAAGCTACAGGGCCGATTTTGGCAAGAATCTCGAAAGGCCCTATGTATCTTGGATTTAGCTTTCCACGCTATCCAAAGCGTATTAAGCCTTTCCATGGTAAGAATTTCAATAGAACACGGTCACCTACTTGGAATTCCAAAGGTTTCCTCCGTTTGTCAGCGTAGCTTTTCTGTTGGTCTCTAGATGCTTTCAACCGCTCACGAATCTGTACGATCTTCTCTGTCGTTTCTCGTATGATTTCCGGACCGGTGAGAGTGTTTTCAGTATCTCGTCCTTTAGCTAACTGTATGTTACCAACTTCAGTTTAACACAGAGGGGACCTGCACTTACGACCATAGAGGGCTTCAAATGGAGCAGCCTTTATGCTCGTATGATAACTATTGTTGTATGAAAATTCGACAAGGGGTAAATGGATATCCCATGCCTTTCCAAAGTCAATCACATAGGCTCTCAGCATATCTTCCAAAGTTTGTATCATTCTCTCACTTTGCCCGTCTGTTTGTAGATGGTAGGCTATACTCATGTCTAGTCTAGTCCCCAGGGAACCTTGTAGTGACTGCCAAAACCTTGATGTAAATCTACTATCTCTATCAGAGATAATGGACATCGGAACACCATGTAATCGCACTATTTTCCTTATGTAAGTTCTTGTAAGCCTTTCCATCTTATCAGTCTCCTTGATTGGTAGAAAATGCACGGATTTGGTCAATCTGTCGACAATGACCCATATGGTATCAAGTCCACCCGTTGTCTTGGGCAACTTGGTTATGAAATCCATAGTAATCTGTTCCTATTTCCATTCCGGTATCTCCAGTTGTTGTAGTAATCTTGAAGGTTTTTGGTCCTCGACCTTAACCTTAGTGCAAGTAAGACATTTACTTACGAAGGTAGCAATCTCTACTTTCATATTAGGCCACCAGTACAGTTTCTTAAGATCCAGATACATTTTATCTGAACCTGGGTGAACGGAATACCTCGTGTTGTGTGCTTCGGTCATGACCACGTCTCTGAAATCACCATGTCTCGGTGTCCAGATACGGTCCATGAGATAATAGGCTCCGCCACCCTTGATTTCTAGATTCTTTTCCATTCCTCTCAGGGATTCACCCATCACATGTTCGGGTTGCAAAGCTTCCAATGGAGCCTCCTTAATTTGTGTGGATAAGTGGGAATGGATAGTCATATTCAGAGATTTGACTCTTCGACCAGTGTATTCTTTTCGACTGAGGGCGCTAGCTACTACATTGGCCTTGCCAGGATGATAATGAATTTCACATTCGTAATCATTGAGTAACTCGACCCATCGTCGTTGTCGCATGTTGAGCTCCTTTTGATCGAAAATGTGTTGAAGGCTCTTATGGTCGGTGTAAATAGTACTCTTCGTTCCGTACAAGTAGTGTCTCCAGATCTTCAGAGCAAATACCACTGCTCCTAATTCAAGATCGTGTGTTGTATAGTTTACTTCGTGTATCTTAAGCTGACGGGAGGCATAGGCAATAACCTTCCCTCTTTGCATAAGAACACAACCAAGTCCTTGATTTGATGCATCGGTGCGATGCACAAGGCCTGTTTCAGTGTTTGGAACGCCTTCTCCTTTTTTGCTTCCCAATCAAAGTTCACGCCTTTCTGGGTTAATGTAGTAAGAGGTTTCGAAATGCTAGAGAAGTTCTTTATGAATCTGCGATAGTAGCCAACTAGACCTAGAAATTGACGAATCTCTGTAGGTGTCTTCGGTGCCGACCAGTTCTTAATGGCCTTAATTTTGGAGGGGTCCACATGTATCCTTTTTTCGCTAACAACGTGGCCCAAAAATTCGACTCTTCGAATCCAAAATTCACATTTAGAGAACTTCGCATAGAGCTTCTCCGATCGTAGTGTTTCTAAGATGTTTCGTAGGTGCTGACTTTGTTCTTCCTTACTTCGGGAGTAGATAAGTATATCATCGATGAAGAAGATGATGAACTGATCCAAGTAAGGATGGCACACTCTATTCATTAGGTCCATGAATACCGCTGGTGCGTTGGTTAATCCGAACGACATCACTACAAATTCGTACTGTCCATAACTGGTTCGAAAGGCTATCTTGGGAACGTCTTCCTCTAGCACTCATAATTGGTGATATCCAGATCGTAGATCTATCTTCGAGAAGTAGCTCGATCCATGAAGTTGATCAAATAGGTCGTCAATGCGGGGTAGAGGGTAATGAATTTTGACGGTAAGTTTTTTCAGCTCTCGGTAGTCGATGCACATACAAAACGATCCGTCTTTCTTCTATACAAACAAGACCGATGCTCCCCAAGGTGAGAAACTTGGTCTAATGAATCCTTTTTGGTGGAGTTTGTTAAGCTGACTGGAAAGTTCTTGCATCTCTGGTCGTGCCAGATGCTAAGGCGATTTTGCTACTGGTGTAGCCCCTGGAACTAAGTCGATTCTGAACTCGACTTGGCGTTGTGGTGGTAATCTCGGTAGTTCTTCTGGAAAGATATCAGGGAAGTCGCGTACTTCTGGAATGTTGTTAATATCCTTTACTTCCCGACTCGTATCGACGATGTGTGCAAGAGAAGCATGATAATCCTTCCGCAAACACTTTCAAGCTTGGATGCACGAAATGATGCAAAGGTTTGTTGTAACATCCCAAAAATACGACCCAAAATTTTTGTTTACATAGTAATAAAAATCATATACTGTTTTTCATATCATAAAGACCATGTGTCAAATATCTCAACTCATAATAAAATGTCGTGAAACAACTGTATCAAATCAAACTACAAATCAACAAACTCCCAGGATAAAGACTGAAGCGGTGGTTTGTGCGATGCCATCATCCCGAGCTCTTCCCCTTACTTGCGGAAGTACCTGAAACCAAAACTAAAACTGTAAGCATGAAGCTTAGTGAGCTCATCCAAACTACCACATACCATACAATAACATATAAACAAGTACTGGGCCTTGCCCACTGCATCGGGCCGAAGCCCGGAAACTGCATCGGACCGAAGTCCGGAACTGACTGGGACCTTGTCCCCTACATCGAACCGAAATCCGAAACTAACTGCATCAGACCGAAGTCCAGAACTGACTGGGACCTTGTCCCCTGCATCGGACTGAAGTCCGGAACTAACTGCATCGGACCGAAGTCCGGAACTAACTGACCATAGCATAGCATAGCGTAAACACATATCAACTAGCATAACACACATGGTCATAAACTCATATACTGCATACTACGTCAGGCCGTAGCCCATAACACCTAACACATAAATCCTGTCTGAGCCACGAAGGCATCAAACACACTAACAACTGCATCGGACCGAAATCCGGAAACTACTACTAACTAAACGGGCCGGCATTCTGGCCTTAGACCCGTTCCTACTGGAAGGAAACTCGCCTCGTAGCCTAGCTGCTGAAAGGATTGCTCTGGAATCTGTCTGCTGCGTCTCCGGTTTCACCCCAGCTACAATATCCATGAGCACCATCAATCAAATACTGTTAATAATAATACTCAGGGTAAAATGACTCTCCTACCCCTGGTCCAAGTCAACCTAACTATCAAAGTCAACATTTAGTTGACCTGACTCGTCGAGTTGGGCCGCCAACTCATCGAGTCCTTACTCTTACTACCTTGATTCTACTCGCTACTACTCGTCGAGTTTTGGCGCAAACTCGGCGAGTTCCTCTTTGCTACTAACACTTTGACAATTTGCATCCGACTCGCCGAGTTATATGAACAACTCATCGAGTTCACCTTCCTCAGATGACTATTCTAGCTGTGACTCGCTGAGTTGTATGAACAACTCGTCGAGTATGTTCTTGAAGTATGAAGATGGCCTTGGACTCGTCGAGTCAGGGCATTGACTCGTCGAGTTCTTCCACGAATGAGTCTAACCCTCTAGCTCCCCGAGTCCACTTCTCACTCACTGGTTCCACTCAGCATAACTCGAAAAAGGAAACACAGGGGACTCGCGACTCGACTCGCCGAGTCAGAAGAACGACTCGCCGAGTCGTATGCATGCAAATACTATACACTCGATTCTGCTTGAAACTAATCCATGCCATTAATAGATCTGGGTTCCTGGGACTTGATTTACACGTAAAGTTTCCAACTTCACGTGTAAATAACATCAAATGGCGGTTTCAAGTTTAAAAGCACACTATAATAGTACTGTTGGATTAATGTCTAAGTCCATAACTATATTTGGTATGTACTTGACCCGACCCGACATGGTCCATTTGGGTTGCACTTCACCGACACAATTTATATGGATAATCTTTTGAGAATAGTATGTTTATGATTAATATGAATATATTATAAGTTCTAATATATTAATATGGAATCATATTATTTAATTAGTATTGATCAAGAATTAATTAAGTGATCAAAAGGAACTAATTAAATATGGACTCTTATATATATGGAATGGGCCAAGTTCATTTAAGTTGGGCTAAGCTTTCATGGATAGTCCATGGAGTGTTTAACCCATGGATCCTAGGAAATGAAAGGTCATGGGTATTAGGGTTTAACCCTAATCCTCCACACTATATAAAGATGTCCTTGGTTGGTGAAATTGGCACTAGTGTGGTACATTAAGAAGGGCTAGCCAATTTCACTAGAGAGAACCAAGTATCCATATTCTATAAAGTCTTCCAAGGTGTTTTGGTGATTTGTGATTGCATTTCAGGCTTCCACACTATTGGGGCTAAGCTCTTAAAGCTTGAAGACATCAAGCTTCATCAAGAGGTATGTATTCTATCTTGCAATAGTCATTGTTTTGTATGCTAGATTAGGATAATACCTTGGATGTTCTTATTTGCATGTATAATAGAGAAAACATAGATCCAAGGTATTTAGGATTGCATGTACATCATAGGAGTGTTAGAATGCTCAAAACCCAACAAGTAGATCTAGAGCTTTCATGCAAAATGGATCCATAAAGGTGCTAGATCTAAGCTCTTGGAAATCAAATCTAGCTAGATCTGAAGGTTAATCAACTCCATGAGTCCTCTATGCTACTACTAAGCTAAGAAATGGTTTAAGAATGGCTTCACAATGGAGATTTAAGCATAGAAACAGAAAAGGGCCAAGATATACCTTACTTTCTTCTGAAATTCCTCAAAGATCTAGGATCTCCTTCTTCTCCTCTTGATCTACCTTTCTTTATCTCTCAAAATCTTCAAAGAATACACCAAAATCACATAAAATGCAAAAAGGGCTCTAGGGTTTCGAGAATGAAGCTCTGAGGGGTGATGGGGGCTGACTTGAGGCCCCCAAAAGTTGTTTATATACGGTGCAAACCCTTGAAATTAGGGTTTCATCCAGACTGGCAGACTCGCCGAGTCGCCAACTTAAACGTGCTCGAAATCGCGACCCTACTCGACGAGTCCGACTACTGACTCGTCGAGTTCCCCTTAACACTTGAAGAAAAATAACAAAATTCACAATATAAATATCATACCAGAAATGGGGTGTTACAATCCTCATGTAACGACCAAAAATTTCAAAAAAATTTAAACTTTTCAAAAACAACCCATTTTAATAATGTTATTACAAAAAGGTTTTCAATACATTTATTATCAGAGTATTCCCAGAAACATATCATAAAACACAAACTCGAGGAGCGGTACGATCACGCCTTTACCTTGCCACAGTCTCTTGAAGAACCTGAAAAACATTAAACCACAACTGTAAGCCCAAAAGCTTAGTGAGATACCCCCAAAATACCAACCACATATACCACAAACATAACATGCTATTGTTGGATAAGGTGTCTAAGTCCATAACTATTTCTGGTATGTACTTGACCTGACCCGGCATGGTCCATTTTGGGTTGCATGGCACCATGCAATTGGATAGACTAAATGAGAGAAATAACACTTGGAGATTATTAATATATTATAAGTTCTAATATATTAATAATATTATTTGATTAGTTTGATCAATAATTAATTTAGAATTAATTAAGTGATCAAAAGAGAACTAATTAAATATATGGGTTGATTATGTAAATCATCCATATCTTGTATAGTGGGCTAAGAGGCTCCATGGATTATCAAGTTGGGTTCTACCCATAGGATGCTCCATGGATGCTCCATGGGAGTTACAAACCCATGGGTCGTGGAAATGAAGAGTCGTGACACATTAGGGTTTACATGGTGTAACCCTAGATGTGTCAACACTATATAAGGATCTCATTCTCCACCAAAATCGGCTACACTAAGGAAACAAGAGGGCTAGGCCGATTTCAAGAAGTGTGCATTCTCTCAAAAGTCTTTCCAAGAGTATTTGGTGTTGTGTGAAGCATTTGAGGCATCACACTTGGGGTGCTAGGCTCATAAGGTTTCAAGGAACATAAGCAACAACAAGGTAAGTTATTCTATCTATCATTTAAGTTAAAATTGTTCCCCATGTATGCTAGATAGGAGTATAACCTTGGAATTCAACTTTGCATGATAATTAGATAAACATAGATCCAAGGTTATTAGGGTTGCATGTACACTTAGGAAGTGTTAGAATGCTCAAAACCCATCAGTGGTATCAGAGCCTAGGCTTGTTTGCTTTTTATTTGTGCTTAAAAGTTGAAAAAAAGTCGAGAATCTTGCTGTCTAATGAATGGACTCATCGAGTCCATGGGGGGGGGGACTCGTCGAGTTCATGTGTATCTTCAACCTACTCGGCGAGTAGGGTCGACAGATTGCAGAATTTCGATTTTAGTTGCTGGAAATGGACTAGAAACATTACCCTAAACTGTTTTGGTACTTGAAAACTTGTTTTGATGGTGTAATGTTCTTTCTAATTCATTTACAACAACTAGTTATCAAAATTACAAAGTTTTAAGTGTAATTTTGATTTATGAATGTGTTCATATTCATATTCATGTTCTTGTTCTTATGATGTTTTAGATGATCATAGGAATTATTTGTAACCTATGTGGTAGATTAATTCTTGATCATATTGTGTTTTAATGGAGTCTATAACTTGTCCTCAAGTTATGGAAAACCAAGAGTCACACTTGAATTAAAACCATTAAAAAGAACACAAGAGTTAGAAAAATGAAGAGTCTTCATTTTATTACTCTATTAAACTCATAAGTTACAAGAAATGAAAAGTTTTGAAAGTTACAAAACTTGCCCTCAAGTTTTGGAACAAGTAAAGTTAAGTTAAAACTTTAGTTCCAACCCTTAGAATTTTAAAAGTTAAAATTCAACCCTTATACTTATATTATGATGATTTAATAATTATATATATATATATATATATATATATATATATATATATATATATATATATATATATATATATATATATGTATAAGAACAAAGTCGTCTTACTGCTAGTACGCCTCATTCACGAAGCTGGTCTATAATGTGGGTATAAGGTTGTTGCCTATAAAATGGTGACTTAATGGGTGTCTACTCTCACCCACCGCTTGCTTGACTGGTGGAGGGTCGTTAGCTGAACGGGTAAGACAAGGACTTATAAATTCTCATTCAAAGTATAATGAATATTATAAAGTAACTAAATGTTTTATTAAATTCCCAATCTTAGTTACTTTAGGAAAATGTGAATAAGGTGCTAATCCATGAAATTACACTTTACACTTTGTCTAAGTCGTTGGTGGAGCGTGTGTGGTTAACTGGCACACTAACTTGGACTTAATAAGGTAGGTAAAGGGTGACTTAAGGTTTATTATAGTATCGGTGGAGCGTGTGTGGTTTACCGGCACATCGATTGAGTGGTAAACTTTAAGGGTACCAAGTGATTTGCATGGTTACTTACCTCGTTTTGTGATCCTCGGTATCCCAGTCACAAAACTTGGAGGGCACACTCGAGATTGAAACATGCCTTTGAAAAGCTCATTGAATCTCAAAGAATCTAGGAATTTCTAAGAACCAAACAAAAACCTTATACTTAAATGTTTCGGTTTTCGTGGTGGAAATTGGTGAATCGTCATTCACCTACCTTCCAAATATGGTATAGCTTAGACTACGACATACCTCTTCTAAGCTATGTTATATTGTGATTGGATCCTAGCCTTAATATTACATTTGGGTGTTTTATTAAGGACTCTCATATATATCTATACTAAACTTGTTCTCTTCTTTCAGATGTCTTCAAACAATGCTGCTTCTGGCTCGAATCCTAATGGCTCATTTACTCTTATGAGCTTGTGTGGGAAAGTTACCTTTGATGGATCCAACTTCAATGAGTGGATCAAAAACATCAGGATGATTACCCGCTACGAGGACAAAGAATATGTCCTTGACAAGGAGCTTAAGGAAATTGATGAGTCCACTGCATCTCCCCAGGAGATCGCTGACTTTCATACTCATGAAAGAGATGCGACCAAGGTGGCTTGCATCATGTTGGCCACAATGACAGCTGAACTCTAAAAGTCTTATGAAGATTTCTAACCTTATGAAATGCACCAAGATTTGATGGGAAGATACCATCAAAGTGCACGACAAGAGAGGTATGAGATCATCTGCTCCATGATAATGGCCATGATGAAGGACGAGGAATCCGTCACGAGCCACATGCAGAAAATGCAAAGGTATGTGGATCGGTTGCTGAAGCTTAATGTGAACTTCCCTGAGGAGCTTGCAATAGATATCATTTTGCACTCCTTACCATCGTGCTATGATCAATTTCGCATGACACATCACATGAACAAGGAAGAGGTCACCCTCAGCAAACTTTAGGGACTTCTCAAGACCGCAAAAACAGGTCTTAAGGGGAAGTCGGTTGCTATCACTCCTACTCCAAACTCAACTCCGGTTTTGGCAATCTGGAAAAGTCGAGGGAGGAAGAGAAAGAGATCTTCGAAGGGTACCAAGGCTCGGACCCTTGATGGCTCTTCTTCAAGTGGAACCAAGAAAGGTTTCATTACTCCTTCTTCTGACCCAAAAGAGGCTGAATGCTTCTATTGCCATGAAAAGGCTCATTGGAAGCGGAACTGCCCAAAGTACCATCAGGATGCGAAGGATGGGAAAGTCAAACCCAACCATGCAGGTATTTACACTATCATTTCTAATAACTCACCCCATTCTAAATCTTGGGTCCTTGATACCGATTGTGGTATTCATATTTGTTGTGACTTGCAGGGACTAAGAAGAAGTGAGGATGTGGAGCAAGGAAGAATAAACTTGATCATGGGAAACAGGAAAGCTTCACCTGTCACCAAGATTGGAGTTTATACTTTATCGCTAAGTAGTGGGTTTAGTTTAGATTTGAATAAATGTTGTTACTCGCCAGGAATAGCAAGAAATATTATTTCCTTTCATGCTTTGTACAAACAAGGGTTTACCTCTTCGTTTAATAATGAAGTTGGTTCTATTGATGCTTTCTTTAATAATGTTCTTTATTTTAAAGCATTACCTTGTGATGGTGTGTATGAAGTTGTGTCTGTTGTAGATAACTTAGGAAATAATGTTTTGTGTATTGATTCTACTAATAATAATAACTTTGATAAAGCATCATTATGGCATTGTCGTCTTGGACATATAAGCAAGAAACGCATAGGCCAACTCCAAAAGGATGGAGTCTTGGAGTCGTTTGACCTAAAGTCAGATGATAGTTGCGAATCATGCTTACTTGGAAAAATGACAAAGTCACCCTTCACAGGCTCATGTGAAAGGGGTGAAGGTTTGTTGGACCTTATACACACGGATGTGTGTGGACCATTCAAACAAGCCACAAGGGATGCTAATCGTTATTATTTGACTTTTACTAATGATTACAGTAGATATGGATATGTCTACTTAATCAAACATAAGTCAGAGACTTTCGAGAGGTTTAAGGAATTTAAACAGGAAGTCGAGAATCAATTGGGCAGGAACATTAAGATGCTTCGATCCGATCGAGGTGGTGAGTATCTTAGTTCAGAGTTCCTCGACTATCTAAGGGAATGTGGGATTGTCTCATAATTGACACCTCCTAGGACACCGCAGTTGAATGGTGTGGCTGAGAGGCGTAATCGAACCTTGTTAGACATGGTTCGTTCCATGATGAGTCGAGCTTCGCTACCAATCTCATTCTGGGGGTATGCCTTAAAGACTGCCGCCCATATTCTTAATCTAGTCCCTACAAAGAAAGTTGCCAAAACTCCTCACGAGATGTGGACTGGTAAAGTTCCTAAACTAGACCACATCAAGATTTGGGGTTGCGAGGATTTCATGAGACGCGAGACTCATGATAAGCTCGAACCTCGAAGCGAGAGGTGTATTTTCATCGGCTACCCACAAAAATCCTTTGGTTACCTCTTCTACAGACCTAGTGACAATGTGGTCTTTGTAGCAAGAAGAGGAGTCTTTCGAGAAAGAGAGTTTATAAGCCAAGGAGACAGTGGGAGGCAAATTGATCTTGAAGAAATTCAAGAGTCAAGTGGTGAAGGAACTTCAAACTCTAGCCCTCAACTTGAGGAGGAAACTCCTGTTGAGCCAATTGATGAATCTGTACCTCTGAGGCGTTCCACGAGAGTTAGGAGTGCACCTGAGCGTTACTATGGATTCCATATTACTACAGAAGGTGAGACACTTATTAGTGATGAGACACTAGTAAGTCAAGATGACCCTAACAGCTACGAGGAAGCCATGGTAGGCTCCAAGTCTGCTAAATGGAAAGAGGCTATGGATAGCGAGATACAATCCATGTATGACAATCAAGTTTGGAACTTGGTTGAAAATGTACCAGGTCGTAAGACGGTGGGGTGCAAATGGATCTTCAAGAAGAAGACCGACATGGATGGTAATGTACACACTTATAAGGCTAGACTGGTTGCAAAGGGGTTTTCACAAATTCCTGGAGTGGATTATGATGAGACCTTTTCTCCGGTAGCCAAGATTAAGTCTATTAGGGTTATGTTAGCCATAGCCGCATTTCATGACTATGAAATTTGGCAAGTGGATGTCAAAACCGCTTTCCTTAATGGAAAATTGGCTGAAGATGTTTACATGAGTCAGCCAGAAGGTTTTGTCAGCAACGAGTACCCTAAGAGAGTGTGTAAGCTTGAGAAATCCATCTATGGATTAAAGCAAGCACCTCGCAGATGGAATCTTTTCTTTGATGAAAAGGTCAAGGAATTTGGCTTTTCTAGGAGTGAAGATGAATCTTGTGTGTATGTCAAGGCTAGTGGGAGTATAGTTAGCTTTTTGGTATTGTATGTGGATGACATACTACTCATAGGAAACGACATTCCAACCCTGTAGGAAGTAAAGTCCTGGCTTGGGAAGTGTTTCGCTATGAAGGACCTTGGTGAAGCTGCCTATATTTTAGGGATACGGATCTTGAGAGATCGGAGTAAAAGACTAATTGGACTTAGTCAGAGTACCTACTTGGATAAGGTGCTGAAGAGATTCAGCATGCAGGACTCCAAGAAAGGAGAGTTGCCCATCCAGAGTAACGCCAAATTGAGTAAGACACAAAGCCCTAGCACTGAGGCTGAGATAGCAGAAATGAGTCGAATACCTTATGCTTCGGCTGTACGATCGATCATGTATGCTATGATGTGTACTCGACCTGATGTAGCTTTTGCCCTAAGCATGGTTAGCAGGTTTCAGGGGAACCCTGGCAAGGCACACTGGACTACGGTAAAGAATATTCTCAAGTACCTACGAAGGACTAAGGAGTGGGTCCTTACCCTCGGTGGGAGTGATGACTTGAGAGTTGTAGGGTATAGTGATGCTAGCTTCCAAACTGATAGGGATAATTTCCGCTCTCAGTCAGGCTGGGTCTTTACCCTAAATGGAGGAGCAATTTCTTGGAAGAGTTCCAAGCAAGAGACAGTGGCAGATTCTACTTGTGAATCAGAGTATATTGCAGCTAGCGAGGCGGCAAAGGAGGCGATATGGCTGAAGAACTTCATTGGAGACCTTGGAGTTGTACCAGCTATTAAAGAGCCAATGGAAATTTTCTGTGATAGTGAAAGTGCTGTTGCCTTAGCCAAGGAACCAAGGGATCATGCGAGATCTAGACACATCGACAGAAAATACCATTTCATCAGACATCGGATTGAAGAAGGACTCCTCGTGGCAAAGAGGGTATCATCAGATGAGAATCCGACATATCCCCTCACGAAGGGACTAACTCGGGTTAAGCATCTCCAGCATGCTCGGAGCATAGGGCTGAAAGATGATATTAGATTTAGTAGTTAGATAACCTCGAAATTTGTAAAGTGTAATTGACATTTGATGATGAATAAAAAATGTTTTATTTATGAGTAAAGTGTTGCTATCTCTTGTGAATCGTTTACTATATTTCTTTTGCATGTTTTGACTTCCAGAATAATTTTTATTTGGTATAACATATTATTCAAACCTCCACAGTCAGTCATATGTCGGAAGTAGGTATGAATCAAGACTATCATGTTTGGTTGTAGAGGTCTTGGACAAGGCTACAACAATCATGAGTGCTCATAAGTTCTGAGCATTGGACTCAACCCACGCTCACTGGAATCACTTCATGGAATTCTATCTCGAGTGATCGTGAGACAGTAATATCGTATAAGTCTTCAAACCTAGAGATTTGATTTGTTACTTACAAGTTGGTTATGCATTGATTGTAAGAAAACGTATTGGTAACTCGATGTTATAAATCGTGCTCTTGTGTGTAATTCAATGAGTGGTAGAACAAACATATGAGTCGAAGATTATCTGTTCCTTCTTGGATTAGAAGCTGATATCTGGGCCCCTCGATGATTTTGTTTTGACCCATGTACCGGGCCCGGTCAGAACTAAGTTGATGTGTTCAATTAAGTTCTTTGTCAAACAAATCGGAAATCGGGAAACAAACTGTTGGACAATAAGTAAGACATCGTTCCATGTATTTGTCTGACTGATATCTAAGAACAGAGGATTATATGATCACTTATCTTAAATGGCGTACCATCATCTTCTCAGTTCCGAGAAACCTTGAAAAGAGCTACGATTGCCGATCGGTTCCTGAAGTCATACTTGCAGTAATAGTTATTAGACTGATCCAAGTGGGAGACTGTTGGATAAGGTGTCTAAGTCCATAACTATTTCTGGTATGTACTTGACCCGACCCGACATGGTCCATTTGGGTTGCATGGCACCATGCAATTGGATAGACTAAATGAGAGAAATAACACTTGGAGATTATTAATATATTATAAGTTCTAATATATTAATAATATTATTTGATTAGTTTGATCAATAATTAATTTAGAATTAATTAAGTGATCAAAAGAGAACTAATTAAATATATGGGTTGATTATGTAAATCATCCATATCTTGTATAGTGGGCTAAGAGGCTCCATGGATTATCAAGTTGGGTTCTACCCATAGGATGCTCCATGGATGCTCCATGGGAGTTACAAACCCATGGGTCGTGGAAATGAAGAGTCATGACACATTAGGGTTTACATGGTGTAACCCTAGATGTGTCAACACTATATAAGGATCTCATTCTCCACCAAAATCGGCTACACTAAGGAAACAAGAGGGCTAGGCCGATTTCAAGAAGTGTGCATTCTCTCAAAAGTCTTTCCAAGAGCATTTGGTGTTGTGTGAAGCATTTGAGGCATCACACTTGGGGTGCTAGGCTCATAAGGTTTCAAGGAACATAAGCAACAACAAGGTAAGTTATTCTATCTATCATTTAAGTTAAAATTGTTCCCCATGTATGCTAGATAGGAGTATAACCTTGGAATTCAACTTTGCATGATAATTAGACAAACATAGATCCAAGGTTATTAGGGTTGCATGTACACTTAGGAAGTGTTAGAATGCTCAAAACCCATCAGCTATATCATATCGAATCACAGAACAACCATGCATATCGGGTCTGCTGTGTGACTGCTCCGCCGCACCGACCAACAGTCCACCTGGTCCACCCTCCGCGTCTAGCCATATACATCAAGTCTGCAGTGTGGTGGGTCCGCCCACACCGAGCCTTCAATCCCCCTGGTCCACTCTTTGAGTCTACAATATGACTGGTCCGCCCGCACCGGGCCTTCAGTCGGCCTGGTCCACTCTCCGAGCCTTGGCACGTTTGGTCCACCCTCGTGGGGCCTACAGTCGGCCTGGTCCACTCTCCGGACCGCTCGCTGGGCCTTCGGAATAACCTGTCCGCCATGGGTATGTTGGCCTACAGCACAAAGCAGGTCCCGCCTCAACCCAACCCCAGTCAAACAACCATGTCCACATAAACATACAGTCACATAACAATTCATATTCAATCAAGCCTATCTAGCAGATCACGTAACACAACATACTCTAAGCAGGATACCGACCTAACCGGTCACTAGCATAGCATCATCCTATATACCAGGATACCGACCTTAACCAGGTCTCTAACGAATACTATCCTAACTACCAGGATGCAAACATAGCAAAACAGCAACATAACAACAATACCCGGATTACAATCTGATAAAGGGCTGGCCTTGGTGCCTTAGACCCCGTTGATATAGTGAGGATAACTCACCTCGCAACTGCTGACTGGAAAGATAAGATCACGTTGCTGCAACCTCCGACCCGAACTCCACCACTGTTAATACCCAAAAGACTGATTTCAATAAATACCAATAATTACCAAATTACCCCTAGAAGTCAACTGGTCAACCCTTGGTCAAAGTCAAAGTCAAAGTCAACCTCCTGACTGACTCTACTCGCCGAGTCAACCCAATGACTCATCGAGTCCCCATGCTTAGAACCTACCCAATCCACGACTCAACTCGCTGAGTCTCGTAACTCTGAGTGCCCTCGCACTCAACTCACCGAGTCCTCCCTTGACTCTCCGATTCATGACTCAACCAGAAGAATATTAGGACCTCACGACCAGACTCGCCGAGTCCAAGAACAGACTCGCCGAGTCCGAGGCTATCTTCAACCTACTCGCTGAGTTGTTCTTCCAACTCACCGAGTTCCAGTCCATCTTCAAGCAACTCGCCGAGTACACCTTTGTGACTCGCCGAGTACCACTAGATCTTAACCCATGCAGAAGCTTTCCAGGCCATGCAAATGATCCAAAACATAGATCTACCCTTATACAATCCATCCATCACGTAAAGTGGCAAACTTTACGTGAATCCAAAGAGCTCTAGGCATTTTACACGCTAGGGCTAGGGTTTGGGACAAGATGACTTCACCAAACACTCAAGAACATGGACTTTAATGCACTCTAGGCCTTCTCCATTCCAGATCTGAGGTAGCAACCTCAGATCTAACCTTCAAACTCAAAATACCACAATCTAAGCTTCCCATACAACCCAAAAATGATGAATCTAGAAGAACACATCCCAAGAACGAGATATTACCTCAAAATGAAGCCGCAACAGAAGAGAAATCTGAATCTTAGCAAAGCCCCTTGCTCCAAGCCTCTTATCTCTCTAATATCTCCTCCAAAAATCTCTTCTATGAGGTTCAAATGCACTCAAATCCCTCACATACGCGTATCTAGGGTTTTCTGGACTTGAAGGGAAGGTAAGGAGGCTGGGGAGAGGGCATAATGCTCTTTATATAGGGCTCATCCCCCGAATTTAGGGTTTTCTTCACCCAGCACCTACTCGCCGAGTCCAGCCTTGGACTCGCCGAGTTGGTCACTTAACGCGCGCCTGAGTCGCGACCCTACTCACCGAGTTGCCCTTCAAATTTACACTTTGTACCCTGAACTTGCATTCCTGGACTCGGGATGTTACAATTCTCCCCCACTTACATTAGGCTTTGTCCTCGAAGCCTGCGGCAATACAACTCCCGAACTACTTCCGCAATGCACCTCCTGGCCTTAACCAGACCAGATTCCTCAAAACATTGCCATCGAAACCTGAACTCAACTTTCTCTCTTGCGGTGTCCTGACCACCGCTTCAAGCCGGCCACCAGCCTCATTATTTGATAACCACACCTATCCATCGAGTACCGCTCTTTGATACTTTGCTCGCTCCAATCCACAACAATCATTTGACTCACGTGAGCTAGAAATAATCCCTGAACAATCAGAATCCCGGTCTGAATTCAACTTTACCGACTCCATGCTGACAGGATGATGCATTCCTCAATCTCATAGCAACTCTCATGAGTTTCCCCTCTACAATCTCATACCCATGCTGAACTGGCTCTAGCACCCTCGGGTTGGGAAAACCCAATGCACTGACGACACCTCTAAACATTCCCCAGGATGAATTACCACTACATGCACAAATCCATGATCAAAATCAAGCTGGGAATCCAAGACTCCATCCATGCATCCCTTCCGAGCCTCTTGACTTTACACCCTCATAATTTCTTCTGTAACCTCGGTAGACATCCAAACCGGATGTGATTCCATATCACCGCCGCACACACTGCTCAATAACCATAATTGGAACACCCCAATCATAACTTCGTACTACTAATTCACTTCCATGACTTTACACTCCCTCTCGGAGCTACATTCCTCTCTCTCTCTCTCTCTCTCTCTCTCTCTCCTTACCATGGAAATCCACTTGGCCGCCTTGTCACTACGACAATTGCCACGGTGCTCGCCCAACGCTACACCACTCACGTATATCATAACCGCTATTCATGCAACACATATGCTTTGAATCTGCTCGCAAGGACTCTCGAGTCCATGCACCATCTCCACTAATCAAGATCAATACCCGGGGCCAGACCTTCTAATGCTAACACATCACGATAAACTCAACCCACATCCTCGAACCGGTCTAACAATACTTGCAGAGACTTCAGCATGACTGAACTGCCTTACCTGGCCTTCAGCCAACTGGACCACTCTCATAACCTTCAGCAGACCTGGACCGCCCTCCAGGGCCTTCAGTCTAGCTGGACCATTCTCCGAGCCTTCGGTACTGGCCTTCAGTTTTTTCGGACCGCTCAACTAGCAATCAACATTTTGAGTTACTCCTTCGGGAAACTCCTACCATGCATACTATTCTAGCCCTCTAGGGTTCCGAAGTCTACCTCTATCCCATATACTCAGTCCCGGCCTGATCCTAGGCCTTCCACAATCAATCGATAATGGTCTGTATCCCGCCCTGCACGCCTGCCATTTACTCATACCAGCCTACGCCTTTGGCCGACCGAGACACTACTGAATCCCATGCACCTAATTGACCTTTCATACTCATCGATTTTTCCAGAGAATTCCCCAATTCTCCCCCACTTAGAGCACTGACTATCAACCATCGGTCGCCATTGTCGACCTTCCTCAACAGCCCTTCCCGACACAAACACTTACACACGAACCGATTCCCACTAACACGAGCAATCTTCACAAATCACACATCAACACTGATCATACCGGTCTTGCAAGAAACTCGATCTTCAGCTAACCACTCCTCAGAATGCAGATGCTACCTGATATCCAGACCAACACCCGATTCCCACGAACAACCCTCATGAATGATAACCAACGAAATTTCTAACACTAAGCCCATAACCATGCCATAACCCTCAAAATCAAAGAATACAATACCGAAAACCATGCAACGAGACTAGCAGATAAACAATACTCCACAATAATCATAAAATAATAAGACAACAAGAAGAAACATACCCGCAGCTGCATCCGACACTGCCCTGACCTCCTCCGCTATAAGCTGAAAAGCACGACCCTGAGCCCTTGGGGGCTCCGCTCCACCCTGACCTCCACCCGTGATCGTCAACATGGCTGGTGCTGGAGCCTGCACCGGTCCTGCAGTAAGCTGTGGACAGTTGACACTCAAGTGCCCAACCTGATGACAATGATAACAGATCCTCAAATCCCGACTCGGGACTGCCTGCCGACAATTCCTAACACAGTGCCCCTCCTTTCCGCACTTGCGGCATGCACCACCGGACCGACAAACTCCGGTGTGACCCTTCCCACACTTCCCACAAGTGTGGCTGCTCTGATCTCCCAATCTAGAATCGACGGTCTTAGACCGTTTCGGCGCCGGCTGCGACTGCATCAGAGCCTGTCTCTGCTCTTGCAACTGCAACTCAATCTCCAACTCATGCCGCCTGGCGGCCTCCTGCAACTCTAACAAGGTTTTGCACCTCTGCGTAGACACGAACTGTCTGATATCCCTCTTGAGCATACTCATATATCGGGACATCTAAGCCTGCTCCGAAGCAAACTCGGGGCAAAACATCGTCCTCTCAGTGAGCATCCTGGTGATCTCCGTCACCGACTCCGAATCCTGCTTCAGCTCAAGGAACTCCTAAGCCAATCTCTCTCTATCAACCCGCGGAACATAACGAGTGCTAAACATCTCTCGGAAATGATCCCATGAAACCACAGCCCTCTGAGCATCCAAATATGACCCCGTGGTCAATCTCCACCAATCCTTCACCCCAAGTCTCAACAGATTCAGAGCACACCTCACCCTCTGATCAACATGGCATGAACATGTGAAGAAACACCCTTCCACGTCTGACAACCATCTCATAGCAACAATCGGGTCCTGAACTCCATCAAAGGTAGGGGGCTTCATATTATCGAAGTCCCGATACTGGAAACCTCTACCAGCTCCTCCCTCTACCACTGCTACAGCCGCTGTAGCCGCCGCGGTAGCCGTCTCTGCGAGAGCTGCATAACGCTCATCAAAATATTCCACCATGGCAGTCTTGATCGACCCAAACAGTTCCGACAGCTCGGCCCGGAACAACGCAGCAACCTCATCATGCAGGATCTCACGAATCCTAGCATCCAACTCGCTCGTGCTCATCTGACCAACAACCTCGGGCGGTACAGACTCGCCCTGACCTCCCTCTCCTGCTCCCGATCCCGACCCGGATCCACTCCCAGCATGCCTCGTGACCACCATATTGAAAAACACCACAATATCTCAGATACTTCCCACTAACCCAGGAACCAACTCTCAACCCAACACTAGAGGTCATGGTTTCCCTGATATGCGTATGGGTCCTTTGCTTTCAGTAGTACGGGCCCATACTACCTTCCACACCTACCCATATTTGTATGAAGTCCTACCACAATACTCTAGTGACAAATATACATAGCAAGCGCTCAATCCTCACTCCTAGAGGAACACTGAAAATCTCATACAGAAGGAAACCCTAGGCTAGCAGGCATCATAAAACAAGCAACATTATCATAAAATCCCGAAGATCCCTAGCCTAATACTAGCATGTTGTTCTATCAAAGCTCGAAAACAAATATCATGTATGGTATTTTAGGGTTACTTACTGGCTCCGGCTGATCGTACCTCCGCATCCTCCTTTTACTTAATTTGAAAACCATTTTAAATTCTCTTTTAAAACCTCTCCCTGATTTGAGACTGGATTCACACGAATGTTCCTCCAATTCACTCAAACCAAGGCTCTGATACCAACTTGTAACGACCAAAAATTTCAACAAAATTTAAACTTTTCAAAAACAACCCATTTTGATAGTGTTATTACAAAAAGGTTATCAATACATTTATTATCAGAGTATTCCCAGAACCATATCATAAAACACAAACTCGAGGAGCGGTACGATCACGCCTTTGCCTTGCCACGGTCTCCTAAAGAACCTGAAAAACATTAAACCACAACTGTAAGCCTGAAATCTTAGTGAGATACCCCCAAAATACCAACCACATATACCTCACACATAACATGCTATATCATATCGAATCATAGAACAACCATGCATATCGGGTCTGTTGTGTGACTGGTCCGCCACACCGGCCAACAGTCCACCTGGTCCACCCTCCGCGTCTAGCCATATACATCAAGTCTGCAGTGTGGTTCGTCCGCCCGCACCGGGCCTTCAATCCACCTGGTCCACTCTCTGAGTCTACAGTATGACTGGTCCGCCCGCACCGGGCCTTCAGTCGACCTGGTCCACTCTCCGAGCCTCGACACGTCTGGTCCGCCCTCGTGGGGCCTACAGTCTATCCCGACCGCTCGCTGGGCCTTTGGAATAACCACTCCGCACTGGGTATGTTGGCCTACAGCACAAAGAAGGTCTTGCCTCAACCCAACCACAATTAAACAACCATGTGCACATAAACATACAATCACATAACAATTCATATTCAATCAAAGCGATCTAGCAGATCATGTAACACAACATACTCTAAGCAGGATACCGACCTAACCGGTCACTAGCATAGCATCATCCTATATACCATGATACCGACCTTAACCAGGTCTCTAACGAATATTATCCTAACTACCAGGATGCAAACATAGCAAAACAGCAACATAACAACAATACCCGAATTACAATCTGATAAAGGGCCAGCCTTGGTGCCTTAGACCCCGTTGATATAGTAAGGATAACTCACCTCGCAACTGCTGACTGGAAAGATAAGATCACGTTGCTGCAACCTCCGACCCGAACTCCACCACTGTTAATACCCAAAAGACTGATTTCAATAAATACCAATAATTACCAAACTACCCCTGGAAGTCAACTGGTCAACCCTTGGTCAAAGTCAAAGTCAAAGTCAACCTCCTGACTGACTCTACTCGCCGAGTCAAACCAATGACTCATCGACTCCCCATGCTTAGAACTTCCCCAATCCGCGACTCAACTCGCCGATTCACCCTGAGACTCGCCGAGTCTCGTAACTCTGAGTCCCCTCGCACTCAACTCACCGAGTCCTCCCTAGACTTGCCGATTCATGACTCAACCAGAAGAATATTAGGACCTCACGACCAGACTCGCCGAGTCCAAGAACAGACTCGCCGAGTCCGAGGCTATCTTCAACCTACTCGCCGAGTTGTTCTTCCAACTCGCCGAGTTCCAGTCCATCTTCAAGCAACTCGCCGAGTACACCTTTGTGACTCGCCGAGTACCACTAGATCTTAACCCATGCAGAAGCTTTCCAGGCCATGCAGATGATCCAAAACATAGATCTACCCTTATACAACCCATCCATCACGTAAAGTGGCAAACTTTACGTGAATCCATAGAGATCTAGGCATTTTACACTCTAGATCTAGGCTTTGGAACAAGATGACTTCACCAAACACTCAAGAACAGGGACTTTAATGCACTCTAGGCCTTCTCCATTCCAGATATGAGGTAGCATGTAACACCGTAAATTTCAAAACCAAATTTTCAAAATGTTTTTTAAAACATAATTCATTTAATATTCAGAAAACAACCATTTTCAATCGTTCAATCCAAGTAATACAAAATCCCAAGATCTCAAAATCATAAATCCCGTGCGTGTGTACTGATCAAGCTGTTGCCTTCCCGCGATCGTAACTAGTACCTGAAACAATTAACATCAAACACTGTAAGCACAAAGCTTAGTGAGTTCCCCAATATACCACATATAACACATATTAGCCACTCGAGGCTATAACTCTATGGGTCCGTGCATCCAACTCTGTGAACCCTCCGGTTCTAACTCTGTGAACCTTACGGTTCTAACTCTGTAAACATGCACAACATAAATCACATAGAAATAATGCAGTACAACACATAACATACATAGCATACATATACTCTGTCACATATCTTTGGTTACCTACTCAAGGTAAAGTATAGTGAGAAGACTCACCTCGCGTATCTCGGAATCACTTGCGCTTGATCTCCCGAGCTATCGTCCTCCTACAACACCAGGATATCTCTACTTAATACCAACTTGATCCTGGCTAACTAACACTACAAAGTCAAACTAGTCAACTCTGGACAACGGTCAAAGTCAACCCTTGACTGACTAAACTCGCCGAGTCCCCAAGCTCAGAACTTCCCTCAATCCGCGACCTGACTCGCCGAATCCAACAACTCTGAGTCCACACGCACCCAACTCACCGAGTCATCCCTTGACTCACCGATTCTCGACTCAACCAGAAAATATTGGGACTCTACGACAAGACTCGCCGAGTCCAAGAATAGACTCGCCGAGTCTAAGGCTATCTTCAACCTACTCGCCGAGTTGTTCATCCAACTCGTCGAGTTCCAGCTCATCTTCAAGCAACTCGACAAGTCCACCCTTGTGACTCGCCGAGTACCACCGGTCTGAATCCATACAGAAGCGTTCCAGGCCATGCATATGATCCAAAACATAGATCTAGCCTCCTACAACCCATCTATCACGTAAAGTGCCAAACTTTACGTGAATCCAAAGAGATCTAGGCCTAATACACTTTAGAGCTAGGGTTTGGGACATGATGGCTTCACTAAGCACTCAAACACAGGGACTTTAATGCACTCTAGACCTCCCCCATTCCAGATCTGAGGTAGCAACCTCAGATCTAATCTCCAAACTCCAAAACATACCAAGATAAGCTCCCATAAACCCCAAAATGATGAATCCATATGAGTAACAGACCAAGAACAAGATGTTACCTCAAAAGAACGCCCCAACTGCAATGAAACTCGAATCCAAGCAAAGCACCTTGCTCCAAGCCTCCAAACTCCCAAGATTTCTTCAACAAATACCCTTCAAGCTCCCAAATGCACTTTGATCCACACACACACACGAATACTAATGGTTTCTGGACTTGAGGATGAGTAAAGAGGCTAGGGAAATAGATGTTAAGTTCTTTATATAGGGCTCAACCCCGAGAATTAGGGTTTTCTCCACTCAGTACCTACTCGCCGAGTAGGCCACTTGACACGCGACCAAAGTCGCGACCCTACTCACCGAGTCCATCCATGGACTCGCCGAGTTGCCCTTCAAGATTTACACTTTTAGCCCTTCAACTCTACTCTTGATATTTCGGGGTGTTACAATTCTCCCCCACTTAAATTAGGCTTCATCCTCGAAGCCTACGTCAACTCATCTCCAAAAAAATACTCCCACAACACGCCACCTGGCCTTAACCGGACCAGGTCCCTCAAGGCATACCCATCGAAACTCGAACTCACTTTCTATTTCCTTGCGGTGTCCTGACCACCGTCTCAACCTGGGCACCGGCTTTACCCTCTGATATCCACACACAGCAACTGAGTACTTCCAATGATGCATCATTGCTCCAAATCTCAACAATCACCCGACCCATAAGAGCTAGAAAACCATGAACCACCGGATCCCTGATCCGAATCCCACTCTATCCATTCCATGCTGACCGAAAGACCCATTCTTCAATCTCAGAGTAAATCCCACGAGTCCTCTTCTTGCAATCACACGCACATGCTGCACCAGTCCTCGCACTCTCAAGTTAGGAAAACCCGTCACACTGACGACATCTCCAACATCCCCAAGGGGAACCATCGCTACACACACGACTCCCTGATCAGAATCAAGCTGGGAGTCCCAGACTTCATCCCTGCATCCATCCTGAGACTCTTAGCTCTACACCCACGGAATCCCTTCCGCGTGCTCAGCAGTCACCCCAACATGATGTCATTCCATACCACCACCGCAATCACGCTGCTCAATGACTACCGATCTAACGACACCTCCTCCCACACAACAGCTCAAAGGGTGGCGCAATGGTGCTCAACTGATGGCTGTTGTTGCAGGAAAGCTCTGCCAAGGGAAAATACATGTCACAACTGTCTCCGAAATCTATTATATATATGCTGAATCTCTCGACAGAGGCGGAGGCCCCTGCCTCGCCCCGGTTTAACCACTAGGCTCCAAAACTCAATATTAGGGCTACTCAAGCCTAAAACTCCTCTGCATCGCACACTGATCAGAGAACACTCCATCATCACACTCTGTTGCTGTCTAGCAAGTTCTATGGCTTCTTGCAATATCACGACAGACTCTGACTAGTGAGTACTACGATTCCTCGTAGCACCACAATGCCAACCGACTAGTGAGTACTACGGCTCCCCGCAGTGAGTACTCCCACTCTCTGACTTGTGAGTACTACAGCTCCCTGTAGCATCACAACACCCTCTGACTGGAGAATACTACGGCTCCCCGTAGTATCACGACTCTTTCTCTCTCTTTCTCTCTCTCTCTCTATGGCTTTCGAGTACTACAGCTCCCCGTAGCATCACAACACCCTCTGACTGGCGAATACTACGCCCCCCCCCGGTAGCATCACCCTATACCCTCATTCTCATTACAACGCCACACTATGCTCAGTAACTCATGCACCGAAGACTATCATAGGTAGTTACACACTTGCCTCAATATGCATTACAGACGCTAGCGGCAACTGCTATACGCAGAACCCATCTCTGCGGAGATCCACTTCCTTAAATAATTCCCTCTTGATGATAATACGTGAAGGGCTCCCACTGGAACCCTAGATACATGATACATCACTAGTCACTTCAAACTCAAGACTCTAAATAACTCCGAAATCAAGACGCTATACGCGGAAACCACGGAACACCATCACCGAACATCACAATGTCCTGCCTCTACCACTGATTCTCTTACTCCCAGCACCATACATATACAACAATACATTCCTCTGAGCCTCATAATATTTCTTCATTGTACCCAATGCCCAACTTCAGTGTATCCAGGCACTCACTTGGAATACAAAGAAGCGTTGATGCTTTAGAACACACTGATGATCCTCCAGAATCCTTTCCTCTGCTGCTCAGAATCCATGCAAGAATACACATACCGGCCTAAAAGTTGGCTGCTCGATGATCTTCTAACCACCCCAAAAGGCATAAACAATCCATACTTCAACCCAGAAGTTCTCGATTGCCGATACTGTCATCACGAGCCTTCCACTTGAAACGACCCTGACCACCGCCAGATTCCTGTCCATTCACCACCTGCTGTGGAGACGCCCATCTTTCTCTCAGACATATACCTCCTGCATTTTCTTGCCCTGCAACTTTCCCTGATCACCAATGACCCTGATCCCATGAATTCAAGCCGCAGGTTCCTGTATTCAACCCCTAACCGCTCTTGCACAAATCTCTGGTTCCCTCAACAAAATGCCCGGTTCTCCCCCACTAAGGTTCGAACCATCCCCAATTGGCATACAACCATCCTGCCAATTATTTTTACAAATAGAATTGCACCTGCCCCTGGCAAGTGTTGCACAACGCCCGAAAATCCCCTTTAAGGAAATCAATCGATCTCATGGACTCTAAACCTCAGATGAAATCCTCAAGAACCTCTTGTCATGATGGCCTCTAGTCGTTCCAGGTCTCGTACCAATCCAATACCAAACAACTCAACTGTCCAATAACATCACTGACCCATAGACTGAACCACGAATCATCATACTCCCCCACCTTGACTCATCAACCAATGTTCCAGCACATGGATCGTCCCAAGAATAGGGACCTACTCCCATATTCAATATTCAACATAGATCGAAAACCACTGGATTGATAAACTCTACTGGTCTCCCCACTGATACCACTACATTACGCCCTACTATATTCAAATAGGTGTAACGTGGTCCTCGACTATCTCAGTCCTAATTGACTATCTGCTCATGATAATCACTGCCTCGCGGCACACATGCTACCTGATACTCTGGAGGAAAATCATCATCAATGACAACCTGTTGGGTTTACCCCCAAACCCAAAACTTAAACATCATGCCTCTCATGTTTCGCACACGAACATAAATAACACCACTCAGGTCATAGAAGGTGACATCTCCTCTATCGATTGATTGCTCAACTCAGACCGAAATTTTCCCTTCCCTTTGACTCCATTCCAAAATACTCTGAAAAGCTCTGAACCTCCCTCTCAAAGGAGGCCTCTTCGAACTCAATCATGGCCCACAGGCCTAAAACCCATAGCATCCAATCTCTACCTCATCAATCGAGACCGGATAACCGAAGAACCATATGCATCATTCACTACGAACCATGGTACCCATCCCATGACATCTCTTCTCAATATTCTCTAGTGCATGGTACCCGAACCATAGCATCAATCCTTCATCTGCTCTGATGTATAGTACTCTAACCATAACGTCACTCTTCAATCCGCTTAGATGTATGGTACTCGAACCATAGCATCAATCCTTCATCTACTCCGATGTATGGTACTCGAACCATAACATCACTCCTCAATCTGCTTCGATGTATGGTACTCGAACCATAGCATCAATCCTTCATCTGCTCCGATGTATGGTACTCGAACTATAACATCACTCCTCAATCTGCTTCAATGTATGGTACTCGAACCATTACATCACTCCTCAATACGCTCATTAGAAACTTCAGAATACCCCCTGTATCAAGTATGGGTCCTCTGCTTTCAGTAGTATAGGCCCATACTACCTACCACATCTACCCATACTTTCCACACGGACTATCCCAGAGCTCCTAAGTAGCTGCTCGACCTTCTCGATCCCCAATTCCGTCGCGTGCTTGCTCTCCAGCGATATTCTCTACTCTGCCAGCGCACTCATCTGGCTACAGATACTCCCTAGGCTCTTCCTAGATTCTCACACTTCTCTACCATCAGCTGCTGAAGAGCTCCTAATGATGCCAGCCATCTACCTCCTGAATATCGTCATATTCGATTGGTAGCTGACTCCCATCATCGAGAGTTCCACAAAGCACGAAGCAAGCAGCATTCGATCATCGAAGGATATATATAACTCACTCTGGGTGATAACTCCGCTTTCTCAGCTCATCCCTGAAAGTACCACCGAACTCTGCAACTCTTCCCCTCGTGGGTTTTAACTACTCCTTTGCTAAGTACCACGGTACTTATCTAGGTATCTCCCCTGGATTACTCTTCTACTCGAATCCCCTCAAGGATTCCAACTAAATATTCTCACTCATCACATACTCAAAAGCACATCGCATAAAACAGCAATCCCTAGGCTAAGGCATCACAAATCAGGCTACTCTAGTCCTAAGATATGGAATACCTAGCCTGTCTCTAGCATGCAATAATATCTCATAAAGTGCATCATAAATATCTCATAACACAAAAGTAAGGGTATTTTGGGGATTCACCGTTCGGGCGCTGGCTGACCGTACACACCTTCCACTCTGCTTGTCTCCAAAACTTCTTTTTCTTTTTTAGAAAATTTGTAGTTTTGGTTGTAAAATTTCTCAAATCCTCGGTTTGAGTTCAAATACGCCCGAAGGTGCATCCGAATCCCTCAAACCAAGGCTCTGATACCAAATTGTAACACCGTAAATTTCAAAACAAAATTTTCAAATTTTTTTTAAACATCCATTTTCAATCGTTCAATCCAAGTAATACAAAATCCCAAGATCTCAAAATCATAAATCCCGTGCATGTGTACTGATCAAGCTGGTGCCTTCCCGCGATCGTAACTAGTACCTGAAACAATTAACATCAAACACTGTAAGCACAAAGCTTAGTGAGTTCCCCAATATACCACATATAACACATATTAGCCACTCGAGGCTATAACTCTATGGGTCCGTGCACCCAACTATGTGAACCCTCCGGTTCTAACTCTGTGAACCTTACGGTTCTAACTCTGTAAACATGCACAACATTAATCACATAGAAATAATGCAGTACAACACATAACATACATAGCATACAAATACTCTGTCACATAACTTTGGTTACCTACTCAAGGTAAAGTATAGTGAGAAGACTCACCTCGCGTATCTTGGAATCACTAGCGCTCGACCTCCCAAGCTATCGTCCTCCTACAACACCAGCATATCTCTACTTAATACCACCTTGATCCTGGCTGACTAACACTACAAAGTCAAACTAGTCAACTCTGGACAACGGTCAAAGTCAACTCTTGATTGACTATACTCGCCGAGTCAACCCGATGACTCGCCGAGTCCCCAAGCTCAGAACTTCCCTCAATCTGCGACCTGACTCGCCGAGTCCAACAACTCTGAGTCCACTCGCACCCAACTCACCGAGTCATCCCTTGACTCACCGATTCTCGACTCAACCAGAAAATATTGGGACTCTACGACAAGACTCGCCGAGTCTAAGGCTATCTTCAACCTACTCGCCGAGTTGTTCATCCAACTCGTCGAGTTCCAGCTCATCTTCAAGCAACTCGTTGAGTCCACGCTTGTGACTCGCCGAGTACCACCGGTCTGAATCCATACAGAAACGTTCGAGGCCATGCAATTAATCCAAAACATAGATGTAGCCTCCTACAACCCATCTATCACGTAAAGTGGCAAACTTTACGTGAACCCAAAGAGATCTAGGCCTAATACACTTTAGAGCTAGGGTTTGGGACATGATGGCTTCACTAAGCACTCAAACACAGGGACTTTAATGCACTCTAGACCTTCCCCATTCCAGATCTGAGGTAGCAACCTCAGATCTAACCTCCAAACTCCAAAACATACCAAGATAAGCTCCCATAAACCCCAAAATGATGAATCCATATGAGTAACAGCCCAAGAACAAGATGTTACCTCAAAAGAACGCCCCAACTGCAATGAAACTCGAATCCAAGCAAAGCCCCTTGCTCCAAGCCTCCAAACTCCCAAGATTTCTTCAACAAATACCCTTCAAGCTCCCAAATGCACTTTGATCCACACACACACACACACACGAATACTAAGGGTTTCTAGACTTGAGGATGAGTAAAGAGGCTAGGGGAATGGATGTTAAGTTCTTTATATAGGGCTCAACCCCGAGAATTAGGGTTTTCTCCACTCAGTACCTACTCGCCGAGTAGGCCACTTGACACGCGACCAAAGTCGCGACCCTACTCACCAAGTCCATCCATGGACTCGCTGAGTTCCCCTTCCAGATTTACACTTTTAGCCCTTCAACTCTACTCTTGATATTTCGGGGTGTTATAATTCTCCCCCACTTAAATTAGGCTTCATCCTCGAAGCCTACGTCAACTCATCTCCAAAAAAATACTCCCACAACACGCCACCTGGCCTTAACCGGACCAGGTCCCTCAAGGCATACCCATCGAAACTCGAACTCACTTTCTATTTCCTTGCGGTGTCCTGACCACCGTCTCAACCCGGGCACCGGCTTTACCCTCTGATATCCACACACAACAACTGAGTACTTCCAATGATGCATCACTGCTCCAAATCTCAACAATCACCCGACCCGTAAGAGCTAGAAAACCATGAACCACCGGATCCCTGATCTGAATCCCACTCTATCCATTCCATGTTGACCGAAAGACCGATTCTTCAATATCAGAAAAACTCCCACGAGTCCTCTTCTTGCAATCACACGCACATGCTGCACCATTCCCCGCACTCTCAAGTTAGGAAAACCCGTCACACTGACGACATCTCCAAGATCCCCAAGGGGAACCACCGCTACACACATGACTCCTTGATCAAAATCAAGCTGGGAGTCCCATACTTCATCCCTGCATCCATCCTGAGACTCTTGGCTCTACACCCGCGGAATCCCTTCCGCTTCCTCAGCAGTCACCCCAACATGATGTCATTCCATACCACCACCGCAATCACGCTGCTCAATGACTACCGATCTAACGACACCTCCTCCCATACAACAGCTCAAAGGGTGGCACATTGGTGCTCAACTGATGGCTGTTGTTGCAGGAAAGCTCTGCTAAGGGAAAATACGTGTCACAACTGTCTCCGAATTCTATTATATATATGCCCAAAGTATGTCCTTGAGCGTCTGAATCGTTCGCTTGCTCTGCAGTGTCCTCAGACATCACCAAGTTAAACTCTACCTCATTTCTCATATCCCTCTTCGATACTGAACACCAGATCAGCTTTTGGCCCCACAACTGAACCTCCAAAGGTCACACATATCATGACCCAAGATATCACACCAACTTCCTCCCTTTGACAAATATTCTGGCCCAGTGACACACAAGTCACTAAATTCTCTTCTCCTCATACAAAAAAATACAATTCGATTGAATATCGAATCAACTCTGACCTCTGGAGTCTGCTACGCATACCTCTTGCGCACCTTGCTGAATCTCTCGACAGAGGCGGAGGCCCCAGCCTCACCCCGGTTTAACCACTAGGCTCCAAAACTCAATATTAGGGCTACTCAAGCCTAAAACTCCTCTGCATCGCACACTGATAAGAGAACACTCCATCATCACACTCTGTTGCTGTCTAGCAAGTTCTATGGCTTCTTGGAATATCACGACAGACTCTGACTAGTGAGTACTATGATTCCTCATAGCACCACAACACCAACCGACTAGTGAGTACTACGGCTCCCCGCAGTACCATGACTCCCACTCTCTGACTTGTAAGTACTACAGCTCCCTGTAGCATCACAACACCCTCTGACTAGCGAATACTACGGCTCCCCGTAGTATCACGACTCTCTCTCTCTCTCTCTCTCTCTCTCTCTATGGCTTGCGAGTACTACGGCTCCCCGTAGCATCACAACACCCTTTGACTGGCGAATACTACTCCCCCCCCGTAGTATCACCCTATACCCTCATTCTCATTACAATGCCACACTATGCTCAGTAACTCATGCACCGAAGACTATCATAGGTAGTTACACACTTGCCCCAATATGCATTACAGACTCTAGCGGCAATCGCTATACGCAGAACCCATCTCTGCGGAGATCCACTTCCTTAAATAATTCCCTCTTGATGACAATACGTGAAGGGCTCCCACTGCAACCCTAGATACATGATACATCACTAGTCACTTCAAACTCAAGACTCTAAATAACTCCGAAATCAAGACGCTATATGCGGAAACCACGGAACACCATCACCGCACATCACAATGTCCTGCCTCTACCACTGATTCTCTTACTCCAAGCACCATACATATACAACAATACATTCCTCTGAGCCTCATAATAATTCTTCATTGTACCCAATGCCCAACTTCAGTGTATCCAGACACTCACTTGGAATACAAAGAAGCGCTGATGCTTCAGAACACACTGATGATCCTCCAGAATCCTTTCCTCTGCTGCTCAGAATCCATGCAAGAATACACATACTGGCCTAAAAGTTGGCTGCTCGATGATCTTCTAACCACCCCAAAAGGCATAAACAATCCATACTTCGACCCAGAAGTTCTCGATTTCCGATACTGTCATCACGAGCCTTCCACTTGAAACGACCCTGACCACCGCCAGATTCCTGTCCATTCACCACCTGCCGTGGAGACGCCCATCTTTCTCTCAGACATATACCTCCTGCATTTTCTTGCCCTGCAACTTTCCCTGATCACCAATGACCCTGATCCCATGAATTCAAGCCGCAGGTTCCTGTATTCAACCCCTAACCGCTCTTGCACAAATCTCTGGTTCCCTCAACAAAATGCCCGGTTCTCCCCCACTAAGGTTCGAACCATCCCCAATTGGCATACAACCATCCTGCCAATTATTTTTACAAATAGAATTGCACCTGCCCCTGGCAAGTGTTGCACAACCCCCGAAAATCCCCTTTAAGGAAATCAATCGATCTCATGGACTCTAAACCTCAGATGAAATCCTCAAGAATCTCTTGTCACAATGGCCTCTAGTCGTTCCAGGTCTTGTACCAATCTAATACCAAACAACTCAACTATCCAATAACATCACTGACCCATAGACTGAACCACGAATCATCATACTCCCCCACCTCGACTCATCAACCAATGTTCCAGCACATGGATCGTCCCAAGAATAGGGACCTACTCCCATATTCAATATTCAACATAGATCGAAAACCACTACATTGATAAACTCTACTGGTCTCCCCACTGATACCACTACAATACGCCCTACTATACTCAAATAGGTGTAACGTGGTCCTCGACTATCTCAGTCCTAATTGACTATCTGCTCATGATAATCACTGCCTCGCGGCACACATGCTACCTGATACTCTGGAGGAAAATCATCATCAATGACAACCTGTAGGGTTTACCCCCAAACCCAAAACTTAAACATCATGCCTCTCATGTTTCGCACACGAACATAAATAACACCACTCAGGTCATAGAAGGTGACATCTCCTCTATCGATTGATTGCTCAACTCAGACCGAAATTTTCCCTTCCCTTTGACTCCATTCCAAAATACTCTGAAAAGCTCTGAACCTCCCTCTCAAAGGAGGCCTCTTCGAACTCAATCATGGCCCACAGGCCTAAAACCCATAGCATCCAATCTCTACCTCATCAATCGAGACCGGATAACCGAAGAACCATATGCATCATTCACTACGAACCATGGTACCCATCCCATGACATCTCTTCTCAATATTCTCTAGTGCATGGTACCCGAACCATAGCATCAATCCTTCATCTGCTCTGATGTATAGTACTCTAACCATAACGTCACTCTTCAATCCGCTTAGATGTATGGTACTCGAACCATAGCATCAATCCTTCATCTACTCCGATGTATGGTACTCGAACCATAACATCACTCCTCAATCTGCTTCGATGTATGGTACTCGAACCATAGCATCAATCCTTCATCTGCTCCGATGTATGGTACTCGAACTATAACATCACTCCTCAATCTGCTTCAATGTATGGTACTCGAACCATTACATCACTCCTCAATACGCTCATTAGAAACTTCAGAATACCCCCTGTATCAAGTATGGGTCCTCTGCTTTCAGTAGTATAGGCCCATACTACCTACCACATCTACCCATACTTTCCACACGGACTATCCCAGAGCTCCTAAGTAGCTGCTCGACCTTCTCGATCCCCAATTCCGTCGCGTGCTTGCTCTCCAGCGATATTCTCTACTCTGCCAGCGCACTCATCTGGCTACAGATACTCCCTAGGCTCTTCCTAGATTCTCACACTTCTCTACCATCAGCTGCTGAAGAGCTCCTAATGATGCCAGCCATCTACCTCCTGAATATCGTCATATTCGATTGGTAGCTGACTCCCATCATCGAGAGTTCCACAAAGCACGAAGCAAGCAGCATTCGATCATCGAAGGATATATATAACTCACTCTGGGTGATAACTCCGCTTTCTCAGCTCATCCCTGAAAGTACCACCGAACTCTGCAACTCTTCCCCTCGTGGGTTTTAACTACTCCTTTGCTAAGTACCACGGTACTTATCTAGGTATCTCCCCTGGATTACTCTTCTACTCGAATCCCCTCAAGGATTCCAACTAAATATTCTCACTCATCACATACTCAAAAGCACATCGCATAAAACAGCAATCCCTAGGCTAAGGCATCACAAATCAGGCTACTCTAGTCCTAAGATATGGAATACCTAGCCTGTCTCTAGCATGCAATAATATCTCATAAAGTGCATCATAAATATCTCATAACACAAAAGTAAGGGTATTTTGGGGATTCACCGTTCGGGCGCTGGCTGACCGTACACACCTTCCACTCTGCTTGTCTCCAAAACTTCTTTTTCTTTTTCAGAAAATTTGTAGTTTTGGTTGTAAAATTTCTCAAATCCTCGGTTTGAGTTCAAATACGCCCGAAGGTGCATCCGAATCCCTCAAACCAAGGCTCTGATACCAAATTGTAACACCGTAAATTTCAAAACAAAATTTTCAAATTTTTTTTAAACATCCATTTTCAATCGTTCAATCCAAGTAATACAAAATCCCAAGATCTCAAAATCATAAATCCCGTGCATGTGTACTGATCAAGCTGGTGCCTTCCCGCGATCGTAACTAGTACCTGAAACAATTAACATCAAACACTGTAAGCACAAAGCTTAGTGAGTTCCCCAATATACCACATATAACACATATTAGCCACTCGAGGCTATAACTCTATGGGTCCGTGCACCCAACTATGTGAACCCTCCGGTTCTAACTCTGTGAACCTTACGGTTCTAACTCTGTAAACATGCACAACATTAATCACATAGAAATAATGCAGTACAACACATAACATACATAGCATACAAATACTCTGTCACATAACTTTGGTTACCTACTCAAGGTAAAGTGTAGTGAGAAGACTCACCTCGCGTATCTTGGAATCACTAGCGCTCGACCTCCCAAGCTATCGTCCTCCTACAACACCAGCATATCTCTACTTAATACCACCTTGATCCTGGCTGACTAACACTACAAAGTCAAACTAGTCAACTCTGGACAACGGTCAAAGTCAACTCTTGATTGACTATACTCGCCGAGTCAACCCGATGACTCGCCGAGTCCCCAAGCTCAGAACTTCCCTCAATCTGCGACCTGACTCGCCGAGTCCAACAACTCTGAGTCCACTCGCACCCAACTCACCGAGTCATCCCTTGACTCACCGATTCTCGACTCAACCAGAAAATATTGGGACTCTACGACAAGACTCGCCGAGTCTAAGGCTATCTTCAACCTACTCGCCGAGTTGTTCATCCAACTCGTCGAGTTCCAGCTCATCTTCAAGCAACTCGTTGAGTCCACGCTTGTGACTCGCCGAGTACCACCGGTCTGAATCCATACAGAAACGTTCGAGGCCATGCAATTAATCCAAAACATAGATGTAGCCTCCTACAACCCATCTATCACGTAAAGTGGCAAACTTTACGTGAACCCAAAGAGATCTAGGCCTAATACACTTTAGAGCTAGGGTTTGGGACATGATGGCTTCACTAAGCACTCAAACACAGGGACTTTAATGCACTCTAGACCTTCCCCATTCCAGATCTGAGGTAGCAACCTCAGATCTAACCTCCAAACTCCAAAACATACCAAGATAAGCTCCCATAAACCCCAAAATGATGAATCCATATGAGTAACAGCCCAAGAACAAGATGTTACCTCAAAAGAACGCCCCAACTGCAATGAAACTCGAATCCAAGCAAAGCCCCTTGCTCCAAGCCTCCAAACTCCCAAGATTTCTTCAACAAATACCCTTCAAGCTCCCAAATGCACTTTGATCCACACACACACACACACACGAATACTAAGGGTTTCTAGACTTGAGGATGAGTAAAGAGGCTAGGGGAATGGATGTTAAGTTCTTTATATAGGGCTCAACCCCGAGAATTAGGGTTTTCTCCACTCAGTACCTACTCGCCGAGTAGGCCACTTGACACGCGACCAAAGTCGCGACCCTACTCACCAAGTCCATCCATGGACTCGCTGAGTTCCCCTTCCAGATTTACACTTTTAGCCCTTCAACTCTACTCTTGATATTTCGGGGTGTTATAATTCTCCCCCACTTAAATTAGGCTTCATCCTCGAAGCCTACGTCAACTCATCTCCAAAAAAATACTCCCACAACACGCCACCTGGCCTTAACCGGACCAGGTCCCTCAAGGCATACCCATCGAAACTCGAACTCACTTTCTATTTCCTTGCGGTGTCCTGACCACCGTCTCAACCCGGGCACCGGCTTTACCCTCTGATATCCACACACAACAACTGAGTACTTCCAATGATGCATCACTGCTCCAAATCTCAACAATCACCCGACCCGTAAGAGCTAGAAAACCATGAACCACCGGATCCCTGATCTGAATCCCACTCTATCCATTCCATGTTGACCGAAAGACCGATTCTTCAATATCAGAAAAACTCCCACGAGTCCTCTTCTTGCAATCACACGCACATGCTGCACCATTCCCCGCACTCTCAAGTTAGGAAAACCCGTCACACTGACGACATCTCCAAGATCCCCAAGGGGAACCACCGCTACACACATGACTCCTTGATCAAAATCAAGCTGGGAGTCCCATACTTCATCCCTGCATCCATCCTGAGACTCTTGGCTCTACACCCGCGGAATCCCTTCCGCTTCCTCAGCAGTCACCCCAACATGATGTCATTCCATACCACCACCGCAATCACGCTGCTCAATGACTACCGATCTAACGACACCTCCTCCCATACAACAGCTCAAAGGGTGGCACATTGGTGCTCAACTGATGGCTGTTGTTGCAGGAAAGCTCTGCTAAGGGAAAATACGTGTCACAACTGTCTCCGAATTCTATTATATATATGCCCAAAGTATGTCCTTGAGCGTCTGAATCGTTCGCTTGCTCTGCAGTGTCCTCAGACATCACCAAGTTAAACTCTACCTCATTTCTCATATCCCTCTTCGATACTGAACACCAGATCAGCTTTTGGCCCCACAACTGAACCTCCAAAGGTCACACATATCATGACCCAAGATATCACACCAACTTCCTCCCTTTGACAAATATTCTGGCCCAGTGACACACAAGTCACTAAATTCTCTTCTCCTCATACAAAAAAATACAATTCGATTGAATATCGAATCAACTCTGACCTCTGGAGTCTGCTACGCATACCTCTTGCGCACCTTGCTGAATCTCTCGACAGAGGCGGAGGCCCCAGCCTCACCCCGGTTTAACCACTAGGCTCCAAAACTCAATATTAGGGCTACTCAAGCCTAAAACTCCTCTGCATCGCACACTGATAAGAGAACACTCCATCATCACACTCTGTTGCTGTCTAGCAAGTTCTATGGCTTCTTGGAATATCACGACAGACTCTGACTAGTGAGTACTATGATTCCTCATAGCACCACAACACCAACCGACTAGTGAGTACTACGGCTCCCCGCAGTACCATGACTCCCACTCTCTGACTTGTAAGTACTACAGCTCCCTGTAGCATCACAACACCCTCTGACTAGCGAATACTACGGCTCCCCGTAGTATCACGACTCTCTCTCTCTCTCTCTCTCTCTCTCTCTATGGCTTGCGAGTACTACGGCTCCCCGTAGCATCACAACACCCTTTGACTGGCGAATACTACTCCCCCCCCGTAGTATCACCCTATACCCTCATTCTCATTACAATGCCACACTATGCTCAGTAACTCATGCACCGAAGACTATCATAGGTAGTTACACACTTGCCCCAATATGCATTACAGACTCTAGCGGCAATCGCTATACGCAGAACCCATCTCTGCGGAGATCCACTTCCTTAAATAATTCCCTCTTGATGACAATACGTGAAGGGCTCCCACTGCAACCCTAGATACATGATACATCACTAGTCACTTCAAACTCAAGACTCTAAATAACTCCGAAATCAAGACGCTATATGCGGAAACCACGGAACACCATCACCGCACATCACAATGTCCTGCCTCTACCACTGATTCTCTTACTCCAAGCACCATACATATACAACAATACATTCCTCTGAGCCTCATAATAATTCTTCATTGTACCCAATGCCCAACTTCAGTGTATCCAGACACTCACTTGGAATACAAAGAAGCGCTGATGCTTCAGAACACACTGATGATCCTCCAGAATCCTTTCCTCTGCTGCTCAGAATCCATGCAAGAATACACATACTGGCCTAAAAGTTGGCTGCTCGATGATCTTCTAACCACCCCAAAAGGCATAAACAATCCATACTTCGACCCAGAAGTTCTCGATTTCCGATACTGTCATCACGAGCCTTCCACTTGAAACGACCCTGACCACCGCCAGATTCCTGTCCATTCACCACCTGCCGTGGAGACGCCCATCTTTCTCTCAGACATATACCTCCTGCATTTTCTTGCCCTGCAACTTTCCCTGATCACCAATGACCCTGATCCCATGAATTCAAGCCGCAGGTTCCTGTATTCAACCCCTAACCGCTCTTGCACAAATCTCTGGTTCCCTCAACAAAATGCCCGGTTCTCCCCCACTAAGGTTCGAACCATCCCCAATTGGCATACAACCATCCTGCAAATTATTTTTACCAGCAGAATTGCACCTGCCCCTGGCAAGTGTTGCACAACCCCCGAAAATCCCCTTTAAGGAAATCAATCGATCTCATGGACTCTAAACCTCAGATGAAATCCTCAAGAATCTCTTGTCACAATGGCCTCTAGTCGTTCCAGGTCTCGTACCAATCTAATACCAAACAACTCAACTATCCAATAACATCACTGACCCATAGACTGAACCACGAATCATCATACTCCCCCACCTCGACTCATCAACCAATGTTCCAGCACATGGATCGTCCCAAGAATAGGGACCTACTCCCATATTCAATATTCAACATAGATCGAAAACCACTACATTGATAAACTCTACTGGTCTCCCCACTGATACCACTACAATACGCCCTACTATACTCAAATAGGTGTAACGTGGTCCTCGACTATCTCAGTCCTAATTGACTATCTGCTCATGATAATCACTGCCTCGCGGCACACATGCTACCTGATACTCTGGAGGAAAATCATCATCAATGACAACCTGTAGGGTTTACCCCCAAACCCAAAACTTAAACATCATGCCTCTCATGTTTCACACACGAACATAAATAACACCACTCAGGTCATAGAAGGTGACATCTCCTCTATCGATTGATTGCTCAACTCAGACCGAAATTTTCCCTTCCCTTTGACTCCATTCCAAAATACTCTGAAAAGCTCTGAACCTCCCTCTCAAAGGAGGCCTCTTCGAACTCAATCATGGCCCACAGGCCTAAAACCCATAGCATCCAATCTCTACCTCATCAATCGAGACCGGATAACCGAAGAACCATATGCATCATTCACTACGAACCATGGTACCCATCCCATGACATCTCTTCTCAATATTCTCTAGTGCATGGTACCCGAACCATAGCATCAATCCTTCATCTGCTCTGATGTATAGTACTCTAACCATAACGTCACTCTTCAATCCGCTTAGATGTATGGTACTCGAACCATAGCATCAATCCTTCATCTACTCCGATGTATGGTACTCGAACCATAACATCACTCCTCAATCTGCTTCGATGTATGGTACTCGAACCATAGCATCAATCCTTCATCTGCTCCGATGTATGGTACTCGAACTATAACATCACTCCTCAATCTGCTTCAATGTATGGTACTCGAACCATTACATCACTCCTCAATACGCTCATTAGAAACTTCAGAATACCCCCTGTATCAAGTATGGGTCCTCTGCTTTCAGTAGTATAGGCCCATACTACCTACCACATCTACCCATACTTTCCACACGGACTATCCCAGAGCTCCTAAGTAGCTGCTCGACCTTCTCGATCCCCAATTCCGTCACGTGCTTGCTCTCCAGCGATATTCTCTACTCTGCCAGCGCACTCATCTGGCTACAGATACTCCCTAGGCTCTTCCTAGATTCTCACACTTCTCTACCATCAGCTGCTGAAGAGCTCCTAATGATGCCAGCCATCTACCTCCTGAATATCGTCATATTCGATTGGTAGCTGACTCCCATCATCGAGAGTTCCACAAAGCACGAAGCAAGCAGCATTCGATCATCGAAGGATATATATAACTCACTCTGGGTGATAACTCCGCTTTCTCAGCTCATCCCTGAAAGTACCACCGAACTCTGCAACTCTTCCCCTCGTGGGTTTTAACTACTCCTTTGCTAAGTACCACGGTACTTATCTAGGTATCTCCCCTGGATTACTCTTCTACTCGAATCCCCTCAAGGATTCCAACTAAATATTCTCACTCATCACATACTCAAAAGCACATCGCATAAAACAGCAATCCCTAGGCTAAGGCATCACAAATCAGGCTACTCTAGTCCTAAGATATGGAATACCTAGCCTGTCTCTAGCATGCAATAATATCTCATAAAGTGCATCATAAATATCTCATAACACAAAAGTAAGGGTATTTTGGGGATTCACCGTTCGGGCGCTAGCTGACCGTACACACCTTCCACTCTGCTTGTCTCCAAAACTTCTTTTTCTTTTTTAGAAAATTTGTATTTTTGGTTGTAAAATTTCTCAAATCCTCGGTATGAGTTCAAATACGCCCGAAGGTGCATCCGAATCCCTCAAACCAAGGCTCTAATACAAAATTGTAACACCGTAAATTTCAAAACAAATTTTTCAAAATTTTTTTAAAAACATTATTCATTTAATATTCAGAAAACAACCATTTTCAATCGTTCAATCCAAGTAATACAAAATCCCAAGATCTCAAAATCATAAATCCCGTGCGTGTGTACTGATCAAGCTGGCGCCTTCCCACGATCGTAACTAGTACCTGAAACAATTAACATCAAACACTGTAAGCACAAAGCTTAGTGAGTTCCCCAATATACCACATATAACACATATTAGCCACTCGAGGCTATAACTCTGTGGGTCCGTGCACCCAACTCTGTGAACCCTCCGGTTAACTCTGTGAACCTTAGGGTTCTAACTCTGTAAACATGCACATCATAAATCACATAGAAATAATGCAGTACAACACGTAACATACATAACATACAAATACTCTATCACATAACTCTGGTTACGTACTCAAGGTAAAGTATAGTGAGAAGACTCACCTCGCATATCTCGGAATCACTAGCGCTCGATCTCCCGAGCTATCGTCCTCCTACAACACCAGCATATCTCTACTTAATACCACCTTGATCCTGGCTGACTAACACTACAAAGTCAAACTAGTCAACTCTGGACAACGGTCAAAGTCAACCCTTGATTGACTATACTCGCCGAGTCAACCCGATGACTCGCAGAGTCCCCAAGCTCAGAACTTCCCTCAATCTGCGACCTGACTCGCCGAGTCCAACAACTCTGAGTCCACTCGCACCCAACTCACCGAGTCATCCCTTGACTCACTGATTCTCGACTCAACCAGAAAATAGTAGGACTCTACGACAAGACTCGCCGAGTCTAAGGCTATCTTCAACCTACTCGCCGAGTTGTTCATCCAACTCGCCGAGTTCCAGCTCATCTTCAAGCAACTCGTCGAGTCCACGCTTGTGACTCGCCGAGTACCACTGGTCTGAATCCATACAGAAACGTTCGAGGCCATGCAATTGATCCAAAACATAGATGTAGCCTCCTACAACCCATCTATCACGTAAAGTGGCAAACTTTACGTGAATCCAAAGAGATCTAGGCCTAATACACTTTAGAGCTAGGGTTTGGGACATGATGGCTTCACTAATCACTCAAACACAGGGACTTTAATGCACTCTAGACCTCCCCCATTCCAGATCTGAGGTAGCAACCTCAGATCTAACCTCCAAACTCCAAAACATACCAAGATAAGCTCCCATAAACCCCAAAATGATGAATCCATATGAGTAACAGTCCAAGAACAAGATGTTACCTCAAAAGAACGCCCCAACTGCAATGAAACTCGAATCCAAGCAAAGCCCCTTGCTCCAAGCCTCCAAACTCCCAAGATTTCTTCAACAAATACCCTTCAAGCTCCTAAATGCACTTTGATCCACACACACACACACATGAATAATAAGGGTTTCTGGACTTGAGGATGAGTAAAGAGGCTAGGGGAATGGATGTTAAGTTCTTTATATAGGGCTTAACCCCGAGAATTAGGGTTTTCTCCACTCAGTACCTACTCGCCGAGTAGGCCACTTGACACGCGACCAAAGTCGCGACCCTTCCGGTGCTGTCACTATACCTTTACCAACTGAATTACCTTGTTCCTCAAGGTCTTCACCTTCCGATCCAAGATCGCAACTGGCTTCTCGACATAATTCAGGGTGCTATCAACTTGAATATCCTCAATAGGCACTATTCCTGACTCGTCCACCAAACACTTCCTTAGCTGAGAAACATGGAAAGTGTAGTGGATCTGGCTAAGCTCTGATGGAAGATCCAACCGATAAGCAACCCGACCCACCCAAGCCAAAACCCTAAAAGGACTAATGAACCTGGGGCCCAGGTTACCCCTCTTCCGAAATCTGATAACACCCTTCCAGGGCAAAACGTTTAAGAGGACCATATCGCCCACCTGAAACTCCAAATCTGAACGCCTCCTATCAGTGTTACTCTTCTGCCGACTCTGAGCAGTCTGCAGTCTGCCACGAACCTGCTGGATCAATTCTGTCGTCTTGAGCACCACCTCGGTGCTCCCAATGACTCACTAACCGACCTCGCCCCAACAAATCAGGGTCCTGCACTTCCTCCCATAGAGAATTTCGAAAGGCGGTCGATCGATACTCGCGTGGTAACTGTTGTTATACGAAAATTCCGCTAACGGAAGGTACGTATCCCAACTGCCACCGAAGTCTAGAACACATGCCCGTAGCATGTCCTCGAGGGTCTAAATCGTTCTCTCACTTTGTCCATCCGTCTAAGGATTGAAAGCAGTGCTAAATGGAGACGAGTACCCATCTCGTCGTGAAACCGCTTCCAGAATCTGGAAGTGAAACGGACATCTCGGTCTGACACCACCGAAACAGGCACTCCATGACGTGCCACTACCTCCCTCACATAAATATCAGCTAATTTTTCTGCTGATATGCTCTCCTGAATTGGTATAAAATGAGCGCTCTTCGTCAACCGATCCACAATAACCCATATAGAATCCACTCCACGCGCCGTCCTAGGAAGCTTTGTGATGAAATCCATGATAATGTCTTCCCATTTCCACACCGGAATGTCTAACGGCTGCATCTTGTCGTGAGGTCTCTGGTCTTCTGCCTTAACCTTCCTGCAGGTCAGGCACCTCTCCACATACCAGGCGATATCCCGCTTCATGCAGGGCCACCAATAATAGGGTCGAAGATCTCTATACATCTTCGTAGCCCCCGGATGAATGGAAAATCGAGACTTATGGGCCTCATCCATCAACACTTTCCGTACTCCGCCCCAGTACGGCACCCAAACTCTCCCATGAAGGGTCAACAATCCTCTACTATCATAGTCAAACAAAGCAACTTGGCCCACGATTCTCTCACACTTCTGTCTCTCCTCCTTGAGGCCTTCCCTTGTGCCTCCTTAATTTGCTCCAATAATGGAGCAATCACCATCATCATCAAACAAATGTCCCTGATCGGGGCCGCTACTGCCTTGTGGCTGAAGGTGTCGACCACTACGTTGGCTTTCCCCGAGTGATAAAGGATCTCAGAATCGTAATCCTTCAACACATCCAACCATCGCCTCTGCCTCATATTCAGATTCGGCTGATCCATGAGGTACTTCAAACTCTTGTGATCTGTGTAAATGGTACAACGGACCCCATAAAGGTAATGTCTCCAAATCTTGAGGACAAACACCACTGCCCCCAGCTCTAAATCATGCGTAGGATAATTAGCTTCGTGAGGCTTGAATTGTCTCGAGGCATAAGCTATCACACGGCCTCGCTGCATCAACACTGCTCCCATACCTGTGATTGAGGCATCACAGCAAACTACAAAATCCTCCACTTCCTCTGGTAGGGTAAGATTCGGTGCCTCGCACAATCTCTGCCTGAGGGTCTCAAACGCTACCAACTGCTCAGGCCCCCAACGAAACGCTACCGACTTCTTGGTCAGTCGGGTGAGCGGTACTACTATCTTGGAGAAATCCTAGATGAATCTCCTGTAATACCCTACCAATCCTAGGAAACTCCAAATCTCGGATGGAGACCTCGGAACCTCCCACTGCATCACAACCTCAATCTTGGCCGGATCTACCAGAATACTCTTCTGGTTGACGAGGTAACCAAGGAACTGCACCTCGCGCAACCAAAACTCACACTTGGAGAACTTCGCGAAAAGTTTCTCCCTCCTCAAAACCTCTAGCACCTCTCTCAGATGTTCCTCATGCTGCTCCTGACTCTTGGAATACACCAAGATATCATCTATGAATACTATCACAGACCGATCCAACATCGGCCTACACACACGGTTCATGAGGTCCATGAACGCGGCCGGAGCGTTGGTGAGCCCAAATAGCATCACCACAAACTCATAATGACCATACCTAGTCCTAAAGGCGGTCTTCTGCACATCCTCATCTCTGACCCGCATCTGGTGATATCCGGAGCGTAAATTAATCTTGGAGAACCAGGACGCTCCCTGAAGCTGATCAAACAAATCATCTATACTCGGAAGTGGGTAACGGTTCTTCACCGTTACCTTATTCAGCTCCCGGTAGACTATACACACACGGTGCGACCCGTCCTTTTTCTTCACGAATAAAATCGGTGCACCCCAGGGCGAACTGCTCGGCCTGATAAATCCCTTGTCTAGCAGCTCTTGCAGTTGCGTAGACAACTCGTGCATTTTTGGGGGAGCCAACCGATACAGTGCCCTGGCTATCGGAGCCGCACCAGGGACTAGATTGATCCCGAACTCAACCTGTCTCTCAGGAGGTACCCCCGACAATTACTCCGAAAATACGTCCGAGTAATCTCGCACCACCGGAACATCATCAACTGTGATCTTGCCCTACTCACGGACATCTGAAACATAGGCAATATAGCCGACACAACCCTGCTGAAAGTAGCGTCTTCCCCTCGTTGCTGAATACAGGCCTGGCCCGCGCTATGGCTTCTCTCCCTGAATCACTAACTCTCCCCCACTAGGAGTGCGTACCCTCACTAACTGTAGCTCGCAATCTATCACCGCCCCATTGGGGCTCAGCCAATCCATGCCTACTATGACTTTATTCCCTCGCAGGGGAATAGGGACCAAGTCCACCGGAAACTGCTCATCGAACAACTGCAGAGAACACCCTCTGTGCACCCTTGCCACCCTAACGGTCCTATCAGATGCAATCTCAACCTCAAGTGGACAATCTAGCTCCCCTGGAGCTCTGCTAAACCTCTTGCTAAGTGCAAGAGAGACGAATGATCGGGTAGCTCCCGAATCAAACACTACTGTAGCTGAAATGACGTTCATTGAGAACGACCCTATACAAAACATATAACGATAAGAAACACTCAATAATAAATGTAGATATAAGGAAAAAAATACATACCCGTCACCACGTCAGGAGTCGCTCGCGCCTCCTCTGCTGTCAGCTGAAAAGCCCTACTCTTTGCCACCGACGTCTCAGCTCGGCCCTGATGGCCATATGTAATCCTCAAAGTAGTAGGAGCAGGTGCTGACACCTTTCCTGTAGCAGCTAAACTCGAACACTGGGACTTTTTATGTCCCCTCTAATTGCAATGGAAGCAAATCAGATCTGATGCTGCAACGGCGGCAATAGTGGATGTACCATCTCTGCTCATGTGCCCAGTTCGACCGCACTTGTAGCAGCCGGCAATCCCTACCTTGCACGCCCCATCGTGCAATCTCCCACACTTGCCACACTGAGCGTGGCTCTGTTGACTCCTAGCTTTGTGATATGAACCCTTGGCCTTTTTGCCCGCACTCCCTGTACCTGGAGCCGCCTCCGGCTTCCTTTTTCTCTCCATCTCAAGGTCAATCTCTCTCTCTCTCTCTCTCTCTCTCTTTATCTCTCTCTCTCTCTCTCTCTCGCCCTAGCAATCATGTCATCCAGGATTTCGCAGCTGGACCGGCTCACAAACTGGCGGATATCACTCTGCAACATCTCATGATAACGAGCCTTCTTCATTTCCTCATCAGCCGCGTACTGAGGAACAAGAAGTGCCCTCTCCCTGAACTTGGCGGTAATTTCCGCCACCGACTCAGTAGTCTGGGTAAGATCCTGAAACTCGCGGGCTAACTGCTGCACCTCAATAACCGGTGCGAACTCGGCTCTAAATCTGGTAGTAAAGTCTGCCCAGGTCATGGCATCCAAGGCTGCATCATCCCCGATGGCATGACCACTCTCCTCCCACCAATCTCGTGCCCTGTCCTTCAGAAGACAGGACACCAATCTGACCTTTTCCCCCTCGGGACATCTGCTAGGGTAGAAGGCGTTGGCCATATCTGCCAACCATCTGGTGCTCGCTATAGGGTCCCGCGTCCCGTGGTAATCTGGAGCTCCACATGCACAGAACTCCCTGAAGGTAAGCATGCGCGACCCCATCATGGCCGCTACCTCAACACGGAAAGTACCCAGCCTCTCGTCCACCAAGTTAGTATTACTGCTAATGATCTCTGCTACTCTCATCCTAGGCTTGCCCTAGGGAATTCTCTGACTATACCCAATCTAGTCCTCAGCTGCTGAAAGCCTCCTTGTGATACTAATTAGCCAGCACCTAAATACCATGACATGCGGCGAGGCTCAGATAATCCTTCAAGTAAAAGACTCGTCCCTACAACGGTTATACTCAGACAAGAGCTGCGCAATAGGGCTAACTCTAGCACTCTGAGATTATTCAACCCTGTTCACATGTGATGTGACGCATTCACCTAATGGCTAACTCCCATCACTTAGAGTCCCACAAAGCACAAAGCAAGCAACATTTAGACATACGAGATTACTCAAGCAATTCTATCCTCATAATGGGAAACTGTACTAGCATACAATGCTAATCTCACATTATCAGGCATAACCTAAACAGGCTATCCTACTGATGACTACTCTATGCTAGCATGCAATTCTTATAGGGCTGAAACACATAAAGCAGACATATAAGGCATCCTCCTAGATCCTTAGTTCTATACTAGCATGCTGTTCTACTAAAACTGAAACTGATATTCATAACATAACTTGTATGGGTAATTGGGAGTACTTACTTGAGCTGGGTTGATCGCATGCACCACACGCCTTTTCTCGTTTCAAAGTTTTTATCTTTCTTAAAAATTTCTTTTTACTTTTCTAAAACTCTTTTCTTTTGAAAAACATTTTACCATTTCCTTAGTTTGAGTTCAGACACACCCGGAAGTGTGCCCGAATCCCTCAAACCAAGGCTCTGGTTCCAACTTGTAACATCCCAAAAATACGACCCAAAATTTTTGTTTAAATAGTAATAAAAATCATATACTGTTTGTCATATCATAAAGACCATGTGTCAAATATCTCAAGTCATAATAAAATGTCGTGAAACAACTGTATCAAATCAAACTACAAATCAACAAATTCCCAGGATAAAGACTGAAGCGGTGGTGTGTGCGATGTCATCATCCCGAGCTCTTCCCCTTACTTGCGGAAGTACCTGAAACCAAAACTAAAACTGTAAGCACAAAGCTTAGTGAGCTCCCCCAAACTACCACATACCATACAATAACATATAAACAAGTACTGGGCCTTGCCCACTGTATCGGGCCGAAGCCCGGAAACTGCATCGGACCGAAGTCCGGAACTGACTGGGACCTTGTCCCCAACATTGGACCGAAATCCGGAACTAACTGCATCAGACCGAAGTCCGGAACTGACTGGGACCTTGTCCCCTGCATCGGACCGAAGTCCGGAACTGACTGAGCATAGCATAGCATAGCATAAACACATATCAACTAGCATAACACACATGGTCATAAACTCATATACTGCATACTATGTCAGGCCGTAGCCCATAACACCTAACACATAAATCCTGTCTGAGCCACGAAGGCATCAAACACACTAACAACTGCATCGGACCGAAATCCGGAAACTACTACTAACTAAATGGGTCGACATTCTGGCCTTAGACCCGTTCCTACTGGAAGGAAACTCACCTCGTAGCCTAGCTGCTGAAAGGACTGCTCTGGAATCTGTCTGCTACGTCTCTGGTTTCACCCCGGCTACAATATCCATGAGCACCATCAGTCAAATACTGTTAATAATAATACTGAGGGTAAAATGACTCTCCTACCCCTGGTCCAAGTCAACCTAACTATCAAAGTCAACATTTAGTTGACCTGACTCATCGAGTTGGGCCGCCAACTCGTCGAGTCCTTAGTCTTACTTCCTTGATACCACTCGCTACTACTCGTCGAGTTTTGGCGCAAACTCGGCGAGTTCCTCTTTGCTAATAACACTCTGACAATCTGCATCCGACTCGCCGAGTTGTATGAACAACTCGGCGAGTTCTCCATCCTTAGATGAATATTCTAGCTGTAACTCGCCGAGTTGTATGAACAACTCGTCGAGTCTGTTCTTGAAGTATGAAGATGGCCTTGGACTCGCCGAGTCAGGGCATTGACTCGCCGAGTTATTCCACGAATGAGTGTGACCCTCTAGCTCACCGAGTCCACTTCTCACTCACTGGTTCCACTCGGTATAACTCGAAAAAGAAAACATAGGGGACTCGCGACTCGACTTGTCGAGTCAGAAGAACGACCCGCCGAGTCGTATGCATGCAAATACTAGACACTCGATTCTTCTTGAAACTAATCCATGCCATTAATAGATCTGGGTTCCTGGGATTTGATATACATGTAAGGTTTCCAACTTCACGTGTAAATAACATCAGATGGAGGTTTTAAGGTTAAAAGCACACCATAATAGTAGATCTAGAGCTTTCATGCAAAATGGATCCATAAAGGTGCTAGAAATAAGCTCCTAGAAATCAAATCTAGCTAGATTTGAAGGTTAATCAACTTCATGAGTCCTTTATGCTACTACTAAGCTAAGAAATGGTTTAAGAATGGCTTCATAAAGGAGATTTAAGCATTGAAACAAAAAAGGGCCAAGATATACCTTACTTTCTTCTGAAATTCCTCAAAGATCTAGGATCTCCTACTTCTCCTCTTGATCTACCTTTCTTTATCTCTCAAAATCTTCAAAGGATACACCAAAATCACATAAAATGCAAAAAGGGCTCTTGGGTTTCGAGAATGAAGCTATGAGGGGTGATGGGGGCTGAGTTGAGGCCCCCAAAAGTTGTTTATATAGGGTGCAAACCCTTGAAATTAGGGTTTCATCCAGACTGGCAGACTCGTCGAGTCCGGAATATGGAGTCGCCGAGTCGCCAACTTAAACGTGCTTGAAATCGCGACCCTACTCGATGATTCCGGCAACTAACTCGTCGTGTTCCCGTTAACACTTGAAGAAAAATAACAATAATTAACAATATAAATATCATACCAGAAATGGGGTGTTACATTTGTACTTGATTTGTCGCCGTAAATCACTACTGTTTCATCGTTAGGGAGATTTATACGAACGGAATTTTCAAAGCACATGATGTCGGCGCGAAGAAGACTTAACCAATCCATGGCAACTATGACGTCGAAACTTTTAATATGGACTGGCATGAGGTTGATTGGGAAAGAGTGACCGTCTAAAGTTAATGCACAACTCATGTATATGCAGTTAGTGTTTTCCGTTTTTCCATTTTCCATTTCTACACTGAATGATTCTTCTAACATGCTAGGTTTATGTTTATGTAATTGAATAAAGTTTTAGCTCACGAAGCTTCTCTCTGCTCCACTATCGAATAGTATGCATGCATATGAATTATCGAGAAGAAACGTACCAGCAACTACTGTAGGATCAGCTACGACTTCTTCGTGACCAATAGCCAAAACTCGTCCTACTCCGCCGGTATTCGCTGCCTTTAGGCAGTTTCTTTTGAAGTGGCCCACCTCGCCACAACCGTAGCACGCTTGTCCTACACTAGGATTGGGAACTTGAGTGATCGGCTTTACGGGGACCTTGCAGAAACAGATAGTGTGTCCCTTTCTGTTGCAGTTGGAGCACTGCATTTCCCGACAAGGTCCATTGTTGTGCTAATTGCATTTGGTGCACTTCGGGAGGTTGCCCACATAAGGCTTTGTTGGGTAGAGATTTGTAGGAATGGTAGTAGGTACAGTAGCAACATTTACTGTGACTGGTTGTTGTTTCTTCGAGGATTATTGGGAAGACCCACCCTTCCCCTTATTCCATACTCTCTTCTTGTTATTGTTGTTATTGTTTCCCTTTTGTGGTTCTGGTGCATAAATTGTTGAGTTTTGATGATTTCCGTGATCAATAAGTGATTGTGCCAACTCTTTGGCACTTTTAAAAGTGTCAGGTTTTGAAGCTAATACGCTTGATTGAATTTAGGGCGACAGTCCCCAAATATATCTCTCTATTTTCTTGCTCTCAGGAGCAATCATATCTGGGCAAAGGATAGCCAGATCGCAGAATATGTTGGTATAAGTTGCTATGTCGGTACCAATCATTCCAAGAGTCCAGAGTTCATGCTCGAGTTTTTGAATCTCTCCTCGTGGACAGTACTCCCTCATCAGCATGATTTTTAAGCTCTCCCAGCTTATTGAATTTGCTACTATCAGAGTAAGTACCTTAACATGGCCATTCCACCAAGTTAAAGCTCTATCAGTAAGTGTGTACGTTGCAAACTTGACTTTGCTGTGCTCGGGGCAGGAGTAGATTTCAAAGACTGATTCCGTCCTTTCAATCCACTGCCTTAAAATCATCACATCACCCGTTCCATTAAACATCTGGGGTTTAGCATTCATAAAGTCTTTATAGGTGCACTCTCAGGGTTGCCCATGACTGTCGCCATGGTTGGAAGGATGTATGCCAATTCCTGAACAAGTAGTAACAGGGGTATTGATCTGTGACATGGCAACCGCCACAGCTGCGGTGACTGCTGCCTGGAACATGACAACATCAAATTGAGGAGGTGGAGGTGGTGGTGGTATCGGTGCTTCCCTATCGTTGTTTCGTCTCGGATTTCTACGCGGAGGCATCCTTCAACTAAAGATTGAAAATACAAGGGTAAGAAGTCCATAGTATAGAAAATGAATGTGTCTCATGAACTAAATCGTTATAGTTCAACAACAGATGATAGTATGAGTCTCAAAGATAGAAGAACGAAGGTTATTCGTAAATCCGAATATATGAACAAGCGTATGGTTTTTCCATAATATTTTAAAGATTGAACGAAATACTCGACGTAGTAATAATAGCGTGCAAATTATAATTATATAATAGATGATACAACGATCATGAAAATTTGACCCTTAAAAGGGTCTTAGGTTACAAGATTTTAAGAAAGTAAAAACTTTTAGCCAAGGTCCTAACTTATAACCAAATTTGAGGTTTTCGCATGTACTACTTGCGACGTGTGTTGCGCTTGGAGCTTGACTCCGCATCCGATTGCTTTGATTCCATAAGACGCCTATCGAAGGCGGATTACTGTTCCCTCAACTCTGCGAGGGCTGCAATCATTTGTGTTTGGAATGCGTCGGCGTGGAGATCTGTGTCATCCTGCAAGATATCCAGATGATGGATGTCGGCCGTGTGAACTTGTACTTCAACGTTGACTTCGCGGATTCGATTTGCTTGGACCCCCGATTGATAGGACTGGTTGTCCAGTTTACCTACCATGACCGGAAGTGCTCGGTCGGCTGAACCTCCATCCTTGATGTCGTAGAAGTTTCGACACATACCGTAGGGAGAGCATATCCCTTGTTGTTGGCTCCAATGATGGAGGTGACTTCCCCAAACGGGAGTCGGTCCCTGGAAGTTGCTCCAAATGGCTGGAGGGTCGACTACTTCTGGCTTCGAGTGTGTACCAAAGTCGTCCCCTTCTTCCAACTTGATAGGTTCTTCATCCTCTTTCGGATCCTCCTCTAACCATCCTCCATTGCCCTGGTTCGGGAAGTAGGGGTCCCCTTGTGGGTGAAATCCAGCCATTTGACTATACGAGAATAGGGTTATAAGATTTGAACAAAACTTGAAAACATGTAACAATAAGCAAGTCGTTTAAACTATTGTACGCACCAAATACTCCTATAGTATTTAAATTTGTATATTTAATACTAGTGTCTGTTTTGGTAAGTTTTGACTTGTTGCTCACTACGATCATTCCTCGATATACGTTAGTCCAATCTCTAATAAATATAGTTGATCAGGCTATATTTGTCCCAAATTCGATTACATATCTCGAGAACTAATCGTAGTGTCCAACTCGTCTTAATACTTTTTGTATAGCTCTCATCATGAAAATATATCGTTTTATGCATGTATTTTGTATTTTTATGACCTAAAATAATCTATTTAAATGAAATAAGGATTTTAGGTGTGAAAACCTTTTGTCGGAGACTTTGAGTCCCTAAGCATTTATAGTTTGTATATCTTATGAGGTTCGATATACTTAGTTCACTATAAACATTGCTCTGATACCAATCTGTCACACCCCCAAACCGGAACGGCGGAAATGTTCAGGGGCGGATGACTTCATGTGGTAATGTAACAAATGAATACATAGTAAAGAAAGGAATACAACCATCATATATATAATTGAAAGTTTACATTGTTAAAAGAGTACATGTTCAAAACCAATTACAATATGATGCCAAAAATATAAATTTAAACTGGCGCCGCAACGTTCCTTCTCCAAAAAGCTGTTTGGTACCTGCAATTACTGAGTCCCTGGGACTTACAAGTAGTTTTGACAGAGTAGGTCAGCATTTAAGCTGGTGAGTTTAATAAGTATTAAATGATAGTATTTGTATGAACTAAAATGAAATGGTTTGCTTTCGTTTGTTAGTTTCTAGAAAATCCCATATTGCCTACTGGTATGAATGTAGCCTTAAATCAAGACCAACGTTTGTTAGAAAGTTGATGTTTTCCCATCTGTGAGTACTGGTTTAGAAGTTCCCAACTTGTATCCCAATTAGGTTTTTCATGCCTAAAGTAGTTAATTTATGCACGTATAAAACCTCTAATACGTCTAAAAAACCCCGTAAATCAATGTGTTTTAAATACTCTATGTGAGTTTTATAACCATAATATTGACTAGAAATGCCTATACACAACGTTCTTCAAGCGTTGGAATGTTCTGACGTTTGTCACCCCAAATGGTGTACTGTAGCTAACAGTCAGGGTGCGGGGTTGTCAATCCCATATAGATCTATACACAAACACCATGCTCCCCTCCAAGGGATTCTGGTATATAATACAGGACTTGAAATGTGTACTCGAGTGTACGTGAAGTTTAATGTCTCACAAAACTTAGTATAAAACAGATTTACGTGTGAAAATGTTCGTTTGTTCTTGTATATGAAAGTAACTTCTTGAAATAGTATTTCCAATATGTAAAAGTTCGCAGTGTTCTCGTAAAACTATACCTATTATAGTTTTCTAATAGTGTGTTTCGTTTGTATAGTAATCCCTAGTGAAATGCTCACTTGTTATGAAAAGTATAATTTTCGTAGTGCCAATACTGACACATATACATACAGTATAAGCAGAATGTTTGATTTACATAAATACATAAATCATTTCTTATTTCAAAAGATAAGATGTTATCGTGGTATAATTTGCACATGAAAGTTTCCCTATAATAGTTATAAATCACATATGATTCCATTGATAAAAAGCGTATAATGAAACTTTATATAACACACCATAATAATCGAGTGTTTTACTTGTATTCCCCCCCTTAAAAGCATATAAAAGTATTTATAAAACATTTAAAAATGTGGATTGTAGGGGTATGAACTCACTTGAAAGATCGAAGAAGGCGAGATGAAAACCGGGCATAATTTTGACTCGAGAAAGTGGATTTTCTCAGGATTCTCGGGAATCTCTGGAGCACAAACGACCTTCGGGACTTGAGCAAGGTAACCGGGACTTCAGGATAGCACGTGCATCGAAAACGAGGAAAAAACGCAAGAAAGATGAGAGGAATTGGCCCTTTTCTTCGGAACCCTCGCATCCCTTTTATAGGGAGTGGGAACCGCCTCGGTACGCTGGGCGTACTCGTGCGTCATGCATGACCGCATCCTCGACTGCTTCGGACTCCAGATGGGACGGGGCATAGCCTCACATAGGGGCGACGTGGACGATCCGAGGCCTAGGCCTCGAGTACGCTGGGCGTACGTGTGAACACTGGGCGTACTCGGCCCGTGACTCAGCCTTCGGATAATATCGAAATTAAATATAAAAATTATATTTTTAATATTTAATAAACTTCAAAAATTCATATCTTCTTCATACAAACTCCATTTTCGACGTTCTATATATCCACGCGTAGGTGAAACTATACTCTACAACATTCGTTTAGATTCCATCGGCGAATTTTGAAATTATTTTTATTATTTATTTTTAAAAGGTCGCGGTAAGAAAATTTCATTAGAAATTTATAACTTCATTATCTGACGTCTGTTTTTGCCAGACTTTTTACCGTTGAAAAACCATTGTCGAGACCTTCGATTCTCATTTAGGTCATTCCGGTCAAAAGTCGCTCGATCTCTGTTTCGAGTTTTTAGCTGTCTGTTGCTAAGCCGAACTTGGAAAATTCATAACTTCCTTATATGAAGTCAGATTTGGGCGTTCTTTTTACGTACAATCATAGTTTAATGACATCTAACATAATAGGTAATTTAATTAGTGATTTTTGGATATTTTATTTTCGAAGTTAATTTCATTATAACAAACGTGGTTACAATACTTGACTTTTTAGGTCGTTACATAGAGTTGAAATATCGGGTTGTCACAGGTGGTCAAACAAATCCTACCAACGTTTTTTTTAATAAAATCTCAAAGTTTTTCTTTTTCTTCTTGAAACAGTTGGTAGGAAACAGTTGTACTTATACTTCTACATGGAATTTTAAACATTGGTTGAGTAACACTATTGCAATGTTTAAAGCCCACACCTTCCACAAAACTAAATGGAAGTTCATCAACAACTAACATGTGTGCCAAAGCCTTCCTACTCTCTTTTTGATCAAATTTCCAAGATTCTAATTTGCTTTCATCACCAAAAGCTATTTGTGTTTGACCGACAATTGCTTTAGCCAAGTAAGGCACACATTTGTTTAAATTAGTTAAAAGATTTTTGGTACCATACCCTTTCCCTTCACATTTGTATCGCCCGTAACCACAATGCTTACATTTAGATCTTTCAACTCCCTCTTTGTTCGTAAATCTTTTGAATTCATCCCAAACTTTGGATCTTGGTTTGTACTTTTTTTGGTTGTCTCATTTACTACCAGAACTGAATCATCGGTTGGGCTTTCAATGTTAATCGTCTCATCTTCAATATACTCATTTGTTCCAGACATCTACAAGTATATAAAAAAGTTAAGAAAATATAAACAAAAACAGTTAACAAAAAGAAAACAGATAATATCTAAATTCCAAATAATTTAACAGCTTCATACATCAAACATCTATACAAAGGAATTCAATTCCATTCCATTTCTTGTAACAGAAAGCAAAACATATATCAAGGAAAGGCTGAAGGATGCATTTCCATTAAGACATGATAAAATTAGGCTAGCAACAAGCTATTTGGTAAACAATACACCTATACTATATATCTAATGCTTTTAGTAAAATGTTGTTAGTTTTGGATGAAGGGCACTTGGAGAGCCTAATACCCTTATGTTGGGAATCATACATATCATATTTCTACACATATTCAACAAACTAGACAACAAAGAAATCAAAACCAACATTTTTTTCTACATAGTTATGCCTAAGCTAAACAAAATGTGAATCAAAACCAACATCTTTTAACTTGTGATTAACAACAACACAACAAAGAAATCACAGAAAATGCAGAAGTTTTAACCTAGCTTACGATTGTTGTGATAACTCAAAGCTAAAATATATAAATATATATGTAATTAGATTATATCATTATAACAAAATGAGTAGTTCAAGGATTAATGAGTTAATTAGTAGAGAGTTATGAGGTTTAATGTTCAAACCTGTCACCTTCATTGTGGAAATAAATTCGAGCATTTGAAAGGTTTATAACTTCCAAGGCCTTAGGCATTATAAAGAGCTCGAAAAATCGACTAGAAACCCCACCAAAATTGCAAGAAAGGTTGGAGAAACGAAGTAGAAATCAGGGTTTGAAGTTCGTAAAGTATTTTCAGAAGTGGTGCTCAAAATTAAGGTAAGATTCTTTAGTTTCAACTCGTTATAGTTGTTAAAATAGGTTTATATGTAAACATTTTGTGTCTTGTTCAATTTCATGTCTCGATTCAAGCCAATAAGTCACAGTTTCATGAGAATTTAAAGGAATCAATTTTGTTTGAAACAAATGTTTGACTCCATCTTATTTAGAGTAAAATTTTGGTAAATGAATATGGATAACTTGAAGAAAAGAATGAAGAGAAGTATTTTGATTTTTATATAATTATTTGAAACAATTTGGAGGAAATTTAAAAGTTTTTACAGATTAAAAATTGTGGAAATGAGTTAAAATTTAGGGTTAAGAAGAAAGGGTGTTTATGGGTTTAATTTTATCTGAGTGAGTCATTAGACATGTCAAATATCGAGACTTGCAACACTTGTGTTAATGAAATTTTAATTTACAGAATCAGTCCTTATACGTTTGATAAAGTGTTAACTTCCATTTTTGGGAAAATGTACGTTTCTTCCTTTTCATTTAAACTGGAATATGAATTTATGGAAAAGGTCCTTATAGTTTAATGACGTGTCAATATTTATTTTCTTACATTTAAAACCATTGCATTTTAATTAAAATTACGTAAATGAGGTATAGAGTTTTGATTACTTGCTAGTTCTATGTATTTTCTTTTATTTATAAAAAAAAAAAGAGACACAAGTTTGTCTTGTATTTTTAAGATTTAAATTGTTTTAAATTTTTAAGTATTAAAAATGAAATTAATTAGTTGGAAAGAGAGAGGCATAGTTCAATTGCTAACGTCAATGTAAAATTATTTTGGTTGGCCGAATGAGACATGTGGATACTTGAATCAAAACGGACGTGTAGGATGTTTTCTAGGACGATTGACTTAGAAAATTTGTTCGTGGAATGTAGGGTGCAGATTAGCAACAAAGCTTCGGTTAGGACTTATCGGTTGCAAGGTGAGTTTCTCGTGTTCTGTGGTTGCTCGCGCATAAATGTTTGTCATGCGTTTATTATGTTGTTTTTATTTATTTATTGACAGTATGCTTTATGATAAGTATGGTTGCATACAAAATGTTATTTTGGATTTGTTATCTACGGTGCGTGTTTCTTTTTCGGTGACATGTTTAGTGGGAACGGGTGGGTGTTTAATCGCCGTGAGCATGACGGATGTGTGTGATCGGCGGGGATGGGAATTGAGATTTATACTCATTTCCTTGGATATTTAAAATACTCGAGTACAATGGATGATTAGTTGTCTCAAGGAGAAGAGAAATGAATCTTTGGTTCTTTCTCTGGATAATTAATCGTTCCCCTAAATTATGTCATCGGGTGATATATTTGTTGTATGATTTATTGAAACTATATGATAAAACTGTTTTGTTTTTTTTAATTGATGGACATATATGTGCAACACGAACTCACTAGGCCCTAGGTTTACCCATTTAGAAACTTTAAATGTGCGCAACCCAGGGAAGTATTTAACAAGTGGCAGTAAGAAGGCTAGGGAGAAATATTGATCAACAAGACGACAAAGGATTTCTGCAAAGACGTAACACCCGAAGCTCTTCGGTTGAAGACTTTATTTTATTTTATTTTGCTTCCGTTGTAGTTTAGTTTATAAGTAAGTTCCTAATTGATATTGGGAGATGTTGGAACGATTATTTGTTTTTTTAATCTATATATGAAAATTGGGGTGTTACAAGTTGGTATCAGAGCCAGGTTGTTTAAGCAGATTAGGTGTTTTCATAAACACTTAAGCTTGAACGGAAAGAATGAGAGGTAATCAAATGACTAAACTAGACCACATCTCACGTGTAGGTATCATGTCTTCAAGGAGATCTGGAAGGTTTGCTAGGGTCACCCCGGTGGAAGAACAAATTCTAGTTGGAGCTTATGTTAGAGCACCTGGAGATGTACCGGAAACTCCATTGATCCCTAATGCTAGTCGAGGACGTGGCCAAGGAAGAGGAGGAGGCAGGGGTAGAGGAAGAGGGCGAGGAGCTGTAACATCACCGATAGCTACACCGTCTGGCCAGGGTAGCTCCGGCTCCCACCGCGGTCGAGGCCGTGGTCGAGGTCGTGGGAGGGGCCGTACAACAAACATGATCACTAGAGAAGAGTTGGTTGATGAGATTGCTCGGGCGATACACGCTACGTTTCCAGATGTAGTTGCTCAGGCACGAGAAGCAATAATGGGTGAGTATGAAGGTAACTTGGGTGGAGGTGAGGAAGATTACGAGTACAGTGCACAAAATATAAATCGTGAACCAAGTATTGCACAACCCTCAAGGCATCATGACAACCACGATCGGTGGGGTTGTAGTTACAAGACGTTCATGAATTGTAAGCCACCCGTATTTAATGGAGAAATTGATCCCGTTTTGTCATCAACATGGATTATGGAGATTGAGGGAACGTTTGATACTAGCAAGTGTGCAGATGAGGACAAGGATATTTATGATGTGACAATGTTAAACGGGGGAGGCAATACATTGGTGGGGCATAGTGAAGGAAGTTAGGGGGCGTGAGGTGACCAAGAACATGTCATGGGATGAGTTTTTAAGAATCTTTAAAGAAAAGTTTTTCCCTCGAACATCGGTAAAACAATTAGAGGAAGAATTCTTGAAACCGGAACAAGGGAATATGACTGTGAGGGAGTACACCACTAAGTTCACAGAGAAAGCTAGGTTTGCCGAATTTTACGTATCTATAGAAGAAAGAAGGGTGGAACGCTATATTTGGGGATTGAGAACAGTTATCGGTGAATTTGTGCAAATTCAGAAACCAAGTACTTTCCAGTCTGCTGTAGACGCCGCAGAAGGCCGAGAGCGGGAAAAGAATCGTTAGGGTGAGAATAAGGATTCAAGAAAAAGGAAGTTGGAAAATATAAATACAAACTCAAAGATAGGCAAGACTTCTAGTTCAGATCATAACTATGAGCAACAGTCTGGGATAGAAAAATGTACTATATGCAAACGGTTCCATAAAGGGGAGTGTAATATGAACCAAAGAACTTGCTACAAATGTGGAAAGATAGGACATATCGCTTCAGATTGTATAATGGGGAAGGTATGTTATAGGTGCGGGGGCCCAGATCACATCAGGTCAAACTGTCCTCAAAATAAGGGTAACAATAATCAACGCATGATGACAGAGAAAGGGAATCGGTCGGGAGATGAAAAGGCAGAAATGATAAGGATAAAAGGAAGAGTTTTCCATATGATAGCTTAGGAAGCTCATGATACCCCGATATAGTTGCATGTGCTTTCTTAGTAAATATATATTATGGGTGCTATTGTGTCACACCCCCAAACCAGACGGCGGAAACGTCCGAGGGCTGTCGTGACTTAATTGAATACCATAACATTGAATATATATGAAACATAACATCATTCATCACCATGCATTAATATAGTACAACTGGTAGAGTTTACACCGAGTACATTGTTTTAATATTACATTCCCAAAAATAAATTGTTCGATTATAGATAAACAAACTGCAAGCCATCACTGAATACATTTCCTTCGGTTTACTTGTTACCTGAGAATACAAGTATTTTGAAAAACATCAACATATGAAATGTTGGTGAGTTCATAAGCGGTATTTGAAAAGCAACGTTTTGTATTGTTTTGAAAACTACCAGAAAATCTGATATTTTCTTAAAAGAGTTTATGAAAAAGTTTGTGAAGATCCATAAGTATGCTTGTTTGTTTCTATAATTGTAAAAAGTGTTCATTAAACTTGTATACATTTCGAAACTGTAGGTATTGAAAATAAAACCCTAGGAAAACCCGATGTTTTCCTAACACTTTGAATTCCATGTAGTTGTTGTACCATCGCGGCATGTGAAGTCATTGACTCCAGGCGACGTCGGATTATTTCGCATGGTGAATTATTATAAACACGCGTTACACAAACGACCAGTTTACAATTATACTAACGATCCCGTAGGCATCGTCCGTACTATTCACGTAACCCAACCGCCTTGACTTCGTGTAGCCCCACGACCGAGGAGAAGAGAGGGCACGAAGATCTCAATAATCCCATTAGTCAGTCGAGGCTATAGTGAATGCGAAGAACCATTGGCCCGACTCGCATTTGGTGAAATCTCGACTTTACTAGCAGTACCAAAGGGCCCTTGGGGACCAATAGTATAAAAGCCAGTAAAAGTCCTTTTACGCTGTGTTGGATCATGTAAGACCCAACAACTCGTAAGGTTGGAGTCTTCGGGCCTAAAGATCAGGTCATTGGGCTAGCTAGGCCCAACAAACAAGATTTTACACTTTGGGGCCCAAAGATAGTGCGTCGACGTCTGTGCACTCTCACGTGTATATTGAATTCCCAAACGTTACTTGTATGAGTCGAGTTATCGTCTTGTTAGTAGTTTCGGGTTGTTATTGATTCGAGACCGAATCAATTCGTTTAACAACGATTTTTGGTATTGTTGTGTATTGTAATTCGTCGGTAGTCGTAGTGCCATTATTTAATCACAACGGATGTATTGAATTAACATTGAGAATTTTCTGTTTTCAGCCCCTCTATATTTGGTAAATTTACTTTTTCAACCTTTGGAATAAATAAGTTTTCGGTTTAGTCCTTAAACCATTTTTCTTGTCATTTAACACCAAAACTTATTTAAAATTGATATTTTTCAGCATATTCTTAGTTGAAAACGGTTTTAATCCCTTAAAATACAGTTCTCTCGGTTGTAACCCCTCTTTTTCGCAGTTTTTACATTTTTGGCCTAAATTGGAAAATTTTTGCAACTTTGGTCCTTTTAAATTATGAAAAGCATTTTCAACCTTAGAAAAGGATTTAGAACACTAATAGTCCACTGTTTTACAGAAAAATAGCCTCTTAGCCCCTCAAAACAGAAAAATTCGCATAATAGGCCCTATTGGGCCAAAAATGTCATTTTTAGCCCATTAAGCTTGAAATTTATATTTTCAACCCTCCAAAAGAGTATATTTCCAGAAAATACTTTATTGAAACTGTTTTGACTCTTCTCATCCATCAGAATTCGTAATATGCCATTTTGGGCCCTTTAACTTTATATTTTTAACATTTTATGTCCAAAAATTGAGTTTTTAGCCCAAAGAAGATGTTATTAAGCCATTTAGCTATTTTTCTTGGAATAATTTGTATGTAGAAATATAGTTGATGCTAGTATCATTTAACATAAAGTATATCTCGATTTTTAGGGGCTTATGGTTAGATCCAACATCATAAACACACAACAACACACATATAAGCATAGAAATCATACAAGGCATACAAAACACATATAGATCTACACTTTCACTTGTATTCCCCCCCCCCCTACAAAACTTATAAAACCGAAAGATAGGGAGTATGAAGCTCACCTTAGGGTGTGGTCTCGGTTTTTTGAAGAAGAGATGGAAGAAAGTTTGGTGATTTTTGACCCTAGCACCCCTTGATGAAGATCTCGAGTTTATGGAGTTTTCTAGGAGTATATTCACCAAAATTGTTTAAGAGAAAGGATCTAATCATGAGAAAAAGAGTTATAAATTCCTTAGATATGTGTAACTTACCAAGAAGTGATGATATTTTCTTGAAATCGTCTTGATTCACAAGCAAAGTTTCGAGATTTTTGATGAAGAGGGAGGATGGTTTCTTGAGTAATCTAGAGAGAGTTTGTGAGAGATTTATATGTGTGTGTGTGTGTGTTTCGGCCGAGAGTGAGAGAGAGGAAGAAGAAGAGAGAAACATGAAAGGATGGTGCATGGAAGTATGAGTCTTCTTGCATGGAAATCCTTTGGTTAATTGTGAGGTGTCACTCACAAGGTCAACCCTTCCTCTTGGGCTTGTTTTGGGCCGAGATTTTTGAAGGAAAAGGGAAATTTTGGGCTTTAATGCCCTCAAGCCCATGTAGAAGTTAAGTTGGATGAGTTTTAACCTAAAAGAAATATAATTTGATTTTAGCACTTAGTTGGGCTAGTTTAGGTTAATCATGGTTCAAAACTTTTAACTTATTTCATTCTAGGCCCAATATGGCCCAAAATGTTGAAATAAATGAATGTGGGTCCAATTAGAGCCCAATTAAGGGTTCTAAGCCCATGATAGTCAAATTGGAAGCTTATTGGTCCATTTGGGCCCAATAAGGAAGTCCTAGTCCAAAATGGACCTAAACAAGAACTTCTAGGGTTTCCAGTTGTTTGATGACTATTTGGAGTACTTGTATAGTGTATTTGTTTGAAGTTTTTGAAGCATCACACATGCTCTTAAGTTTTTGATTCAACATTTTACTTAAGTATAGTTATTACAAGACACAAAATTTCTGGTTGTGACATATTGGATGCGGGTGCAAAAAATTTTCTTTCTTTGCTTTTTGTAAGTGCCTAGACTGGAATGTAAAAGTTTCTCTAGAAATAGAGAATGACGATGATCATCGGGTAATAATAAGAAAGGATTTTGATTATTGTTTGATTGAAATAGACAATTGTTTGCACCTCTAAAACTTATACTTGTAGAACTATGAGGTTTTGATATCGTGATAGGAATGGCTTAGTTGTCGAAAACCATGCTAACATAAATTGTAGTAGGAAAATTGTTCAGGCGTGGGTGGTACATAGGAGAAGATTATGTGACAAATATACCATTGGTAAGGGAGTTCTCGAAAGTCCTAGCAGGATGAAAGGATTTATTTAATAGTTGCATAACCTACTTGAAAAGGATAGGACGTTGTAGATGTGCATGGATTACCAAAAGTCAAAGAAGGTGTAAGATCTTTACTGATTACGGAAGGTTAACGTTGTCACTTATACACTAAGTCATAAGATAAGGAAGGAATCAAGTAAGATTCAAAATGATGAGAATTTATGTAAGCATCAGACTACTGGGTGAATTGAAGAAGAGTTAGAAAGAATCCATGGTAGAGGATAAGTGGAAAGTTTTTAGACTTATTTAGCTAGTGTATGATGACACATTTAGTGGGGACAAGGGTGTTTGAGAGTTGGGAGCATAACAGGTGTGTTGTGACCGACGGGGATAGGATTTGAGATGTTACTCATTTCCTTGGATATTTAAATGCTTGAGCATAATGGATGTGTTGTGCCAAGTCGGAAGGGAAATGGACCATAGGTTCTCTCTCTAGATATCTAAAATGTTCCCTTAAATTGTGTCATTGGGTGAAACATACTTGTGGAAAAGGTTACGTGGTTAAACGTAGGAAGTCAATAGTGTTTCAGGTGGAGATAAAGTCATGTTGAACGGATCCTCATGGAAAGACATGGTGCAATTTTGTAAAGGTTGGTTGAGTCTCCGACTTATTGGACCTTCTTAAGGAGCGAGTTCGAGGGGCGAATTATTGATTGGTGATACCAAAGGATCGAATGCATCATTAGAAAGCAACCGAGATATGAAGATCAAATATCCATATTGGTTGACTGAATTCAAATTCCGAGGACGGAATTTTTCGAAGGGGGGAAGTTTGTGATAACTCAAAGCTAAAATATATAAATATATATGTAATTAGATTATATCATTATAATAAAATGATTAGTTCAAGGATTAATGAGTTAATTAGTAGAGAGTTATGAGGTTTAATGTCAAAACCCGTCACCTTCATTGTGGAAATAAATTCAAGCATTTGAAGGGTTTATAACTTCCAAGGCCATAGGCATTATAAAGAGCTCGAAAAATCGACTAGAAATCCCACCAAAATTGCAAGAAAGGTTGGAGAAACGAAGTAGAAATCGGGGTTTGAAGTTCGTAAAGTATTTTCGGAAGTGGTGCTCAAAATAAAGGTAAGATTCTTTAGGGGTTGTTTGTTTTTTGTGTGAAGATCTACGCAACCACTTTTGTCTGCGCCGCGCAGACATATGACCTCGCAGATTGTTTGTTTTTTGGAAGTGTGCAGATCAGAAAACGTCTGCGCGAGGACTTCCTGGCGCAGACATGGGCCACTGTCTTCAAAGGTCTTCAGACCTCATTTTAACCTAAACCAAAAAAAAAAAAAACATGGCCGTCGTGCAGTTTTTTTTTCTTTCATTTTTTTGTTAAAAATACATTTTTAATGTTTATAACATGAAATTAAGTTTAAAAATTCAATTTATTTTAACGGCCCGCAGACGTTAAAAACAAACAGTCTTCTTATTGCAGACTGCAGACATTTGGTCCACCTCTTCTGCCGCAGAGGCTTGCAGATGTGGTCCGCGGACTGCAGACATTTTGACTTCAAAAAAACAAACAGCACCTTAGTTTCAACTCGTTATAGTTGTTAAAATAGGTTTATATGTAAGCATTTTGTATATTGTTCAATTTCATGTCTCGATTCAAGCCAATAAGTCACAATTTCATGAGAATTTAAAGGAATAAATTTTGTTTGAAACAAATGTTTGACTCCATTTTATTTAGAGTAAAATTTTGGTAAATGAATATGGATAACCCGAAGAAAATAATGAAGAGAAGTATTTTGATTTTTATATAATTATTTGAAACAATTTGGAGGAAATTTAAAAGTTTTTACAGATTAAAAATGGTGGAAATGAGTTAAAATTTCGGGTTAAGAAGAAAGGGTGTTTATGAGTTTAATTTTATTTGGGTGGGTCATTGGACGTGTCAATATAGAGACTTGCAACACTTGTTTTTAATGAAATTTCAATTTACAGAATCAGTCCTTATATGTTTGATAAAGTGTTAACTTCCATTTTTGGGAAAATATACGTTTCTTCCTTTTCATTTGAACTGGAATATGAATTTATGGAAAAGGTCCTTATAGTTTAATGATGTGTCAATATTTATTTTCTTACATTTAAAACCATTGTATTTTAATAAAAATTACGTAAATGAGGTATAGAGTTTTGATTACTTGCTAGTTCTATGTATTTTCTTTTATTTATAAAAAAAAAAAGAGACACAAGTTTGTCTTGTATTTTTAAGATTTAAATTGTTTTAAATTTTTAAGTATTAAAAATGAAATTAATTAGTTGGAAAGAGAGAGGCATAGTTCAATTGCTAACGTCAATGTAAAATTATTTTGGTTGGCCGAATGAGACATGTGGATACTTGAATCAAAACGGACGTGTAGGATGTTTTCTAGGACGATTGACTTAGAAAATTTGTTCGTGGAATGTAGGGTGCAGATTAGCAACAAAGCTTCGGTTAGGACTTATCGGTTGCAAGGTGAGTTTCTCGTGTTCTGTGGTTGCTCGCACATAAATGTTTGTCATGCGTTTATTATGTTGTTTTTATTTATTTATTGACAGTATGTTTTATGATAAGTATCGTTGCATACAAAATGTTATTTTGGATTTGTTATCTACGGTGCGTGTTTTTTTTGGTGACCTGTTTAGTGGGAACGGGTGGGTGTTTAATCGTCGTGAGCATGACGGATGTGTGTGATCGGCGGGGATGGGAATTGAGATTTATACTCATTTCCTTGGATATTTAAAATACTCGAGTACAATGGATGATTAGTTGTCTTCTCACGGAGAAGAGAAATGAATCTTTGGTTCTTTCTCTGGATAATTAATTGTTCCCCTAAATTATGTCATCGGGTGATATATTTGTTGTATGATTTATTGAAACTATATGATAAAACTGTTTTGTTTTTTTTTTTAATTGATGGACATATATGTACAACACGAATTCACTAGTCTCTAAGCTTACCCATTTAGAAACTTTAAATGTGCGCAACCCAGGGAAGTATTTAACAAGTAGCAGTAAGAAGGCTAGGGAGAAAGATTTATCAACAAGACGACAAAAGATTTCCGCAAAGACGTAATACCCGAAGCTCTTCGGTTGAAGACTTTATTTTATTTTATTTTGCTTCCGCTGTAGTTTAGTTTGTAAGTAAGTTCCTAATTGATATTGGGAGATGTTGGAACGATTATTTGTTTTTTTTAATCTATATATGAAAATTGGGGTGTTACAATTGCATACTTGAAAATCACAGAAATCACATAAAATGCAGAATTATTAACCTCTGATTGTGATTGCATACTTGAACAATCTTTTTATCAATCAAGCTTCAACCGTTCAAGGAGAGTGTGACTTTTTAGCGTGATCAAATGGAGAGGGAAGAAAACGAAGCGTGATAAGATGGAGAGGGAAGAAAACGAAGCTTGATCAGATGGAGGAGTCGATGAGGGTTATGGGTAAATTGAGAAACTGAGAATTGAGATGTCGTGCGATAGTGAGAAAATGAGAATAATGATGACGGTTCAAGACTTCAAATTCAGCGTCGTATTCCCTTTGCAAGTTTGCGTCGACTGTTGAGCCGTCGTTCATAAGAAGGAAATGAAGGGTTTTGTTTTATTTGAAGTGTGCGTAAGTGATTGCATTGTATATTTGGTATTATTTAAAAAACAAATTCGAGTATACCCGAAAATAAATATTCATACCTAATACTCGACCTATATTATTATCGGATTAACCTATTACCCGGATGTTCATACCCATTACCCGTTCTATCCGACCCATTCAACCAGAATTCGGAACAGGTTGTGTGGGTAGAACGAGTTTCCGGTTTTTTCGATAGGCCTGAAATAAAGCCTCTTGAATGGTATGTTGAAAGATTTTTTAATTTATTTTAATTTATTATTATTATTATTAAGACTCTTACCTAGAAAAATCTACTTTAGCATATAATTTTTGCTGGCATTCGGTTAAATGAAAGTTTCCATAATTTAGCTATTATTAAATAGAATTTTTATAATTCAGCTTCCCAACTTCAAAGTTCCTACCGGAGCCGTGGAGCGTGGCCATAGATTCTGAAGTGAAAAAATGTGTATTAGACGACTTTTAGATGTACACTATTTTAGATGTGGTTGAATTTGTAAAACTCAATTTCATTTTTATTTATATTGAATTTTACGTTTTTACTATTTTTAATCTATATTTTCAACCGACGGATTAGTGACCAAGTTTGTCAATAAATCTGTCACAAAACATGTTCATCAGGAATCTATGGGAAAAGTCAAAACAAGGTAAACAAAATAATTCCATTGGAATTAGTGGTGGAGCTAGAAATTTTTGTATTGGATACAAACATTGTTAATAAATATTCTATATAGTTATCATATTTGGGGCATTAAAAAACATCAATCTCTAATAAATATTCTATGTAGTTATCATATTTGGGGCATTAAAAAACATCGTATAATCTCTTTAGTTGGGGGTACGATAATATTGAACATATTTACAAGTTTTTTTTTACATACACAAAACAAGTTTTTTGGGGTGCTGCCTGTAGTACCCCAACACCTCATCTGGCTCCGCTACTGATCGAAATCCTGTTGGTTAAACAATCCATCGGAATTCCGTGAAAACCAATTCCATTGGAGTACCGATAAATTATTTTGTCGCAAATCTTTTACAAATTCTATGGGAAATACGTCAAAAAAGGAGTTCTTTTGTTGGAAACTGTAGCTATTTACCCTATACCCATCAAATTTTGTAGGGTGTGGTCATTGAAAAACGCTTAATTTTTTCATTCCTTGAAAAATGTTTGAAAATTCCAAAACCACAACTCCTCCATATGGAAAAATCATGATCATTTGGATACAAACTTTTGAACGTCTCAAATCCTTACACACCAAGCTACATGTTTTTATAACCAATAAGACTGGGTCGGCTCAAAGCATCAACAACTTGATTTTAGGCTTGAAAATCGTATCGTGTTCGGGTTGACGTGTTGCAGGTTGACGGGTCAAAATATGCCAACTCAAACACGACCAATTTAAATATACAGGTCACGGATTGGCGGGTTTGGAACATAAACCCATATATGACCCGCCAACCCATTTATTTATATGGGTTCATAGGCTGGCAGGTTCGTGTGTCAGATTTGTGTTCGTAGATCAGATTCCATAAATAAAATTGACAATTAAACATAAATAAATTATTGATGGTTGATGCAAACATATCTGAATTTTAGATACTTAACTATTTAAGTTTTAAACATCTAAATGAAAATTAAAAGCATTTATAGAAACATATTCAAACTAAATATTAATACAAACATAAATAATTCAAAGTTATCCACCACGAATAAAAATATCAAAAAAATCAAATGGTGTATGAAATAATAGTATATATATATATTATATAATAGCTATTAAATATTAATACTTCATACATAAATACATTTAAAAATAATATATATATATATATATATATATATATATATATATATATATATATATATATATATATATATATATAAATTAAAAATATAAACGGGTTGATGGGTCAACCCGTTTATTTCTTGAGAAACCCATATATGACCCGTTCAATAAACGGGTTAGCGGGTTAGCAGGTTGACGGGTTGAAAAAATCAACCAAAACTCATTTTTTCGTATCGTGGATCGTATTGCGAATCATATCGAGAATTATCAACCCTACATGATTTAGTAACACAACTTTGTGCTAGACCACACAAGAAAAAATTTGCAAATATTCAACCCACTTAACATGTGCATTTAATTACCAGCAAATATTCAACCCACTTAACATGTATTGCATTCAACTTATGTTATTGCGTTTCATGATTGGAAAACAACATATCAGTTAGGCAAAGTATCCAAAAACTCCGGACCGGGTGTAACATAAAGTTCTTTGTTATATGTAACTATTGTGCCTCACATTATATTATAAATTTATAATGTATAACCAAAGTACAGAAACTTATTATATAAATATACCGAATTAACTATGGTCTCTACTTTGATACAAGTCAAAGAACACATCTTCCAATTGAAAACACGTGGTATGGATAAATTACAAAATCAATAAAATCCGAATTTGGTGAGACACTTTCTATATAAGACTTGGTCAAGTTGTGTGTATATATGTGTGGTGATAGCCTCAAAGGGTTGGTGGGCTGTTTGTAACAATGAGGAAGATATGGCTGTGCTCAACTCCGCTATGCGCTCTGATCATAGCTGTAATTGGAATAGCAACCTCTACAGTGCATGGCGTCTCTCCTCACCGGATTCTTCTGGATACAGACGTTGACACTGACGATTTCTTCGCTATCTTGTACCTCTTGAAGCTTAATCGATCTGAATTCCATTTTCAGGTTCCATTTCTTTAACGTTTCTCCATATTTATGCATATACGGACATGTATGTGACACAGCACCAAGACTAAGTTTTTGACGGTTTAAATCATCACCTAACACACGTTTTATTCATAACATAAGGTAACCATAATAAAACATAGTGTTTATTATTTTTTTTATATATTGGAGTTTATTTATAAATAATAGTTTATTTATAGCGAAATTAATTACAACAATAGCGACTAAAGTTAAAAATAGTGATATGTGAAACCTTTGATAGATATATTATTCGTCCACCTCATCCGTAAAGTATCACACAAAAAGATTTTATTCTACTCAATTATTTACAAACGAATATATATATATATATATATATATATATATATATATATATATATATATATATATATATATATATATATATATATATATATATATATATATATATATTAGTAGGTGTGAGGTCCGTATATTATACGAGTTTATTAAAAGTAAAATATTAATATTAATATATAAATATGAAATATTTTATAATGTAATGCTTTACGTAACATAATCTAATCTTCTGAAAATTTGCAAAAGAAACTAAATTATTGGAAGTATTTATGACAATTTATTACCAAATTAATATGAATGATTTTATTTCCTTATAATTTAATCTTCTGAAAATTTGCAAAAGAAACTAAATTGTTCGAAGTATTTATGACAATTTATTACCAAATTAATATGAATGATTTTATTTCCTTATAGAACCCATTACAATTTTATGGAAATTTATTTTAAGAAAATGAAAAGCCTTAAAAAGTGATAAGTGGAAAATAAAATTTTTAAAATTTTCACAAGATGACAAGTATCAAAATGAAGAAGAAAATGATACGTGGCAAAAAACCCTATATTTATTAAAGAGGATATAAACACATACACACACCTAGTGAGACTCATATAATTCACAAGTTGATTAAAAAATATTAAATATAAAGTTTTAAACTATATTATATGATATGGGTTAACTAATATATATCATCTATTAATCGACTTTTAATTAAGATATGCAAATTAAGAACCAAGACAGAATATTTGTGGATCGACTTTTAAAAAAGATCTGCAAATTGAGAAGCAAAACAAAAACTCATTACAGACTGATGAAAAGTATTTGAAATCTAGAAGCAGAATAATGTTCATGAATAGAAAGTAAATTTTGGAATTGATTACCGGTATTGGTGAATTTAACCTTAAGATTGCGAGTTTTGAAATTGAAAGAAAGATATGCCTTTTTTAAAAGATTTATCATTTATTATAACATTTATTATAATTAATTACATAGAAATTTACAAATAAAATGTTAGTATCTATATTAATATACATTAAATTATATGTTAATAAAATTAATTAGTTTGTGGTAGTATATACTAGGATTAAAATATATATATTTTTTAGTTTTTAATTTTTTTTGTTGTGGGGGCAGTCGCTGAAATGAAAAAGATTACTACTTTTTTAGTTCATGAAAAATTAACATATTTTTCGAAAATAGTATATTATAAAATAAGAATTTATCAAAAAGATGCATTTTCGAAGCATATTCATTTTTTTGTGGATATACATGTTTTTAAAAAAACATATATATTTATATGCACAATTTTATTTTTTATGTTTATATATATACACCCAATGTTCATGTAAAATGTGGTGTCAAAATTCACTGAAAAACTCATTGGTTCATTTCATTAAAACACCTATACAAAAATACCCACAACCCATTAAATTATCATTCAATCTTAATCATTACTTTATTCATTCTATTAAACTATTCAATAATAATTTAATTTTTTTTATTCATCTTATTTAATTTAATGTAATCACTCACATTTTATTCAACTCTAATAATCATCTCATTTAACTCTTATATTACTTGAATTGTTGATACTCTTACCAGTATACCGTATCCAAGGGATTGACGGCTCATGCTCTTTGGTCGACAAAAATGTTTTTTAGAAGTACGATTTAATAGAAGGATTTATCAGCCGTTTTATTAAGAAAAACAACTAAAAATGCTATCCTTATATTCATGTAATGACTTACATTTATGTAATACGAACTTTTCCGTTCACTTAATAGAAGAAGTACAAAATTTGTTCAAAAAATAAATGATGGACAAGGACAAAACGTCATAACTGTTTCTCAGTTATTTATCAATTCAATGAATACTATAATATATATATATATATATATATATATATTTCTAATCAATTTCATATATTATAAAACTAAATGGACAAGGACCACATGTTTTTTTGTTCATTAAGTATTCAATATATATATATATATATATATATATATATATATATATATATATATATATATATATATATATATATATATATATATATATATATAAAACTAAAATATAGAACATGTTTGGTGGTGCAGGCAATAACAGTTAACACGAATTCATGGACGAATGCTGGTCATGCAGTAAATCAAATATATGATATTCTTTATATGATGGGGCGAGATGATATTGCTGTTGGTGTAGGAGGTGAGGGTGGAATATCCGAAAATGGTACAATACTACCAAATGTTGGTGGTTATCTTCCTATAATTGACCAGGTATAAAAGTATAAACTTATAAATTGGTGTAATGCTTTCGGTAAATGGATACGGAATAAATTATAAAGTTGACGTTAAGTTACTGTCAGGGACAAGGGACGGCCGGACCTTGTAGATATAGACAAGCTATTCCTATCGGATTAGGTGGAAGATTGGATATTGATGCAAATTTTGGCTTGCGACGGAGCTTTCTTCCACAGGTATTTAGATAATTATTCTTAATGTAGCGTTTGATTTTGACGGAATAAGGAAAAGATTGAACAAAAACCAAATAGAAATATAGAATAGTACTATTGAAAAAAAATAATTACGATAAAAAAAAATATATATACACTAAAATCTTAATATTTTTTACGATTTGATACATTAAAATCTTAATATTTTCTACGATTTGATAATAAAGTTTTTGACAGTAAAATCTTAACTACCGGTAGTTTTTGATACGCTTACCATTTTTTGCCTGTTAGCCGATAATTAGAACTTTAGTGTTAAAAAAATAAAGTTTAAAACTTTCTTGTCAAGTCGTGAATTAAGACTTTACTGTCAAAAAATAAAGTTTAGGAATTTTTATCAAATTGTTAAAAATATTGGAACTTCAGTGTATATATCACTTTTTCTGGTTAGAAATTTAATGATATGCTAGTCTTTAACCAAGATGTATTTGTTAGCTAGATCATATTAAAACTCATAACATTTACTTCTTGTTAAATAGTTTTTTTTAACCTTAACAAACCGACATTAAAAAAATGAAAATAATCAAGAAAGAAAAAACGAGTTGTGTTGACTTTTTGCAGTCCCAAAAATAGAGAACAAAAGAAAGTGAAAAAGACAAAATCGCCTTCTTACCCATTCTCCACGTTCACAACCTTTTGACTGACATGTGTTGTTTGTGTTTGTATAATCTGTCCCTCACGAGGCTGATAAAATTATTTGTTTCTAGGAAAACCAAGAGTATACAATAAAGTCCTAATATTTTCAACAATTTGATAACAATATTCTAAACTTTATTTTTTGATAGTAAAGTCCTATATATCGCCCACTAAAACACATTATAATTAATATACAAAAAATCTCGAAACCGTCATGGATAACTTGGTAGTATTAATATCTTGTTTTCTCTACTCCCTGTCTTGCCAAAACATTACATTTAATAATTTTAATAACTGAAAATATAGTTGATAATTAAAAATTTAGCTTATAGTTGAAAAACTAGCTCATTTTTGTAAAACATAAGTGATAATCTAGTTGAGATATATAATATGCCATAAAAGAACATATAAAATAATAACTCCCCAAGTTTAGACTTTTTTGGAGAGCATACGATTTATTGTAAAGAACTCCCGGGGTTTAAATATAGACACAATATGGTTAGAGATGTTTTGTTTGACATATTTATACGTGTCGGGGTTTCCGCCAAAAAAGAGACTTTTCTTGACTGACTCGATAGAAGGAATATCAACCCTTATACCGACCAACGTTCTGATTTTTAGATGAGTTAGAGGGAAAACACATGTGTGGACTTTACAGGGGTATCCCCTCTCATGGGCTTGAGAGTTGGGGGTTTCACAGTGTGATAGGTTGCTTTAAAAGCTACTACATTCAAGGTCACCAAACATGAGAAATCGTACATGGAAAACCAACACATTTTCATACAATTTGCATTTGATACGTTTAGTTTTCTCGTGCCGGATGCGGGGGAGCTTCTTAAGATAGTACAACGGATTATGCATAAGAATGTTATATCCCCTAGATCTATAGATGTAGTCTTCAAAAGAATTGACTTTACCATACAAAAAGGCTTAGCAGCGCAACTTGTTGCCCGTTTACCATCTGACTCGTTGTACGATGATAATTATGTGGAGAATCCATATTACAAAATAGGTTGTAAGGTACTAAAAACCATTTTTGCTATAATCTAATATCACCAAGGTTAAATCCTAGCATAATTCATACCAAAAGTGTGTAGTACCCGACTTTTTAACATGAAGTACATCCAAAAATTTTTGCTTTTTTAATTTATAAAACAATTTGGTGTATATTTATGTTAATTAGCTATATACAAGAAGTTATCAAAAAGATCATTAATAAAAGAAATAACCAAATGACCCAAGTCACACATCACCAACATAAGTACCAATCCTCACATCTTTAACATATCTACCTGAACTCGAAAGACATATATTAAACAACAAACAGTAACCTATAAAAGCTAGTGACTAACAAATACAATCAACACATATAATATTTATAACTATATAAATGAATCTCATAATGCCTTTCAAATAACTCTGGATAATTCAAATTATGCATTAACACTTAAGTTTATCATCACAAAGTACTCATTATGTGTTTCTCCATACCCGTTAACTATAAACAACTATAAAACAATCTCAACCTTTTGTTATAAACAACTATGACAAGTATATTCAGCTATGACTACCCAATCTCTACTAATTTTTTCGATTTTAACTATTGTAACGCCCCAAATTTTCAAATACCAAAATAACTTAACATAGTCCCAAAACTTTCAAAAATCAACATTCAAATACTAATGCAATTATTAATAATAATAGCGGAAGCAAATATGAATTTAATCAAACACTTGGTGCGCTACGTCTTCCTCAAAACTTGTCGCCTTCTTCAAGTCTGAACTTTATCCTTTCCATTCCCGCTGCCACTTGCTACGTTATTTCCTGGGTTGCGTGCATTTAAAGATTCTAATGGGTAAGCCTAGGACCTAGTGAGTTCGTGGTTTTCATGCATATTGACGTCAATAAAATAAAAATAATGCAACAATTTATCAATATCATTCTTTTCATTTCTTTCCACCCTTGATGACATATTAGGAACCTACTTCACTTTCAGGGAACAAGTCCCTCCGCCGGGCACAACAAATATGCTTACGGCTAGATAAACAAAGCGTAAGCTCTCCGCCGCGTACTAACACCTTGTACGACGACTAATAATAAGACCATGTAAATACACCTGTTCCCTATATGTCACCCACCGTTTTCACCCTTTTTTTATATGAAATAATTCATAAAATTTCACACAAATTTTCATAGCAATAACAACAGTTACATATAATTGCAAATAATTTAGAATCAACTTTTCATGCAAGCAACCACAAAATTCACACGAAACTCACCTTGTTGGCGTTAGGTCTTAACCAAAGTTTGTCACGCTACACACACCCTACATATAACCAATATATTTTCTGAGGACATAATTCTAAAAAGATCTTATGATTTCATGGTGTGGGGTTCGACTATTTGTACGCCTTGTTTGGCCAGCTAATATATTAGTTATCATGCTAAAAATTTTATATATATTAAAACGTAAATTTTTTAAAGGAAATAATAAACTAATTATTTATTAAATAAATTTGGGTAGAATATTTAATTACCAAAACTTCAAGGGCTAGAATGCAACTCTTTATAACAATAAAAATAAATGGTAACGATTAAATATATAATAGTTCAAAAAGATGACAAGTGATTTAAACCATAAGGGTCTTCTTTTGTAACTGTTTGTTGGATTTGCAAATCCATAAAAGTTTACTGTGATATATCTATTTACAAATCAAATGATACGTTTTGTAAAACTATTTGTATAACATCCATAAAAGTTTCATGAAAATTTAAAACTTTTTCAATCATTCAAATACATCATTTAATTACAAAATGTTTTCAAAATAGTTTCATATAAGAGTATCCTAGAAATCAAAAACAAAAAATATGAGGAGGTGCACGATCAAGCCTTCTCCCTCTCGCGATCGTCCAAAGTACCTGAAACAAAATCCAAAACTATAAGCTCGAAGCTTAGTGAGTTTCCCCAAAACGCCAACGCCATACAAATCATAACCATATCATAGCAAATAAACAACATGCATATAGAGTCTACAGTATGACTGAATCGCCCTCACCGGGCCTGCAGTCTATATAGCCCACTCTCAGAACCTTCAACATGTTCAGTCCGCCCACCCAGGCCTTCAGCCTGTCTGGACTGTTCTCTGGGCCTTCAGCCTAACTGATATGTCCTAATGAGTCTACAGTCTATCCGATCCGCCTTGGGTCTGTTGGCATTCAGCACAAAGCAGGTCCTGCCTCAACCCAACCCCACATATACAATCACACATAAATATCATAAGCTAGCTAGCATGTACAAACAGTCAAACCGATCTAACAGATCACTAATCATAGCATCATCATATATACCAGGATACCGACCTAACAAGTCACTAGCATATCATCATCCTATATACCAGGATACCGACCTAACAACTCACTAAGCATATCATAAAGCAATAACCAGGATAACAATCCAAAAAGGGTCGACATTGGTGCCTTCGATCCTGTTAGTATAATGAGGACAACTCACCTCATAAGTAGTGCTGAAATCAAGAAGATCTATCTCCCACTCTCGGCTCCAAATTCAACTGCATGTAATCATCATATACTGATTCCATTAAAATCCTAAATTACCAAAATACATTAAGAAGTCAAACTTGGTCAACCATTGGTCAAAGTCAAAGTCAACGGTCAAGGTCAATAGTCCATGTTGACCCAACTCGTCGAGTTCATCCACTGACTCGTTGAGTTCCTCTAGAACTCGGAAACCGAAAACTAGGGCCAACTCGCCAAGTCACTTGAGTAACTCTTCGAGTTCCTTCAGAACTTCAAAAACAAAAACTCGAGTCGATTCGTCGAGTTACTTGAGTAGCTCGTCGAGTTCTTCAATTTCCAGAAGATTGGGAAAACCCTCGTCAACTCGCCGATTCATATCACCCACTTTTCGAGTTTGCCTAGAATTCAAAAGGTGGGTAAACCCTAACCAACTCGTCGAGTTTTCTTACGTAACTCGTCAAGTTTCTTTAACCCATTTCTCATTCAGATGCTTTTAAGCGAAACCAAGGCTCCAAACTGTAGATTTATCATCCTAGGGTGTAGTTATCATGTAAAGTTGCTAACTTTATGTGCATGCAAGGCTTCAAGACTCTAAAACACTCAAAACTAGCCTTAGGAAGAGGTTTAGGGCATGGAAAAGGGCTAAAGCTAGGTAAAGTCGAGAACTTTATGTTCACGAGGGCCTAGAGGAGTCCAGATCTGAGACCATGTTCTCATGACAAGATCAAACCCGAGAATGACCCATTTTGCACCAAAAATGCCCATATACGTACATAAGAAGAGATCTAAGAAATGGAAAGCCAAGGTAAAGACTTTTTACCTCCAACTGGATGCCAATACGATGTAGATGCTGGATCTACAAGCTTCCTCTTGTTCCAAGCCTCTTCAAGAAATGCACCAAACACATACTTTTAGCCTCTCACACAAACATACACACACTCAAAATAGGGGTTAGCTTGATTAAGGTTTCTCTCTAGATGTGAAAGTGGCAAGGGTGGCTGGGGGAAAGGACTTATGGTCCTTTAAATAGGGTGCAAACCCTAAAAATTAAGGTTGTCATGCACAATCTCTACTCGTCGAGTTGGGGTCCTCCAACTCGTCGAGTAGGTTCCATAAACCCCGTGACCTGATCAGGCTCTACACGATGAGTTCGGGCAGCTAACTCGTCGAGTAGGTCTATGATTATGAATATAAAAGCTTTAAAATTTATACCTAGGAGTCAGGATGTTACAATTTGTGTACATAAATAGTAGTTATATATAATGATAACTATTCAACATGATTCAATTGGTTAAGATAAATTATTGAATTCATCTACAACTTTTTGACACAACATAGCTACTCAGATTGTACAATACGATGGTCATCAACTAAAACCATCTTGTATAGTTCACAACAATAAATGCTATATCGAACCACTATACATCTCACTCATAAAAATCTACACCAACACCTCCTAACTCATAACAATAAACAATTGAGCCAACTATTTTACCCATATAACATAAATCAACTATAAAATCAGCTAAATCAAATCCTTATTCCACATAACAATAACTTGGTATAATACTCAACTATACTAGTTTAATACAACTTGCAACAATATATGACTCTATTAGGCTTTTAACTCATAAATATTGATCCATAATAATCATCATATTGTATTCATTTCAATAAACAATAACAAAAATTTATCTAGATATCAACTATCTAGAGGAGTATTGTTACTCACCTATAATGTGTTAAATGTATAATTTCTAGATTTTTAAAATTCCGTTCCCGCTTTTGTCTATTCAACTTCAATGCTACCATGTAACTCGATTCTTCATCCTCCTCATAACACTCATTTATATATGAACTAATTACATTTCATGAATCTGTTATCATCAACATATCAGTTCGAGTATTATAGTCAAAGTACAAATCACAAATGCATAAATAATGTCCATAATCAAATTTTACATCAAAGTGAATTAAACTCTATGGATGTATCATCTACATCTCTTAATTCATTAAGACATGAGATTCACACGACATTATTAACAACTCACTAACTTGAGCATCATAGCTCCAACACGTAAGTCAATTATATATTAATTATTTATCTCATTAAAAACAATTATACTTCATGTATAAATCATCCATATAGCTTAATACATTAAATTATGAACTCAATTTCACTTATACCATACTTTTTCCATTCTATGTTTGATGCCCTTCCAAATCAAATCAACAACTAACCATGATTTTTAACTTTAAACTCATGGAATCATGTTTATTAAACATAAATATATCATCACTACCAAATTCATTTTCCAATTTGAACATATAAACTCAAGAACCCTAGAGATCATAAGCTCTTCACATATGATAGTTCAACTATATCATCAAGACAATAAAATAACCATGTTATGGAGTAGTAGGATCTTGATTCTTGGTTTTCTTGTAACAATCTTGATCAAGCTTCAATCTCCCATGAAAATTTTCCTTAAAGCCCCCAAAATAACGTGTGAATGTGTTGTGGATCAAATGATCAACATAACTATCTTTTTTGCTTTGTTTTATGACTTCAACTTCAAAACATGATCAGGTTACACGATCGTGTAACTCTCCCGGACTATCATTTAAACAGTTTACTTTTATTAGAAACCTTAAATGATCATAACTTCCTCATAATGTCTTTGTTTTAGCCGATTCTCTGGTCCACACGATCGTGTAACCAACACAGAAAGGGAAATCATACGGCATATATATATATATATATATATATATATATATATATATATATATATATATATACTCATTTGTTATCCTTTCATTGTATACTAGGGACGTAGGCGATATTCACCTCTTCGACAACCTACTACACAACAAGTACTGATCAAGACCATATCCGAAGGTCCCATTAGTGTATTCATAACTGGAGTACACACAAACTTTGCTATTTTTCTTATGTCAAATCCACACCTGAAGAAAAATATCGAGCATATTTATATTATGGGAGGTGGTGTGAGGTCAAAGAACCCAACTGGTTGTTGTCCTAAAAATTCGAGCTCATCTTGCCAGCCTCAACAGTGTGGTGATCATGGGAATATGTTTACAGCCTTCAGAAGTAATCCGTATGCAGAGTTTAACTTCTTTAGTGACCCTTTTGCTGCATATCAGGTAACCTTACATAAACAGTCTTCCAAAATCTAAAATGCTGCTACACTACATACTAGTATCTATAGATCTTCATCTTACATTCTCAACCACAATTAATTCAGGTTCTTCATTCGGGGATTCCAGTCACACTTGTTCCATTAGATGCAACAAATACGATTCCCATTACTCAACAGTTCTTTGAGATGTTTGAGAAGAATCAAGATACATATGAAGCCCAATATATTTTCAAGTCTCTGAAGATGGCTCGTGATACTTGGTTTGATGATCAGTTCTTTACGGTAATTTTTTTAGGTCTTTGTTGACTATTAGTCCTCATGAATTATGATCAGTTTGTAAAATGTAAACACTTTAATCTTGATGTTTCACAGAGTTATTTCATGTGGGATTCTTTTATGTCTGGTGTTGCGACATCATCTATGCGTAACACAAACAAGGAAAACCTGGAAAATGAGTTTGCAGAAATGGAGTATATAAATATCACTGTGATTACATCAAACGAACCTTATGGGATATCTGATGGCTCAAACGCACTCTTCGATGGCCATAAGATCCCAAGATTTGACTTGCGGAAGAATGGAGTTCATAGTGGTCATGTTCAAACAGGCATTCACGATCCATTTTGCTTTAGTGGGAATGGAACAGGAATATGCAAGGTGATTTCATAACAACATTATAATCAATCTATAGTGTTTATTCTTAATAATTTTATACATTTATGTTATTTTTTTAGTGAAAAACTAGAAACTGAATCTATGATTTCAGGATGGTTATACCGAAGAAGTAACTGGACTGGATTCCGTGCGCGTACGTGTTGCCACACGAGCAAAGCCTAATCGCGACAACACAAGCACTTTGGATAGGGAATATTATGTTGGTTTTCTTGATGTAAGTTGATATCAAATATTTCCAAATCGTGTGTTATGATCTACTTTTTAAATCACATAACAAGATAATATTACATGTTTTCTTTATATAATTCCAGGTAATAAATCGACCTCAACAAAGAGGTCGATTCAGTTTCACATCCGAATTCCCTTATTACAAAGAAGTTTTCTACAAACCGGATTTCAAAGGGAAAAAACTTGGGAAGAGTGTCGTGTTTGATATGGATATGAGCGTGGGAGATTTCTTGGCGCTTATATATCTACTAAAAGTACCCGTTGAAGAAATGAATCTCAAGGTACTATATATAATCTTCATCATTCTAGTTTGAGTCACCATAAATAAAGATTTTTTCCCCCAAAACTATATTAAAAGTGAAATGGATTATTGTTTGTGTGTGGTTAATTTTATTTCAGGCCATACTTGTAACTGGAACTGGTTGGGCAAATGCTGCAACAATCGATGTGGTCTATGATGTGTTACATATGATGGGTCGTGATGACATTGCAGTTGGTTTAGGGGATTCCTTTGGTTTGAGCCAGTTTTATCCAAATCATTCAAACATTGGTGATTGCAAGTATTCAGAGGCTATCCCACATGGAAGTGGTGGTCGTTTGGACTCAGATACTCTCTATGGACTTGCACGTGATCTACCAAGGAGCCCTAGAAGGTTGTCTCTCTTGTTTTTGTATTGATCGTTTTGAAGCTTCGTGTTAAGTTTCTTTATTTTGCAGATATACAGCTGAGAATTCAATCGATTTTGGAGCACCTCGTAACACTGATTTCCCACAACTTAGACAACCATTAGCAGTAGAAGTCTGGAAATCAGTAGTGGAATATATCGACCATGGATCGAAAATTACAATCTTGACTAATGGACCATTGACAAATTTAGCAAACATCCTACTTTCAGACACAAATGCTAGCTCGATCATTGAGGTAAGTCATGTTCAGTTGTTCACCTTCGTATCATTGTTTTGTAATTAAAATTCAACGATCTAATATGAAATTACAGGAAGTATTTATACTAGGAGGACATATCGAATATATGAACAATAAAGAGAAAGGAAATGTGATCAATATTCTATCGAATGAGTATGCAGAACTAAACATGTTTCTGGACCCTTTAGCTGCAAAGACAGTGTTCGACTCCTCGTTGAATATCACACTCATCCCTCTTCATATGCAACGTAAACTCAACGCATTTCCGGAGATCATAAAAAGGTTGGGAAAGAAAAACACTACAGCTGAAGCTCTTTTCGCTCAACGCTTGTTGAAGAGGCTTCATAACTTACAACAAAAGCATCACGCATATCAAAATATGGTATTTGAATTTGAACTACTTTCATTGAATTTGTGAGAAACAATGTTACAAACTGCTTTAAATAAAGTTTTGATTGTGTATACTACAGGATGCATTCTTGGGAGAGATTTTAGGAGCAATTATCTTTTCAGGGGACAAAAAAACATTAAATTCAACCTTCCAAGTAGAGCATTTGAGGGTCATTGCTGAAGGACGTACACAAGAGGATGGACAAGTTATTGTTGACACAAGAAAGACGAAAGGATTCAAAGTGTTGGAGGATTTCGACATTGTATCATGCTACAATATATTTGCTGAACACCTTGATAGTCGAGAACAATCTGCTATCATAGGAAGCTTTGATGAGCAAAAGAGGATTTGGAGTTCACCTTAAAATGGAATTGTTGGTATTTGACATGTTTGATTTAATCTTTCATATGGCAATAATTTCTGCATATGGTGCAGTTCTGTAGAACGTGTTGCAATATGGTGTTGTTTTAGAAGTGTTTCTATCGAATGAAGAAATCCAATTCAGTTATAACTATTTTTTTAAAAATAAAGCTTTTTTAAAAACAAGAAAATTTAGACTAATGGGAGAGTGTCACTTGGCGTGAATTAGTCTAATGGAGCTTACTTTGCTAACATATTTTAAAGTTTAGTAGGTGAATTAGAATTAGAGAAGGAGAATCTTAAATGAAACCAAATTAATTAGAATTAGAGAAGGAGAATCTTAAATGAAACCAAATTAGATATAGAGCAATAAAGAGTGGCGGAGCTAGAATTTTTTGTATGGGGTACACACATTATCAATAAATATTTCATATTGTTATCATATTCGTGGTATTAAAAAACATAATATAATCTCTTTACCTGGGGTACAATAATATAGAACATGTTTATAAATAAATTTTTTATATACATAAAACAATTTTTTTTGGGGTGCTGTAGTACCACCAACGCCCACCTGGCTGCCACTAACAATAAACTAAACGAATTGTCTTTCACTGTTTCACATACTGCCACATTGGCTGGCAGTGAAAACGCCGGGGCTGTTGGGTTAATCGGTTTTATTATTTTAGGAGTTTATTTTGTTTAGTTTAAATAATGGGCCATTAGGAAAGTAGCCATATTTAAGTCTTTTATTTTATATCCTGCATAGTTTTAGAATTCAAGTAGGATACTTATTTGTCTAGTATAAATAGGATCAATGGTATTGTATTTTCTTTTATGCAAGACTTTTTCTATTTTACTTTTGTTCAAGTAATATATTGGTTTCAATTCTTCCATTCTCACGTATTCTTTTTACTTGTTGCATAAGGGTTTATTTTTGCTTGTTATTTACACAAGTTTCAACCCAAGTAATCTTACACTTGGTATCAGAGCGAGGTGAAGACGTTGCCGGTTTGAGAGTCGGTTTCAAGAAAACCGTAGCCTTTCGTTGTGGGGCAGACGCAGCGGGAACCGGGTTCGGTTTAAGGGGGGTGTGATTCAAGGTTGATTACAAAGCAACCCCAGTTTCTTATCAGGCTTGTGAGAGACTAACCAGAGGCGCGAAGTAAACGAACGGGTAGACGTCAAAGCGGGTGACTTTGAATCGGTTCGTTTTGCAGGTGACGGAAGACGGTAAAGGTGGTCGTGACCTTGTCTTGTTCGGTGGAAAAGTGCTCTCGGAACAAGTTTGATTAGGTCGGGGTTGTCAAAAAAAGAGAATAAGTTCTTGATCGGTTTGTTCGTGATAAGGGGATACCGACGTAGGTGCATGAAAAGCGGGCAGGAAGGATCCGTCAAAGCAGGTGGCTTTGGATTTAGTTCGTTTGGCATGATTGAAAGAAAACGGTGAAGCGGGTAGCTTTGTTTTCTTCATCGGTGGAGTTGCCTCTTTGAAGAACGGTAATCGAAACAAAGGAATAGATTGGACAAACAACACGGTGTGAACATTATGGCAATGGAAGTTCAAATCGAGTGGCTTCGGATGTGGCTGGGGAGAGGTCGTGAATCCTAGAAAAGTCTAGATGGCAATGAACATGTCCAACGGGATGCCATGGTATATGTCACATGTGTTGTCACCAATTAAAATGGGTTGTTAGAAGACTTTGACATGACCAAGGTGAAGGTCGGATGTCCGGGAAAAATCGAGAATCGGGGATGGTTCGAAAAGATGATGATTAAACATTGTTTTGAACGAGTGGCTCGTATGACCAAACTGATTAAGGGGGTGATTGTTGGGTTAATCGGTTTTATTATTTCAGGAGTTTATTTTGTTTAGTTTAAATAATGGGCAATTAGGAAAGTAGCCATATTTAAGTCTTTTATTTTATATCCTGCATAGTTTTAGAATTCAAGTAGGATACTTATTTGTCTAGTATAAATAGGATCAATGGTATGGTATTTTCTTTTATGCGAGACTTTTTCTATTTTACTTTTGTTCAAGTAATATATTGGTTTCAATTCTTCCATTCTCTCGTATTCTTTTTTACTTGTTGCATAAGGGTTTATTTTTGCTTGTTATTTACACAAGTTTCAACCCAAGTAATCTTACAGGGGCCGCGACATCAAGATGTTGAATCATAGACTTTGAACATACATTGAACAGTAAAAGGAGATGTGTAACATAAATATCACTTCTATTCGCTTGTCTTGGTTTACATCGTTACATAATTTTATAGAACCTTGGATAACTTTGGATTTCACAATATATTTCCAATCATCTCTCGGGCGTTGTGACACGGTCTTCCATCCTCTCAGTTTCCCAGGAATACATGTAATTTTGAAAGGCCAACATAATGTTGGTGGGTCCACAGGTTTTCTTAACTAAAGTAATACTTATAGTATTAGGATCTTTTTTTATGAATATGAGATCATATTTCCCTGTTAGTGTCATTCTTTCTTTTTGGGTATTATTTCTTACTAGAATATACTCTAGATCTTCTTGGGTTGACTAAATTATTGCTACTCTCTCTAGGCGTACCTTCAGGAGTAGCATTTATAAGGTTCTTTACTTATTATGTGTTGAACTATCCCACAAGTTTAATCCTATCTTTAGATAGTTGTGTTGAATCATGTTAAAATTAGTCCCTATAATCGACACTATAGTTGTTGCTGTTATCCGCCTACTGACACTTAATCAGATGTCACCATAAGATCATAAAGTTATTCTTGCTCTGACTGTCGTGTGGTTGTAGCTAGGAACTATAGGTAGGGATGTCAATCCCATATATATCTATACATATCTCTCTCGTTGACTTAAGATTTAATAATTATAGGCTTTGAGACTTTTACCTAAAGGTTATTTATGGAATCACTCATTTAACAAATGTTTCTCTTTATGTTGTAATTATATGAGATACTTATTTTCTATATATATATATATATATATATATATATATATATATATATATATATATATATATATATATATATATGTAACACTCTAAAAATTCAAGCCAATTTAAAATTTTCAAAAACAACTCATATTCATTAATTCATTGCCAAAAGGTTTTCAATACAATTATTATCAGAGTCTTCCCAGAACCATATCATAAAACATAAACATGAGGAGCGGTACGATCACGCCCTTGCCTTGACACCTTCTCCTGAAGTACCTAAAAACATTAAACCACAACTGTAAGTAGAGGTGGCAATCGTGTCGTGTCGTGTCGGGTTCGTGTCGTGTCGAAACACTAAACGGGTTGAAAGTGCTTGACCCTAACCCGACCCATTTAATTAACGTGTCATGTCGTGTCAACCCATTTATTTTCGTGTCGAGTTCGTGTCGGGTTTCGGGTTAGGGCTATACCTTGAAATATGTCGTGTCATTTGAGGTTAAAAGATTGAGCATGTTAGAAGAGTAGGAGTTGGGTACGCGGAAAGGAAAAATTAATAGTTTGGAGGTAGAATAGATGAAGTCATAGCAAGTTTAGATGACAAAATTAAAAGAGTGGGAGTTGGGGAGGCGGATGAAAAGGTCGCGAGGATGTGAGAGTGGTGAACGAGACTAGGTAGTTTGGGAGAGAATGAAAAAACTGAAATTAAGTCTTGATCTAGATGGCTAAGTCATTTCAACATTACAAAACGACTCAATTCGAAGGTTTTCTTCTACTTATGGTTTTGGTTTTGTATCTTTCTAGTTTATTTAAATAATTCAAAAAATTTGCATATAAATAAACGGGTCATTTTCGAGTCATATTCGAGTTGAAATTCTCAACCCTAACCTTACCCGTTTAATTTTCGTGTCGTGTCGTGTCAACCCATTTATTTAAACGGGTTGAAATATCTTACCCAAACCCATTTATTTCGTGTCGGGTTTCGTGTCGTGTCACTTTTTTGCCACCTCTAACTGTAAGCCCGAAAGCTTAGTGAGATACCCCCAAAATACCAACCACATATACCATACACGTAACATATCATACAGAATAGAAACAGAACAACATGCACTGGGTCCACAACTTTACAAGCTGAACTACCCCATGTGCCCTCAGTACAAGTCTGGAATGCCTACCGGGCCCTCAACTCGTATCTGGAATGCCATTGAGCCCTCAGTACGAGTCTGGAATGCCTACCGGGCCCTCAACTCATATCTGGAATGCTCTCGAGTCCTCAGTATGAGTCTGGAATGTCTACCGGGCCCTCAGCTCATATCTGGAATACTTCCGAGTCCTCAGTGTGAGTCTGGAATGCTTTCCGGGCACTCAGCTCATATCTGGAATACTCTCGAGTCCTCAGTATGAGTCTGGAATGTCTTCCGGGCCCTCAGCTCATATCTGGAATACTCCTGAGTCCTCAATATGAGTCTGGAATGCCTTCCGAGCCCTCAGCTCATATCTGGAATACTCCCGAGTCCTTAGTATGAGTCTGGAATGCCTTCCGGACCCTCAACTCATATCTGGAATACTCCCGAGTCCTCAGTATGAGTCTGGAATGCCTTCCGGGCCCTCAGCTCATATCTGGAGTACTCTAGGGTTTGTTGGCTACCGCACGGAGCAGTACAACCTCAACCCATCCAACATAACATGTCGACATGTAACATATAAATGCACATACAGGTAATCAATCAGTATCACAGGCAGTCCTACAGACCTACCCGACTAACATATCAACAGGCGTACATTACTAATTCAACTCAACATATCAATAACTACTTGAATATCAAATCCGGTGGACCGACCTTGGTGCCTTAGACTCCTTAGTATAGTGAGGATAAATCACCTCGCAACTGCTGGCTAAAAGATAGGATTATGCTGCTCCAACCTCCGACACAAACCCCACCACTGATAATACCAAAAGACTGAACTCAATAAATACCAATAATTACCAAATTAACCTTGGAAGTCAACTGGTCAACTCTTGGTCAAAGTCAAAGTCCTCAGTCAAAGTCAAACTTCTTGACTGGCTCTACTCGCCGAGTCAGCCCGCTGACTTGTCGAGTCCCTAGGCTCTGAAAACTCCCATATCGCGACCGAACTCGCCGAGTCGCCCCAAGACTCACCGAGTCCCACAAACTCTGAGTCACTTCCTGCTCAACTCACTGAGTCATCCCTCGACTCACTGATTCACCGCTCAACCAAAAAGGTTAGGATTTTGCGACCAGACTCGCTGAGTCCAAGAACAGACTTGCCGAGTCCAAGGCAATCTTCAACAGACTTATCAAGTTGTTCTTCCAACTCATCGAGTCCCTGCCTATCTTCATCCATCTCGCCGAGTACACCTATGTGACTCGCCGAGTACCTCTAGTTCTTAACCCATGTAGTGGCTTTTTAAGCCATTCTAGAGCTCCAATCCATAGATCTACCCTTCCACAAGCTATTCTTCACGTAAAGTTGCAAACTTTACGTGATATCAAGGAGATATAACTCAAAACACACTAGGGCTTGGGTTTTAGACAAAAAGGGGCTTCACCAATCATCCAAGGGCTGAAACTTTATGAACTTAGGACTCAAAAGAGGTTCAGATCTGAAGTTTCAGCTTCAGATCTAGCTTCTATAACAATTCCCTTAACAAAGGAAACCCCTAGCCTCCACATATGAATGATTCCAGAAGAAAAGGGTCAAGGTGACAGCTTAATACCTCACAAACGTGCCCCAAACTGGAGTGGATTCTGGATCCACATGAAATTCTTGATGGTTTCCTCTTGTTTCTTCAAGTCTCCTCCACCATATTCACTTCTCAAAGCTCCAAACACTCTCCAAGCTCTAACTCACGGCTATTAGGGTTTTGTCAGCTTAACGACTTGGTATTATGTTTTCTATTAGTGTGAGTTAGAATAACTACTAGGCATAATATTATCCAAAAAAGTTGGGCAGAGTATCTACCGGGCATAATATTATCCTAATGAACTAGGCATAATTATGTCACTAAGGCTATATAGATCGTAGTAATTATGAAACTATGTTGTTATAACATGTATTCCTCCCCCTCCCCCCGACGTAAAAGATTTTGAAAATAGTAAAGTGGGGCCTTGAACTCACCCTTGGAGCAGGAATCGTTGAGGTATGGTAGAGTTGGAAGTATGGAACTCGGGGACCTCTGAGAGGTTATAGGCACGAATATATATATATATATATATATATATATAGAAAGAGAGAGAGAGAGAAAGAGAGAGAGAGAGAGAGAGAGAGAGAGAGAGAGAGAGAGAAAATGGTGATTTATTGGTGTGAGAAACAGATTGTCGGAGCTTCCTATTTATAGCGGTTTTTAGAGGGCATGCAGCACGCTATACCGCACAAGTATGCATGAGCCATATGGAGCTGCCACATGTGACCCTCCCGTCGTGCCACACCATCCATATCCTAACGAATTGCGTGTCAAAATGTACACTGCACGCTGCGTGCGGGTGCACACGTGACTGATTAGTAAACTTTGTAAATTCGTATCTCTTGCACACAAACTGTAATGCCCCATTTCTGGTATGTGATTTAAATATAAGTATTTTCCTTTCTTAAGAGGAACTCGACGAGTCAGTAGCCTGACTAGTTGTGTAGAGACAGGATTTGCACCGGACTCGGCGAGTCCGCTTGTATGGAAGAAACCCTAAATCCTAGGGTTTGTACTCTATTTAAATGTCATTATAGCCTCCTACCCCAGCCTCCAACACCTTTAAGGCATTTCTCTGTAAAACCCTAGCCTCCATTGTTTGAGCTTGAGTGTTTTGTGATAGCTTGGGAGTTGTAGAAAGGAAGGAAGGAAAGAAGATCAATAGAAGAGAAAGGAGATCCAAGAGCTAGCTTCCCTCTGCTTCATATTCTGTTAATAAAGTTATTACCTTCTGTAACACCATTAAATTTCAAACAATTTTTCATTTAATTTTAATAAAACCTTTGATTTCCAAATCATCCTAAAATCATATATCTAATATTTTCACCAAAAACACAATACAAAATCCATATCCCAAGATCTAAAAAAAAAATGTTATCTGCAAGTGTGTACTGATCATGCTGGCGCCTTCCCGCGATCATCAGTGGTACCTGAAACACATAACACACAAACGGTAAGCATAAATGCTTAGTGAGTTACCCAAAATACCACATACAACACATACGCCTTTCCAGGCCATAACTCTATAGGATCTTCCGATCCAAGTGTCTTAGGGGATTTCCATCCCATAACTCTTTTGACCTTCCGGTCCATATCGACATACTCATAACTTATCACATACATAACATGCATCACATAAACATCATACACATAAGACCTTCCGGTCACACCTAGTACCCCGTCGGGTATAGCATTGTGAGAAGACTCACCTCGTTGATATCGGATAATCACTCGAGCTCGATTCCCCGACGTATCGTCCTCCTATATCATGAGTACATCTCTAATTAATACCTTCCTAACTTAGTTTGATTAATACTATTAAGTCAACACTAGTCAACCTTGGTCAATGCTGGTTAATGGTCAACCTTTGACCTGACTCGTCTAGTCTTGCATAGACTCATTGAGTCCATACGTGAGCTCGAGTCTTGTGAATCCTTTCTGACTCACCGAGTCACTCACCCAACTCGGCGAGTCATCCACTGATCTGAGTCACGGGACAACCCGCTTTGACTCGTCGAGTCTGCTCATGGACTCGACGAGTTCGTTTCATGCAGAACCTCAAACAACCTTCTGAGGTCAGATCTATTCCTCTAATCCTTAGATCTACCCTCTCCAAGCTCAATAATCACGTACAGTCGCTATCTTGATGTACATGCAACATCTATATGACCATATACAATGATTTAGCCCTAAATACCACAACCCAATGTCATAACCTCCATTGCTCTCCAGAAAGCTTAATGAGTAAGGCTCTCTGGACCTCTATGGATCCAGATCCAAAGCCTCATCACCAGAAATGGACTATTTGGACATCAAATCAACCTAACAAGGCCACAAGAAACACTAAATCCAAATATACTTCATAAAACAAAAGATGAGCCGAATTAAAACCTCAAATGCGATGATCTTAGCTTCAAATCCACATAATAGAAATCTCCTTTTCTTCCTCTTGGTTAGGACCTCCTTCTTCTTGCTAAACAACACCATAAAGGTCAAGAATGGCTTCCTTTCTCTCTCAAAATGCTCAAGCACTCTAGGGTTTCTCTCTATGGACTGGAAGCCGCAAATGAAGGCCATAAGGGCCTTTAAATAGGTCCCAAACCTGAGAAATTAGGGTTTCTTTCGTCAGCTCTTACTCGGTGAGTCACTCCTCCGACTCGTCGAGTCCCCTCATTAACCACTTCATCCAGTCGCGACTAGACTCGATGAGAGCACCAACTAGTCAAGTCACCCTACATAATTAAAGAAATGCAACATAAATCAATATACCTAGGAAAATGGGTGTTACACCTTGTCTATTCTTCCATTAAACCCTTTTTATTCATTTTTATGTCTCTTTTGGAGCTTTATATGATTTAAACTCGAGATTTGAGCTCTCTTTAGGATGTAGACCACAAATCTGGATGTTATTGAGCTCTAGGAACTCTATGTGGCTACCTTTATGCAAATTTAGCCTTGTTCCAAACCCTAGGTATGTAATGTTGAATGATTTTGGTGTTTTAGCCCCCATTCTTGTGTGCATGCATGTAAAGTTGGAAACTTTACGTGCAAAACCAGCCCCCGAAGCCCAGATCTATGAATTGGATGCACTGAAGTTGACTAGAATCGACTGTATAGCAATGGCATGCAGGAGACTCGGGGAGTCCATATTCCGGACTAGGTGAGTGCAAGGCAATCTTCTTGCCTCAAGAACAGACTCGACGAGTCACAGACTAGACGTGTTCATATGATGAAGGAGCACTCGGTGAGTTCTTCATAAACCTCGATGAGTCGGATGAAGTTAGACTCAATGTTAGTATCGAAGAAGAACTCATTGATTCTTTGTCGAACTCGACGAGTAGAAGCGGGTAGAGGATTAGAAAGAATGCTATGGACTCAGCGAGTTGGTGGCCCAACTCGGTGAGTCCGGTCAACTGATAGTTGACTTTGACCAAGATGTTGATTTTGACCAGGGGTAAATAGTCATTTTAACCTGAGAATAATTATCAGTATCTGATTTAGTGTTTATGGGATTGTAGCCTGGAGTTCTGGAGCAACAATCAGCCAGTTCTAGATTTAGCATCTCAGTAGACAACATTATGAGGTGCGTTTCCTTCCAGTAGGAATGGGTCTATGACCATAATGCCGACCCATTTATTTAGTAGTAGTTCCAAACTTTGGTCCGATGCAATAGTTCAGGGTGCTTGATGTCTTTGTGATTCAAGAATGGGTTGTGTTATATGTTCCGGACTTCGGTCCAATGCACTATGCAATATATGTGTTTATGCTAGTAGTTATGATTATACTATGCTATGTTCAGTCAGTTTCCGAACTTCGGTCCGATGCAGAGGGCAAGGCCTTGGATAGTTCCAGACTTCATTCCGATGCAGTTTCTGGACTTCGGTCCGATGTAGAGGGCAAGGCCCTGGTTAGTTTCGTACTTCTGTCTGATACAGTTTCCGGACATCGGTCCGATGTAGAGGGCAAGGCCCTGGGCAGTTTCCAGACTTCGGTCCGATGTAGTTTTTGGATTTTGGTCCGATGCAGTGGGCAAGGCCCAATATGTGTTTTATATGTTATTGTATGGTATGTGGTAGTTTGAGGAAACTCACTAAACTTTGTGCTTACAATTTCAGTTTTGGTTTCAGGTACTTCTACTAGCAAGGGGAAGAGCCCGGGTTGATGGCATGACACACACCACAGTTATAGTTTTATCCTAGGAGTTTTATTTAGACATTTTAATATGATATTGACACCAGTTTGATTTGATACAGTTATTATGGCATTTTGAGACATGCGATGCATGGTTTTATAATATAACATCTAATGTTGTGGTTTGTAGTAATGTTTAAAAAAAAATTGGGTTGTATTTTTGTGACGTTTCAAGTTGGTATCAGAGCCTTGGTTTGAGGGATTCGGGTACACTCTCGGGTGTGTCTGAACTCAAATTAAGGAATTGGTATAAGGTATTCAAAAGAAAAACATTTTCGAAAGAAACTTTTGAAAAAGAAACTTAAAAAGAAAAGAGTTTTTGGAAAAAGAAAAGAAAAACATGTGGTGCATGCGATCAGCTGAGCTCAAGTAAGTACTCCCAAATTACCCATACAAGTTTATGTTATGATTATCAGTTTTAGTTTCAGTAGAACAACATGCTAGAATAGGACTAAGGATCTAGGAGGATGCCTTATGTACCTGCTATATGTGTTCCAGCTTTATGAGAATTGCATGCTTTGATAGCCTGTTTAGGTTATGCCTGTTAGTGTGAGCTCAACATTGTATGCTAGGACAATTTCTCGTTATGAGGATAGATTTGCTTGAGTAGTTTCCTATGCCCGAATGCTGCTTGCTTTGTGCTTTGTGGGACTCTGACTGATGGGAGTTAGCCATTAGGTGAATACGTCACGTCACATGTGATTAGGGTCGAATAATATTAGAGTGTTGGATTTGGCCCTATTGCGTAGCTCTTGTCTGAGTCTAACCGTTGTAGGGATGAGTCTTTTACTCGAAGGATTATCTGAGCCTCGTCACATGTGATGGTATTCAGGTGATGGCTCATTGGATATACAAGGAGGCCTTCAGCAGTTGAGGACTGGTTTGGGTGGAGTCATAGATTTCCCTAGGGCAAGCCTAGGATGAGAGTAGCAGTAGTAGTGACTTGGTGGAGTCGAGGCAATTCTTGAGGAAAGTACGGATAGATGTGGAAGGTAGTATGGGCCCGTACTACTGAAAGCAGAGGATCCATACTTGAATCAAGGAAGGCTAAGATGAGACCAGGAAAGTTGTAGTAGTAGTGATCCCTCAAGATATATCAGTGTTTCTGAAGTTTATCATGGTGTGTTTTTAGAATGGTGGTTTTACATCCTAGGCCAGCAGTCGGCAGTTCAGGAGCCGGTGAGGGATCAGGATCAGGCTCGGGGACCGAGCATCTGGATGAGCAGACCAGAGAGTTCCTCACCTCAGAGGTTACTCGCACCACACTTGAGTAGACTCTTGTGATCTTCGGTTCGATCACGGAGGGTATTCTAGAGCTGATGGACGAGAGGTTGAGCACATTTCATGCTGAGGTGGCGGCCATGATGGGGTCACGCACACTCACCTTCAGGGAGTTCCGAGCTTGTGGAACTCCAGACTATCATGGGGCGCGGGACTCCATAGTGAGTACTAGGTGGTTAGTAGATGTCACCAACGCATTCCGCTCCAGCAGATGTCCCGAGGGGGACAAGGTCAGACTAGCATCGTGTCTTCTGAAGGACATGGCACGTGATTGGTAAGAGGATATCGGGCATGTCATCGGGGATGATGCAACACTTGCTGCGATGACTTGTGCTGATTTTACTACCAGGTTCAGAGTGGAGTTTGCACCGGTAATTGAGGCGCATCAGTTAGCCAGGGAGTTTCAGGATCTTACCCAGATTACAGAGACAGTGGCGGAGATTACCGCCAAGTTCAAGGAGAGGGCTCTTCTCATTCCTCAGTACATGACTGATGAGGAAATGAAGAAGGCCCGCTATCATGAGTTGTTGCAGAGTGATATCTACCAGTTTGTGAGTCGGTCCAGCTGTAAAACGCTTGATGATATGATTGCGAGGGCTCGTGAGAGAGAGATAGATTTGGAGATGGAGAAGAAGAGGAAGCCAAAGGCGGCATCTGGCACAGGGAGTTCGGGCAAAAAGCCCAAGGTATCAGATCACAGATCTAGAGGACAACAGAGCCATTGTCGGTGTGGTAAGTGTGGGAGATTACACAATGGAGCGTGCAAGGTAGGTAGTACCGGTTGCTACAACTGCGGCCGGACTGGGCATATGAGTAGGGATTGTATAGCTACTACCACCACCACATCATCTGATCTGATTTGCTTCCATTGAAATTAGAGGGGACATCAAAAGTTGCAGTGTCCGAGTTTAGCAGCAGCAGGGAAGGTGGTAGCACCTGCCCCTGCAACATTGAGGATTACAGACGGTCGTCAGGGCCGGTGTGAGATGCTAGTGGCGAAGAGTAGAGCTTTTCAGATGACGACAGAGGAGGCACGAGCGACTTCTGACCTGGTGGCGGGTATGTATCTTTCTCTTATCTCTTTATTGATATTGACTGTTTCTCATGATTATATGTTTTCGAATAGGGTCGTTCTTAGTGAACGACAATTCAGCTACAATATTGTTTGACTCAGGGGCTACCCGATCATTTATCTCACTTGCGCTTAGCAAGAGGTTTAGCAGAGCTCCGGGGGAGTTGGATTGCCCACTTGAGGTTGAGATAGCGGACGACAGGACCGTCAGGGTGGCGAGAGTACATAGGGGGTGTTCGTTGCAATTATTTGATGAGCAGTTTTCAGTGGACTTGGTTCCTATTCCCCTACAAGGGAATAAGGTTATAGTGGCTATGGATTGGCTGAGTCCCAATGGGTTAGTGATTGACTGTGAGCTGTAGTTAGTGAGGGTTCGCACTCCCAGTGGGGGAGAGTTAGTGATTTAGGGCGAGAGGCCACAGAACGGACCACTTCTTTGTTCAGTAGCGAGGGCGAGATGCCATGTTCAACAGGATTGCGTAGGGTACATCGCCTATGTTATAGATTCCCGGGAGAAGGCTAAGGCGACTGTTGATGACGTACCAGTAGTGTGAGAGTATCCGGATGTATTCCTGGGGGACTTACCTAGGATACCTCTGGAAAGACAGTTCGAGTTTCGGATTGACCTGGTTCCTGGTGTGGCTCCGATAGCCAAGATACCGTATCGATTGGCTTCTCCAGAGATGCAGGAGTTGTCTACACAGCTACTGGAGCTGCTAGACTAGGGCTTCATCAGGCCTAGTAGTTAACCATGGGGAGCCCCGATCTTATTCGTAAGGAAGAAGGATGGGTCGCATCGCATGTGCATAGATTACCGAGAGCTGAATAAGGTAACGGTGAAGAACCGTTACCCACTCCCAAGGATAGATGACTTGTTTGACCAGATTCAGGGAGCATCTTGGTTCTCTAAGATTGATCTGCGGTCAGGATATCACCAGATGCAGGTCAGGGAGGAGGATGTGCAGAAGACCGCTTTTAGGACCCGCTATGGTTATCATGAGTTTATGCTGATACTGTTCGGGCTCACCAAAGCTCCAGCCATGTTCATGGATCTCATGAACCATGTATGCAGACCGATGTTGGATCGGTCTTTGATAGTATTCATTGATGACATTTTGTTTTATTCCAAGACTCAGGAGCAGCACGAGGAGCACCTAAGAGAGGTGCTAGAGATGCTGAGGAAGGAGAGACTTTTCGCGAAGTTCTCCAAGTGCGAGTTCTATTTGCGTGAGGTGCATTTCCTTGGACACCTCGTCAACCAGAAGGGTATACTAGTAGATTCGGCCAAGATAGAGGTTGTGATGCAGTGGGAGGTCCCGAGGTCTCCATCTGAGATTTAGAGCTTCCTAGGATTGGCAGGGTACTATAGGAGATTTATCCAGGATTTCTTCAAGATAGCAGTTCCACTCACCCGACTGACCAAGAAGTCGGTGGTGTTTCGTTGGGGGTCTGACCAGCAGGCAGCATTTGAGGCCCTCAGACAGAGATTTTGTGAGGCACCGATTCTTACCCTACCAGAGGGAGTAGAGGATTTTGTAGTTTACTGTGATGCTTTGATCACAGGTATGGGATCAATCTTGATGCAGCGGGGCCATGTGATGGCTTACGCCTCTAGACTGTTGAAGCGTCACGAGGCTAACTATCCGATGCATGATTTAGAGCTTGGGGTAGTGGTGTTCGCCTTCAAGAGTTGGAGACATTACCTCTATGGGGTCCGTTGTACCATCTACACGGATCACAAAAGTTTGAGGTACCTCATGGATTAGCTAAATTTGAAAATGAGGCAACACCGAAGGTTAGATGTGGTAAAGGATTATGATTGTGAGATCCTTTATCATCCGGGTAAGGCCAACGTAGTGGCCGACGCCTTGATTCGCAAGGCAGTAGCAGTACCGATCAGGGATATTTGTCTGAGGATGACAATGATTACTCCCTAGTTGGAGCAGATTAGAGAGGCACAGGTTAAGGTCCTGAAGGAGGAGAGGCAGAAGTGTAAGAGGATTATGGGCCGAGTAGCTTTGTTTGACTATGATAGTCGAGGATTGTTGACCCTTCATGGGAGAGTTTGGGTACCGTACTGGGGCGGAGTACGACAGGTGTTGATGGAAGAGGATCATAAGTCTCGTTTCTCCATCCACCCAGGGGCGACGGAGATGTACAGAGATCTTCGACCAGATTATTGGTGGCCCTGCATGAAGCGGGACGTGGCATGGTATGTGGAGAGATGCCTGACCCGCAGGAAGGTCAAGGCGAAACATCTGAGACCCCATGTAAAGATGCAGTTGTTAGACATTCCCGTGTGGAAATGGGAGGATATCACCATGGATTTAATCACTAAGCTTCCTAGGACCGTACGTGAAGTTGATTCGGTTTGGGTTATAGTGGATCGGCTGACCAAGAGCGCACATTTCATACCGATTCAGGAGAACATTTCGACTGAGAAGCTAGCTGATATTTATGTGCACGAGGTAGTGGCATGGCACGGAGTGCCTATATCAATAGTATCATATCGAGACGTCCGGTTCACTTCCAGGTTTTGGAAGCGGTTTCACGATGAGATGGGGACTCGTCTTCACTTCAGCACCGCCTTCCACCCTCAGACGGATGGGCAAAGCGAGAGGACGATTCAGACTCTCGAGGAAATGCTGCAGGCATGTGTTATAGATTTTGGTGGTAGTTGGGATATGCATCTTCCATTAGTGCAATTTTCGTATAACAACATTTACCACGCCAATATTAACCGTCCTCCTTTCGAGATGTTTTATAGAAGGAAGTGTAGGAACTCGATTTTTTTGGGGTGAGGTCAGTCAGAGAGTCATCATGAGTACGGAGGTGGTACTTAAAACCACAGAGTTGATACAGTAGGTTCGTAGCAGGCTGTAGACTGCGTAGAGTCGGCAGAAGAGTTACGCTGACGGGAGGCGTTCAGACTCGGAGTTTCAGGTGGGCGATATGATCCTCCTTAGAGTATCACCCTGGATGGGTGTTATCTGGTTCCGGAAGCGGGGCAAGTTAGGCCCCATATTCATTGGTCCGTTTAGGGTTTTGGCCCGGGTGGGGCGGGTTGCTTACCATTTGGATCTTCTAGCAGAGCTTAGCCAGATCCACAACACTTTCCATGTTTCTCAGTTGCAGAAGTGTTTGGTGGATGAGTCAGTTGTAGTACCATTGGAGGATTTTCAGGTTGATAGCAGCCTAAATTATATCGACAGACCAGTGGCAGTCTTGGATTGGAAGATGGAGACCTTGAGGAACAAGGTAGTCCAGCTAGTGAAGTTGCAGTGGCAGCACCGGAAGGGTTCATAGTGGACGTGGCAGACCGAGGAGGAAACGAGGGAGCATTATCCAGATCTATTTTTGGATTTAGCAGCAGCATACTTCGAGGACAAAGTCTAAGATAAGTCGGGGAGAATTTTTAACGCCCCTTTTCTGGTATGTCATTTAAATATAAGTATTTTCCTTCGTTAAGACGAACTTGACGACTTAGTAGCCCGACTCGTCGAGTAGAGATGGGATTTGCACACGTTTTTAGTTGGCGACTCAATGAGTCCATATTCCGGACTCGGCGAGTCTGCTTGTCTAGAAAAAACCCTAAATCCCAGGGTTTGTACTCTATTTAAACGTCATTATAGCCTCCCACCCCAGCCTCCAGCACCTTTAAAGCATTTCTCTATAAAACCCTAGCCCCCATTGTTTGAGCTTGAGTGTTTTGTGATAGTTTGGGAGTTGTAAAAGGGAAGGAAGGAAAGAAGATCAATATTAGAGAAAGGAGATCCAAGAGCTAGCTTCCTTCTGATTCATATACTGGTAATAAAGTTATTACCTTGTCTATTCTTCCCTGAAACCCCCTTTTATGCTTGCTTATGTGTCTTTTGGAGCTCTATATGATTTAAACTCGAGATTTGAGCTCTCCTTAGGATGGAGACCCCATATATGATGTTATTGAGCTCTAGGAACTCTATGTGGCTACCTTTATGCAAATTTATCCTTGTTCCAAACGCTAGGTATGTAGTGTTGAATGATTTTGGTGTTTTAACCCCATTCTCGTGTGCATACACGTAAAGTTGGAAACTTTACATTCAAAACCAGCCTTAGAAGCCCAAATCTATGAAATGGATGCACTGAAGTTGACTAGAATCGACTGTATAGTAATGATATGCAGGAGACTCGACGAGTCCATATTCTGGACTCGGCGAGTCCAAGGCAACCTTCTTGCCTCAACAACAGACTCGACGAGTTGTTCATACAACTTGGCGAGTCATAGACTGGATGTGTTCATATGATGAAGGAGCACTCGACGAGTTGTTCATATAACTCGGCGAGTCGAATGAAGTTTGACTTGATGTTAGTATCGAAGAAGAACTCTTCGAGTCCTTGCCAAACTCGACGAGTAGAAGCGGGTAGAGGATTAGAAAGAATGATATAGACTCGGCGAGTTAGCGGCCTAACTCGGCGACTCCGAAAATTGATAGTTGAATTTAACCAGGATGTTGATTTTGACCAGGGGTAAATGGTCATTTTACCCCGAGAACAGTTATAAGTATCTGATTTAGTGTTTCTGAGATTGTAGCCGGGGAGTTTCGGAGCAACAGTCAGCCAGTTCCAGATTTAGCATCTCAGTAGACAACGTTACGAGGTGAGTTTCCTTCTAGTAGGAATGGTTCTACGATCATAATGCTGGCTCGTTTATTTAGCAGTAGTTCCGGATTTCGGTCCGATGCAGTAGTTCAGGGTGGTTGATGTTTTTGTGATTCAAGCATGTGTTGTGTTATGTGTTCTGGACTTCGGTCCGATGCAGTATGCAGTATATTTGTTTATGCTAGTAGTTATGATTATGTTATGCTATGTTTAGTCAGATTCCGGACTTCGGTCTGATGTAGAGGGCAAGGTCGTGGATAGTTCCAGACTTCGGTCCGTTGCAGTTTCCAAACCTCGGTCCGATGCAATTTTCAGACTTCGGTCCGATGCAGAGGGAAGGCCCTGGTTAGTTTCGGACTTCGGTCCGATGCAGAGGGCAAGGTCCTGGTCAGTTTCCGGGCTTTGGTTCGATGTAGTTTCCGGATTTCGGTCCGATGCAGTGGGCAAGGCCCAATATGTGTTTTATATGTTATTGTATGGTATGTGGTAGTTTGGGGGAAGTCACTAAACTTTGTGTTTACGGTTTCAGTTTTGGCTTCAGGTACTTCTACTAGCAAGGGGCAGAGCTCGGGTTGATGGCATGACACACACCACAGTTACAGTTTTATCCTAGGATTTTATTCAGACATTTTGATATGATATTGACTCCAGTTTGATTTCATACATTTATTATGGCATTTTGAGACATGCGATGCATGGTTTTATAATATAACATCTAATGTTGTGGTTTTTAGTAATGTACTAATGTAATAACAAAAATTTTTAGGTTGTATTTTTGGGATGTTTCACAAACTCTGTTTCTGACAATTCTTATATATTCGTGTAAGTAACCTTCCTTTTGGTTGTTTTGGCTAATTCTAACTCCGTTTTTAGTCTATATTTTATAACTGTTATGATTTTATAAAAATAATAACTCTCTCATATGAGTTCCATTCTAGACATTTATTGTTTTATAAATCCTACCTTGAGTAGTATTACATTTTTCCTTTTGGTGACTTTTACTAAAAGTTAATCGTTTTTCTTGTAGTTTTTGACATTGTACCTTATGAAGTGCGATGGAGTGTAATTATGAGAGTATAATCCGAAAATCACAAAGTTGCGGAAAAACATGGGTGTATGCGCTGCTATCTGACATATTGGTCTTTTCCTTTACGTGATTTTCATTACTCAAAAGAATAAATACAAATACAAGTATTGGGCTACAGGAACTACGTGGACTACACTAATACAAATAGGCTACATATAATAATACATATACACTAATACACCCCAACAATTTGAGCAGGAGGTCGAGGGAAAATGCTCAAACTGGATCTGAAATCCGTGAAGAGAAATGATGGTAGTCCCTTGGTGTAGATGTCGACTTACTGTAGAGATGAAGGGACATGTAGAACATGGATTTGACCTGTAGCAACCTTGTCTCGAACAAAATCGATATTAATCTCTATATGTTTGGTGCGTTGGTGCTGAATAGGATTGGATGATAAGTACACAGCACTGATGTTGTCACAGTAGACAATGGTTGCTTTGTCAAGCGAAGATTGAAGTTCTCGTAGTAGATTGCGTAGCCAGCAGGTTTCAGCTACAACATTGGCGACACCTCTATATTCAGCTTCTGCACTCGAACGAGAGACGGACGGTTGGCGTTTTGAGGACGATGACAGAAGATTGTCACCAAGAAATACAAGTATTGGGCTACAGCAACTACGTAGGCTAAACTAATACAAATGGGCTACATATAATAATACATATTCACTAATACTATCAAGCCGTGCCATTCCCTTTTGAATCGGAAGTACCTGCAACAATAAACAATAACCGTAAGAACAAAGCTTAGTAAGTTTCCCAAAATATTGCATACCATACATACAATGGATAATCCTATGTGCCAGCCATAGTTGTGCCATTATGCCATGATCCATATCATGGCCTTTCCTTGCCAAGCTGAGGCCAAAATCCTAAGTCTTACAGACAAGTACCAAGAGGCACCTCCTGGTCTTCCATGCAAAAATTACAAAGGCAACTAGCATACAATCTACAAATAACCATCTACTTAACTGCCAGGGTTTGAACCTTGGTCATGCATTCAGATTTGTCAGGAGCCACCTCCAGGTGTTTCATACAAATGCCAAGGGCCACCCATTAGTCTTCCAATAATATATAAGCTAATGGGCCGACATTGGTGCCTTTGACCCATAGGACAGTTAAGAGACTCACCTTAATCTATGATAACCGAAAACACGAGTTGCTGCTATCTGAATCCTCATACTAACATCATCAAATAACATTCCATCAGTAATTGATTCTCGGCCCAATTAAGAATTCTAGTCCGATGTCCAAACCATTAGGGTAAAAGTTCATTTTACCCCTTTCCTTATTTTGTTAAAATCTAAAGTCTGATCCAAGAATATAATGAGCTTAGGGTATAGGAGGTATGGGGGCTAATAAGAGGAAAGGCCCCAAGAATATAATGAGCTTGAATTGGCGTTAGACCCTAAGTATTAGGGTTTAATGTTGAATGGAGTAAGCCCCGCATACTCCTGAGTATGCTCAGTGTACTCAGATTCCACCTGTGATCAGTTCTTCCACTATGCGTTGCATACTCAATGAGTACGCCCCGCGTACGTGATCAAGCTTCAAAATACTTTAACTTCAATCGGCCATAAATCATTTGATTTAAGTCCATTTTCATCGTTCTTTATATCCATAGAAAGCGAACGAAAAGATCCACCATTTTAGAAACTCTCCTTTGCATGAAAGCTTCCCGAACTTAAACCGAAAATTTCGAAAGGCTCGAACTACCAATACACGGTTATACCCTCGGGCTCCGAAACACAATCAAACACTCAAATCACCTAATCCATAATACTGAAATCCAAAAAGCTCTAACTATCTCTCCCCTAAGGCCCAAAGCCTTATGATAACTGATAATCTGCCACTTAAATTTGATTTTGTCCTTGAAATCGCTCCTCACTAACACCCAGCCACACCAAATAACTTGAACAACACATCCACAACTCTGATACTAACTAAAGGAACAACTCACACATACATCAACATAGCAAACCTATGAAAGAACCAGGCCTAGAAGTGCTCTCACTTCCTTGAGACGAACGAATACTTACATCACAAGAGTTAACCCCATAAGAATAATCATTACTGCCTTGTCCGATATATATATATAAAGAATATTTCATTTAGCTCCTTCATGCTTACCATACCTAGTTATTTCGGTTTTCTACTGACGACTTTAACTATAACCTCAACTCTATTTATTGGTCCGAGCAAGATACGACTGATTTAAAATTCATTGCACAATTCATAAAAGGAAATCTTTCTACAAACTTCTGTGTATTTATAGTTACTTACCGTGTCCATTGCCAATTCTTGGTCATTGAGATTCATGGTAATTCATATTAATATTAAGGTATAGATATTACATCTTTTTTCTCCTTTCAAACAAATTGAAATGATTGAAGTTTTCCTATTTGTAATTGTATTAGGTCTAGTTCCTATTACTTTGGTTGGATTATTTGTAACTGCATATTTACAATACTGGCGTGGTGAGCAGTTGGACCTTTGATTAGATTAATTAACATCTCTTTTTTTGATTAACCTCATCCTTTCTTTAATATCCAGGAGGTCAAATTCAGATTGCCATTCCAGTTAGTACTTCAACCAAGTTCGATCGAAGAAGATCCGACCCACGTTCTTTGAACCTACGACATCGGGTTTTGGAGACCCACGTTCTACCGAACTGAACTAAGAGCGCTTTCTTATAATAAAAGATAAGACTGTAAATAAAAGGATTGGCCCCAATACATCTTGTATGCATACACTATAATAGTATCATAACAATGAAAGATTCTATATGATATGTCTAATGTGAAACGATCTTAAAAAATCCCTCGTTACTGCTCAAAGGAGCAGTAATAGGTAGGGATGATAGGATTTGAACCCGTGACATTTTGTACCCAAAACAAACAAGCTACTAAGCTGCACTACCTCTGTTCCATTGGTCTATAGTGGCATTGTAGATAATTCTTGTCTTGTTTTCCACATCGTTATCTCCTCTATTAAAATATAGATCTTTTTGTACATTTCGTCTTGTTGTTCTCATTTAACATATAAGAATAGTAAAGTACTTCTATCTATATGAAAAATGGAATGAAACCCCTAGGGAAAATAAATGAGTTAGGGGAATATTGGGGAAGAAAGGACGTTTTTTTTCCTGTATTTAACAAAAAGTCAATCATATTTACTAGATGATTGTACATTTCAATATTTTTATGTATTACAATAAAATGAAGGAGGTTTTTCAATGCAAGATCTAAAAACATGGATTTCTGCAGCACCCGTATTAAGTAGTCTATGGTTCGGTTCTTTGGCAGGTTTATTAATAGAGATTAATCGTTTTTTCCCAGATGCATTGACATTCCCCTTTTTTTCATTCTAGTTATTGACGTGGGAAGGAATAAATAAGATTAGAGATACAATTAAATACCAACCCCATTCTTTTCTCTTTTTTCCCTTTAAATTTTTTTAGAACAAGGGAGGAAAGAGAAAGAATAAAAGTGCATTCAACAGCTGCGAGACTCGGGTTCAGGTTGGAATTAAATTAATATGAAATTTCTATGTATTCAATTTCAATGGAAGTAGAATACAAATTGTGGTTCTAGGGAAAGAGTATTATATAAGATACTTAATTACATGAAATAATATACTGTGATTTGAAATCTAGTTTAGAAATCTTTCTATCTTATTTGCTATATTGATTTTAGAGAAATCTGGCATAAGAGGTTAGTAAGTTACAAATTCTATTTTGTTTTTTCCTTCCTTTCTTCTTTTTGATTTCGGATTGAAAGAGGAAGACTCGACTAAATGAAAAATACGAAGGAGGTTCATGGCCAAGGGTAAAGATGTGCGAATACTGGTTCTTTTGGAATGTACCGCTTGTGTTCGAAACAGTGTTCATGTTAATAAGGCATCAATGGGTATTTCCAGATATATTACTCACAAGAATCGACAAAATACGCCTAATCTATTGGAGTTGCAAATATTCTGTCCATATTGATGTGGAAACGTAACAAATCCTTTATTATATTTGTAACTATCTTTATAATATTGTACTTTATCCTAATCATATTTTATTCATATATTGGAAAATTTTATAACGAAAGTCAGAAAAAATAAGAGAAATTATTAAGAATAGTGTACTTTAATGATGAACAAGTATGGGCACATTCGCTCATATAAAATGGCATTAACCTCCCCATTGCATACTGGTAGTTATCGATTATAGAATAAATCTGCTTCTCTTTGTTCCAAAGAACAAAATTTTTCAATTATTACTAGCAGAGTAGAACAAATATGAACTCTTGCGTTGAAATAATCCACTAAAGAGGTGGTCCATAACATAGTCGTAGTAAATTTCCAATGCAATAAAGTTACGTAGTGTCTTTTTTCTTTCATAAAGGGGTATTTCCATGGGTTTTCCTTGGTATCGTGTTCATACCGTTGTATTGAATGATCCCGTATGGTTGCTTTCTGTTCATATAATGCATACAACTTTGGTTGCTGGTTAGGCGGGTTCTATGGCCCTGTATGAATTAGCAGTTTTTGATCCTTTTGACATGTTCTTGATCCAAGGGGTATTTCAAAGGGGTGGTTGGAGTATCACGGGAGGGCGGGGGACTATAACAAATCTTGGTATTTGGAGTTACGAATGTGTGGCCGAGGAACATATTGCGTTTTCTGGGTTGTGCTTTTTGGCAGCTATGTGACATTGGGTGTATTGGGATCTAGAAATATTTTCTGATGAATGTACATGAAAACCTTCTTTGGATTTGCCTAAGATCTTTGCAATACATTTATTTCTTGCAGGTGTGGCTTGCTTTGGTTTTGGTGCATTTCATCTAATAGGTTTGTGTGGTCCTGGAAAAGTACAAACTGTAAATCCATCGTGGGGTGTGGAGGGTTTTGATCCATTTGTTCCGAGAGGAATAGCCTCTCATCATATTGCGGCAGGGACTTTGGGTATATTAGCAGGCCTATTCCATCTTAATGTTCGCCCGCCCCAACGTCTATACAAAGGCTTGCGTATGGGTAATATTGCCACTGTCCTTTCCAGTAGTATTGCTACTGTCTTTTTTGCAGCTTTTGTTGTTGTCAGAACTATGTGGTATGGTTCAACGACTACTCCTATCAAATTATTTGGGCCTACTCGTTATTAATGGGATCAAGGGTACTTCCAACAAGAAATATATAGAAGAGTTAGTACTGGGTTAGCCAAAAATCAAAGTTTATCAGAAGCTTGGTCTAAAATTCCTGAAAAATTAGCCTTTGATGATTACATCGCAAATAATCCGACAAAACGGGGATTATTCAGAGTGGGATCAATGGATAACGGGGATGGAATAGCGGTTGGATGGTTAGGACATCCTATTTTTAGAGATAAAGAAAGGTGTGAACTTTTTGTATGTCGTATGCCTACCTTTTTTGAAACATTTCCGGTCGTTTTGGTAAATGGAGATGGGATTGTTAGAGCTGATGTTCCTTTTCGAAGGGCAGAATCTAAGTATTGTGTCGAAAAAGTAGGTGTAACTGTTGAGTTCTATAGTGGTGAACTCAATGGAGGCAATTATAGTGATCTTGTTACTATGAAAAAATATGCTAGACGCGCTCAATTGGGGGAAATTTTTGAATTAGATCGTGCTACTTTGAAATCCGATGGTCTTTTTCGTAGCAGTCCGAGGGGTTGGTTTACTTTTGGACGTGCTTCATTTATTTTTCTCTTCTTCTTCAGACACATTTGGCATGGTGCCTGAACCTTGCTTAGAGATGTTTTTGCTGGTATTGACCAAGATTTGGATGCTCAAGTAGAATGTGGAGCATTTGCAAAAACTTGGAGATCCAACTACAAGAAGAGAAATAGGCTGATATAACATTTCTTTGTGTCTTTCAAATCTATTTTATTTTTTTGATATAGGGTACCAATCTTGATTTGAATCGTCATTTTTTTTATTACTCTTGCTCTTTCTTTATTCGGGATATGATCCCCCAAAAAAGAAACAAAAAATAAACACGTATGGAAGCTATGATTATAAACCACGATCGAATCTATGGAAGCATTGGTTTATACATTCCTCTTAGTCTCGACTCTAAGGATAATTTTTTTGCTATCTTTTTAGAGAACCTCCAAAAGTTCCAACTAAAAAACATGAAATTATTTTTCACTATCACAATTAAAGTAATGAGCATCCCAATATTGGGAGGCTCATTACTTCAATTAGTACTCGTGTTCCTCGAATGGATCTCTTAGTTGTTGAGAAGATTGCCCAAAAGCTGTATATAAGGCGTACCCTGTAAAACTTACAAGTAAATCAAATATAAGATAGTGACTAGCATTGCTATTTCCATTATTATATAATTTCAAGACCACAATGGATCTATGATAAGATCGTTTATTTACAATGAGATGGTATACAAAGGCAACAGATTTCAATGAAAAAAAATAAGATTTATAGCTACACAAACTGTTGAGAACGTTGGTAGATCTGGTCTAAGACGAACTACTGTAGAGGATTTATTAAAACCATTGAATTCGGAATATGGTAAAGTAGCTCCTGGGTTGGGATCGACCCCTTTGATGGGTGTCGCAATGGCTTTATTTGCGGTACTTCTATCTATTATTTTGGAGATTTATAATTCTTCCATTTTATTGGATTAAATTTCAATGAATTAGATCTATAAGAACCCAAAAGTCCTAGATTTTCAATAAAAAATGAATCATTTAGAGCTTGGATGTCTAGCTTATTCTATTGTGGTAGTTTGACCGTGGAATTTATGTGTTTCTGTATTTTTGGAATATGAGTGTGTGACTTGTTATAATTGATCATAATGATATTATAGAGAATAGGTCTGTCATCTTGATAGAGATGGTTCTACTTTGTCGGATACTTATTATAGTATCTGGAACACAGAATATATGAAATGGATTAAGAAATATTTGAACTATGATTAATACTTAATATTCAAACTTCGCAGCCGGACTCCAAAAAAATTTCAAAGAATTAGAATTTCTTAATATAAATCGAAATTGTTTCTTCTTTCAAATGCCTATTTATGCTTAGTTTGACTCGAAGACGAATATTTCTTCATATTTTAGGTAATTATCTAATCGTGGAATAAGTGATGATCCGATGGTTCAAGGAGCCTTTGGGCTTAACTTAGTATTTTTATTGAATCATCGTGGTTATAGTATGAATCTGGGGTTTTAATCGATTGATAAGGTCTTAACAAGAGAATTCCTATCAATAATCAAAAATACAAATAATAAACATTATAGACAAAAACAAATAAAAGAAAAAGAAAGAAATAGGGAAGAGAGGATTCAAGAGGCCCATAAGGATCAAGATAAAGACGACTGAGCCAAATTAATATTTTGGTATTATCGCCACAAAGAAGAACTTTCGGATTTTTATTCGTAACTTCAAAACAGATGGAGTCGGAAAGAAATAAGTTTCAAAATTTCTATTACGTATCCGTTCGAACCAATATTTGGGTGTTTTTGCTTTTGTTGTACAAGATGAAAGTCTCATATACAGTTCTTAGAGCGTGGGGGGGGGGGGGACTAGACCTATCTCAATAATGTCTATGATTTTTTTGAAGAACGTCTCAATAAGAGTGTGTGACTTGAACTACTAATTGGTCTGTGTAGATATCTGATTATCTACCATATTTAATTCACAACAAAATGTGTCTTTGTTCCAACCATCATGTAAGCCCATATAGAGGGTAGGCTGGTTCGCTTAACGAGAATCTTTTCTATGATCAGATACGAATCATGTCATACATGAGCAGGGTCTGTAAGATCTCATTCACCTAACTTCAGATTGAATGTAATAGTATACAAATGCATTTATTTCCTCTGCTTTGATACAATCTAGGATACTATCGGAGTGAAAAAAGGATCTAAAGAAGAACAGAGGCTAGGCTATATTAGTAACAAGTAAATCCTTTATGTGTTTATAAAAGGTCTCTTTGGGAATAAACACCAATCATAAGGTCTGAGACGAACCATAAAGCAATTGATCATATCATGATCTATTTTATAAGACTACTTGGGTATTGAGTATTTATTTATAAGAACTTAATTTTTTGCACTCGATAGTTTCAACTCGAGAAAAAAGAATCCAGTAAAATTTTTATTTTACTTACATAAAACCATTCATATATCGTATATACAGGTGTCTATATAACATATATTTTATATGGATTCATTTGTTTCTTTTGATTCTTGCTCGAGACGGATGATGAAAAATTATCATGTCGAGTTCCTCTGGGGAATGGATCTATAATAATTCGCCTATCCCAATAACAATAAAACCTGACTTGAATGATCCTGTATTAAGAGCGTAATTGGCTAAAGGTATTAGTCATAATTATTACATGGAGCCCGCATGGCCCAATTATCTTTTATATATTTTTCTGGTAGTAATTCTAGGTTCTATTACATGTAACGTAGGCTTAGCGGTTCTAGAACCATCAATGATTGGTGAACCGACAGATCAATTTGCAACTCCTTTGGAAATATTACCCGAATGGTATTTCTTTCCCATATTTCAAATATTTCGTACAGTACCCAATAAATTATTGAGTGTTCTTTTAATGGCTTCAATACCTGCAGGATTATTAATAGTACCTTTTTTAGAAATGCTAATAAATTCCAAAATCCATTTTGTCATCCAGTAGCGACAACTGTATTTTTGATTGGTACCACAGTGGAACTTGGTTGGGTATTGGTGCCACATTACCTATTGATAAATCCCTAAGTTTAGGTCTTTTTAAAATCGATTCAATTGTGAAATAAAATATCACGACGTATGTATCTAGGCAACAGTCGCTTCAAAGTGAATTCTCCCTAAATACATCTATTTAATTAAATTATGAATCTATGTCAATTCCGAATATATGAATTGTCCTAAAGATTCAAAACCTATTTTCGACCTTTTTCTAAAAAAAGAAGAAAAAAAATCCAATGAATTTAAAACTTATTTTTTCGGTAAATTAGTTACGAATTTTTTTCTAGAATGCCTAAAATTTGTTTGACATCTTCTATGAGAAAATGTTCCATTTTCATAAGATCTTCTTGACTGTTATTCAAAAGATCCAACAATATATATATATATATATATATATATATATATATATATATATATATATATATATATATATATATATATATATATATATATATATATATATATATTGTTCAAATCGATTTAGAAGATAATATTTAAAAGATAACATAATTTTTGTTGGGAAATATGTATTGGGAAATCGATTTTTATGGAACATTTCTTTCAACCACCTAATGTTCTTATTTATTTGATTGTAGTTTTTCTATTTTAATTATGTTTATTTTTTATTATTTTTTTTGTTGGGCATCCTACACAACGTATTTAGAAGACAATATTTAAAAGATAACATAATTTTTAACATTTGATATATAATTATGATCACTTATCATAATATGTTATTCATGAAAGTAATTTATCCATATTACTACGACAAGGATTACATATGATATTTACGAAAATATATATTATATGTGATTTGTTTAACATATATATATACACCTATGTATGTTATAAATTTATAATTAAATATATTTATGTTTAATAATTGAAGGGATTAAAATGATGCATCAAAACCAATAGTTTAGATGAATGTAATAATAATAATAATAATAATAATAATAATAATAATAATAATAATAATAATACACATTTCCAAGTACTGTATTTATTTGAAACTCACACTACAACTCAAGAATTTTCGAATTTTTGTATATTTATTAGTTACAACTCAAGAGTTTTTAACTTATGATTATTAATTAGTAATCACTAATAACTTTTTATTTTCCTTTCTTTTATAAGGTTTTAAAGTTTTGTTAATTATAAATATTAATGTATTTGAATATATTTGTGATTTAAATATGAAAAAATAATATAAATGTTATAATAAATGTTTTAGTATTTTTATGTTATTAAAAGTTGTAGTGTTTATTTTTCATATTTTTTTTATTATTCGATGTGTGTGTGTCTATATATATATATATATATATATATATATATATATATATATATATATATATATATATATATCTTTTAATACAAATGTTGTAATAAATGTTTTTGTATTTTTATGTTACTAAAAGTTGTAATTCATATTTTTGTTCGTACATTTTGTTAACCGCTATATATTGGTTGTCATACGTTTGATATATAATTTACACAATTTTATATAGTTTATAAAATTATCAAATAATTATATATATATATATATATATATATATATATATATATATATATATATATATATATATATATATATCACAATAACTTAAAAATTAAAACTATAATCATCATATCATACTATATTATAAATGAAACATTTTTTCTTTCATTACATTCATTCGAAACTCCCAATGTTTCATATTTTCATACAATATACTTAATTTATTAACTTGAATATATGCTTTTAGTTGTAAACATATCATAAATGGAAGAATTTGTGACTTATCAATATGATATACATAATTTATTAACTTAAATATAGAGTTAAATAAATAACCTACATTAATATATCAAATAAGCTTAAAAATTTAGTGTAAAATTTAAAATATAAAGTAAAATATAAAATAATGTTTTAAAAAAAAATGTCAATATATATATTTTTTAACATAGTTAAAAGGAAAACATTAAATATAATAATAATAAAATAACTTAAATTGATGAATCGAATTAACTAAAAGGTGTCTGAAAACTATATTCTAACAATATATTTTTAACCTGTGCCGTGCAACGAGCGGGAATTTGTCTCGTGGTAAAATATTCATGTGATATTTTCTCAGATTTTGATTGTGTGATACATGTTCCTTCGATTTATCCAAGCAATTCTCTTTACATAGCAATGCCTATTGTGTCTGCTTAACCTTTCATAATAGAGACAGAATAAAGCACCCATAAAGAAGATGCTTATTGTCTGCTACTGATTCAACACACTTTCACTGTAGTGTCCGAGTAGTTACTGTTATTTTCTCTCGAATCATAATAATATTATTTTATCAGATCAAAGAAACATTTATTTATCTTGTTTCTCTTGCTTTTGAAATATCTTCAAATTTTATTTCTACACTCGTCTTTCGGGGGTCTACACCCTTTATTATGTGGCATAGGGGTTACATCCCGTACGAAAGTTGATAGTATACCACTTCTTCGAATAGCTAGTCATGTTGTGTCTCTTCTGAGACCGAGACCTTTAATCATGACTTCTGCTCGTTTCATACCTTGATCTACTACTGCACAAATAGCATTTCCTACTGCGGTTTGAGCAGCAAATGGCGTCCCTCTTCTTGTACCTCGAAAGCCACAAGTACTGGCAGAGGGCCAAGAAACCACTCTCCCCGTACTTCTGTAATAGTCACAATGGTATTAACTGAAACTTGCTTGAATATGAATAACCCCCTTTGGTATTTTATGTGTACTCTTACATGAACCAATACATCCATGTGAACCTTTTTTCGGTATAACTTTTGCCATATTTTATCATCTCATAAATTTAACTAAGACATATATGGATATATCTATTTCATATCAAAACATATCCCCTTCTTATTTTTATATCGGTTCTTTAACAAGGCTGATTATCCTTCTCTTTGTTTATGTCTTGGGTTAGAATTAATTAGTCTAATTCGTCCCCGATGACAAATTAGTCGACATTTTTCTCAAATTTTATGAATATAAGCTCTTATTTTCACATTTCTTACTCCTTAGTTTAATTTCGAATCCACTTTTTGGAAGAAAATAATTTTTTTGAAATTTTGTATTTTGAATTGTATTCCTACGAAATAAATAGTGCATTTGAAAAAAAAACCTAATATTTCGAATCTTTGTTTCGCATTCGATAAATTATACAACCTCTGGTTGAATCATAACGAATTACTTCAATTTTGACTCTATCTCCCGGCAGTATCTGTATGAAACTATGTCGGATCTTTCCTGAAACATAACCTAGAATCATATCTTCATTATCTAAACGAACCCGGAACATGCTGTTGGGAAGTGATTTAGTAATTAAACCTTCATAAATCCATTTTTGTTCTTTCATTACATGTAAAACCCTCTTGAAGTATCAACTAGTGGAGGAAGAACCATATTAGACAACCTGTAACATACACGTTTTAAAATTGTGTTTTGTAATGAATAAAATTGTGAAATATTATGTAAAATTGAGGGTTGAGTTCTAACAGATGGTTTTTACTAGAAATGAAGTAAAACTATGTTTTGGAATCACTCAGAAAATACTGGAAGTCTAATGAAATTCCAATTAAAAGCCAAATAGTGAAATTTAGCGAAAATATGAAATTTTAAATAAGTAAAATTTTATTATTTGATGTTGTAGAGAATCTCGTTAGAATTTTGTAGGCGAAAACCTCGTCAAAATCCGAGTTATAACGAAGAAGTTATGACCAACCGAAGATCCGCGACAAAACCGGCACGACGCCGAATGACGTAAAAAGTGAGTTTTTGATAAACTACTTTTTATCCTTAGTAATCTAAATGAAAGTCGTAGTGTTCATTAAACCGAGAAATTCGATAAAAAGAACGCCAAAATCTGACTTCGTATGAGGAAGTTATGATTTTTCGAAGTTTCAACTTAGGAGTAGACAGCTAAAAACTCGAATTTTAGATCGAGCGATATTTTACCGATACATCCTAAACGAGAATCGAAGGTCTCGTCATATGTAGTACAACGGTAAAAAGTCTGATGAAAACGGATGTTGGATGAAGAAGTTATAAATTTTTAACGGATTTTCCTGTCCCGGTCTGTTAAAAATAATAATATTAAAATAAAATTCAAAATTAGCCGACGAAGTCTAAACGAAAGTTGTAGAGCGTAATTTTAGCTACGCGTGCATATAAAGAACGTCAAAAACGGAGCTCGTATGCGAAAGTTATGGATTTTAGAAGTTCGGGGCTCAATTTCCGAGATTTTTGCATGAACAGTACCAGCCACCGGAGACCTCGTCGCTGCCACGTCACTTCGCACGAAGTGCTACATCACTGAGGTCGTGGCCCAATCGGAGAAGAAACGTGTGTTGGACTGTGATAAGACCAAAGGGAGGTCCAACTGGAGCCTTCTTAGTGTCGCATACGTGGCGTGTACGAGGTGAGCTACGTCTCGCCTACGAGCTGCTGACGCTTCGCTCCTTGTCACGCCTCCGAACCTCGCACCTGGCCGCCTCGTGGGTGTGACATCTGGCCACTAAACCTCGCATCCAAGCCTCCTCTTCTCGCCACCTGCCCTTCGCTGCTTGCTTCGCTTCTTAGCCGACTTCTGAACCTCGACCCTATATAAAGGAAGTTGCGAGATCTTCCGTCTAACTTTGGAAATTTGCCACTTTTAGCCCCTCTTTCCATATTTTCTTCATATTAACTTTCCCCGAAGCCCTGAAATCAATTTTAGCACCCGAAACACGTCCCGAGACCCCCGAGAAGCCGGAAAATTTTATGTTTTCGATTTTGAAACCCTACCTTCGCAGAGCCCGGTTTTTAATCAAACTCCCGGTTTTCAACATAGAAAGGGATATTTAAAGCCGAAGTGTTGTCCAAATTACTATTTTAACCCCCGGTTAACTTAAGGTGAGTTCAATATATAGGAACAATTGTATGTTATTTGTTATATGTGCTATGTGCTTTTCAGTATTATCATTTTGAGTTATTTTCTCGTGTTATTCGCTATGTTTATAGCAATTGTAATACCTTTGACCATGTGATCAGTGAAAGGACTTAGATTCACATTGGTACTGGTACGTAGCCTCTGGCCATGTAGAGCATGTCTCCATAAGAGAATGACTTCTACTCTATGGCATTCGCAAATGGTTAGACAGGACTATAAGCCTGAAATCTAACAAGATGTTAATCAAAAATTGCATGTCTTCTATGCCATTTAGGCCAAAGCTTTATTGATGTATATCAAGAATTGAAAAGAATATCTTTGAATAATGTCTTTGATTGATATGAACGCTTGTCACATGATCTCACATACATCTTGTTGTTCCTCTTTGCTTTGCCACATTGAAGTATATATATGGCATAACATTATATTGTATCTATTTTTGAACTCACTAAGCGTCACCGCTTACCCTATCAATGTTTACCAATTGCAGGTAATAAATAACTAGTATGTTTACATACTATTGAAAGATGTAGAATAGTTTGTGTAACAACCCGAAATTTCCGTAACATCTCTTGTAACTCTTTCGTAGTACAATTCACGCAACTAATCGTCGTTTCCAAATTCGATTTCCGATCTTCTGTTTAATTAAGTCATTAACTTGTACGTATTTAAAATGACTTAATGGGTGTCTTAATACATTTAGAAATCATTTATCACCCAAATTTAGTGATCGGAATATTTCTAGAATTTACCGTATCGGGTTACGGCAACCTAATCGGGTACGACCAAAAGCCTCGTCTAACGCCGGTATCGGGTAGAATTCCACCGTGTCTAAAACTTAGACACTATATAAAGTGTTTTAGGACTCCATTTGAAGCCTTTGGCCATTTTCTCATAGAACTCTCACAACCTCTCTCCTCATCCATAATCGAAGGTCCAAAAGAAAGAATCAAGGCTTCCAATCAAAGAGGTAACACCCCTAACTTGTTATTCAAACTGATGTTCAAACTTTAGCCTTCAAACTGATGTTTAAATTATGTTTTGGGACCAAGAACATGAGTTTACGGCCAAGGATCATGCTTGGGCCGTAAACTCCTCATAATGGGGTTTTTGAGCCAAATTACCCTTCCAAATCATAGTTGGGACTTAGATATGACCTTAAGGTTTGCTAATTGGGACTTGAAACATCTAAAACATGAAGTATATGGGACAAAACAAGAGTTTACGGCCAAGGCATGTGCTTGGGCCGTAAACTCCATTAAATTGGGGATTAAGTGCCTTTAAACATGTCCAAATGCCTTGAAACTCAACCAATGGCCTTGTGGTAAAATCTAGATGCATCTAAAAATAGTTTAAGGGTTTGTAACACAACAAAAATTCCACTTATAGGAGTTTACGGCCTAGGAACATACCCTTGGCCGTAAACTCATAAAACCTTGTTAAATGATGCATCAAATTCACTCAAATGGCTTGCATAAATTACTAGAATCACATGTGATTGTTTTAAGCATCAAAAACTAACTTTTCATTAGTATAGGAGATTTTACGGCCATAGAACATGCCTCTAGGCCATAAACTCCTAAAAGTATGTTTAATGGTGTTCTAAATTCATAACAAGTCTTGGAAAATTAACTAGAATCACATGTGATTGTCCTTTGTAGCTTAAAACAAATTTTCTTGGCCATGGGTGTGTTTACGGCTGTAAACTCTAAGTGGGTGGCCGTAAACTCCCTTTTAAGTGTTATAATTCCATTCAATCCATTCCAAGGCATGTTAGAAATCCATTCCATCAATCCCCATGTCCATTTAAGCCATTAAACACTCAAAATCACACCAACATGAGTTTACGGTCGTAAACTCATGCGTGGGAGTGTTATGTGGCTGTAAACTCCTTAAAATGTTTACTCTTGGGGAGTAAACTCAAGTCCCAAGTTCCTAGTGCCATTACACGTCCGAAGATGTCACCCGGGTCACTCCAAACACTCGTTTTGAGGTGTGTAACCTCGTTGGAGTGTAATGTTCCATATAATTAGTGAATGTATCCCTAATTGAATATATATGGACATTATTTCATTTCACATAGGGACATCGCGAGTAATCAAACCCCGAACCAACAATTAGTATCCAAAACCGACGCATTTCCGAGTCCGGTGAGTTCATACCCCTACCCTTTTTCACTGTTTTCACTGTTTTCAGGGGGGAACACAAGCAAAGTACAAGGGAATTCTTGTACTCAAAACATGTTTTCAAATGTGTGTTTCATATTTCATATGCTTTTATTACTGATTACTACAACTGATAACTATTTGAACATGCAGATCACATAACATATATTTGTGAAATGGATCTTTAAACTGTTATGTTTTACATATATTTAACAAATGGTTTTACACATTTTATTAGTTAAAAGCATGACATTAGACATTTGAATATAATACCTGTACACTGTTTTGTCCTCGGTAACACTCCACACATATACGCGAGTGGAGGACTATCATATTATTACTAATAAATTTGTTAATCCTGTATGATTGGAGACACGTCCTCGGCGAACACTCCACAGAGATACGCGAGTGGAGGACTACACCCGTAACTAGAATCTCTGGTATTTAGAGAGCGTGACTTGAGTGTGTAGATCTATACGGGGCTGACTACCCCACACCTGGCTGCTAGCTACAGCCGAACCGAATTGGTTCAAGGGTGACGAAAGTCATAAGTATGTGGACTACTTATTGCCACAGGTTTCAGTCTATCTTATGGTTATGGAACTCGCAATTAGGATAACAGAGACTTACTTATAGTAATCATAAACCACTTTATACATCTTTTACATCTTTTACGTACGGTAACTAACATTCAGGAAAGTATGGGACTTTCCTGGGGAAAACATGGAACCTAACTACATTTACGTATTTTACATCTTTTACATCATTCACATTGGAAACCAATATGCAGGAAAGCATGGGGCTTTCCTGGGTAATACTTACATAACTAGAAAGAGTAACAAACTAGATAACATTACATCTTTTACAATTGGTAATATACAATAAGGAAAGTATGGGACTTTCCCGGGAATACATGATAAGTACACAGAACAGTTTAACAAGTCGGATAACCAAACTGTACATTTTCACATGAGTAGACATGTTTTCAGTGTACAAACTTACTATACTTTACATTTGTGAAACAACAATCAACTTTAAGAAAATATGGGATTTTCTTGGTACACATAACATTTCAGAAACAGAAAGGAAACTTGAAACATTTTCACAAACAAAAACCGCTTATGAACTCACCAGCTTTATGCTGATTTTCAAACCGCTTGTGTTCTCAGGTCAGCGTTAGAACAGGTACCCGAAGATCCTTTTTGCTAGAAGACGGAGTACATGAAGTTCCGTTTCATTTTTGTTCATATATATACTATGTATCACAATTGTACAAACTTAGTTTTGAAATAACTGTAAAACTTTTCTTATGTAATGTAATGGTTGTTTTACTTTACTTACTATGTGCATTGGATTTGATACTCAACGTGGAGTCAACCCCAGAAATGTTTCCGCCTTCGTTTTTCGGGGTGTGACAGATTGGTATCAGAGCTCTTGTTTATAGTGAATGAAGTATACCAAACCTTACATGGTATAAAACTATAAACACTAAAGGGCCTAAGTGCTCTGAATTAAAAGTATCTTCAAAGTACAAGTATTTTCAAAAGTATACAAGTATACCGAACTGTCGTCATCCATAACCACAAGTAGAACAGAACATAAGTAATTGGGTGTTGTGTACTATGGTTAAACCTGGGCAGTTATGTAGTCGTGTCTAGGGTCAATATAGCCTAGCCAACTATATTCATTCGAGACACGGCCAACATGTGCTTGGGAGTGACTGTGGTATGCGGCATGCCTAAAACTAACCCTAATATGCCAAACATTGAACCATGTCGTAATCAATACATGAAATACTATGGGAGTATTTATCGATCCCAATCCTATGTAGAAATCCTTATTCGAGTGGCTTTCTGTGATTATTCTTAGCGATAAATTATCTGTTTTGATAACTTTTTCCTGTTTTATCGCTTATTCGGATCATATAACTGCCATATCTATCGATTCAATGTAAAGGATTTACCATCCTCTCTTTCTTGATCTTATTAGATCAAGATGCCTCCCCGAAAGAGACCCAGCTCAAAGAACAACAACAATCCTTCTTCGCCGCCACCTCCTCCCCAAGTTGACCTAGCGTCACTCCAGACAGTCATAACAACTGCAATGGTGGCAGTCATGTGACAAATGAACCCTAGTGGTTCAGGAGGTGGTCCCCAATCTCAAAATCCTGAAGTTAGCCAGGGACACCAAAGAGGGGGTTCCTATAAGGATTTCATGAACGCGAAACCAACATCCTTCAATGGCGCTGGAGGTGTCATTTCTTTATCCCGATGGTTCGAGAAAATCGAGTCCATTTTCGAAATCTGTGCTTGCACGGAATCTGATAAGGTCAAGTTCGCGGCCTGTACTTTCGTCGATAAGGCCTTGACCTGGTGGAATGGCCGAGTCAAATCTCTGACTTTACCCGTAGCCAATGCCATGGGCTGGGAAGCCATGAAAGAACTCCTCATTGCCGTGTACTGCCCCCATGGTGAAATGCAGAAACTAGAGCACGAGCTCTGGAACCTGAAGATGAAAGGTTTCGACATTGCTGCATACACTTCCTGATTCGATGATCTCGCACTTCTCTGCCCGGGATTAGTCACTCCTGAGAACAAGAAGATCGAAAGGTTCATTTGGGGGTTATCCCAACCAACAAAGAGTCATGTTTTGGCTGCCCGTCCGGATACCTATGATAGTGCCAAGACATTAGCTCAAACCCTGATCGATCACAACAATGACGTTAAGGAAATCACTACCACTTTTGAGCCGACCCAAAGGAGTGGCGAAAAGAGAAAATTCTGGAAGAAGAAGAAGGGTCAATCTTCTCAAGGATCTTCTAAGAAACAACAGACAATAGCAGTTCATGCTGCTACTACCCCTGTTGCTACTACTTCTGTCGTGGGATCCACAGCTCCAACTCCTACCAGTAAATATGCTGGTAATCTTCCTCTGTGTGACAAGTGCAAATATCATCATCATCTTGGTCCCTGCCGAGAACTATCCTGTACCAACTGTGGTAAGAAAGGGCACACAGTTCGATTCTGCAAAACTCCTACCCAATCAGCCAACCAATCATCTGGAGCAGGTGTTAGTCAAGCCTGCTACAATTGTGGAGAAGTTGGGCACTTTAAAAGGAACTGTCCCAAGAAGTCAACTGCTGATAACACTAGAAGGGTTCTAACCATGGGACGGGAGGAAGCAGTTGCTGATCCCACTGTTTTTTCGGGTACGTTCCTTCTCGACAACTCATATGCTAGTATTCTTTTCGATTCGGGTGCTGAAAGGAGTTTTGTTAGTCATGCATTCAAACATAATCTAAAACGTAGTCCCCAACCACTAACTGAAACGTTTATTGTCGAGATGGCTAACGATGAGAAAGAAGCACTAACGACGTATTCATAGGTTGTATGCTTACCCTAAATGATCACTCATTTCCTATAGATCTCATGCCCATTTCCATTAAGAGCTTTGATGTTATCATTGGCATGGATTGGTTGAGTTCCAATCATGCTGAGATCCTTTGTTACGAAAAATCCATCCGTCTCAATCTTCCTTCGGATCAAACTCTCATAATCTATGGCGATAAACCCAGTTCCAATCTTCGTATCATTTCTATCATCAAAGCTTGAAAGCTCCTTCGAAAGGAGTGCATTGCATTCTTAGCCCATGTGATCAATGAGAAACAAGAAGTTAGAGACCTCGCAAGCATCCCCAAAGTCTGTAACTTTCCTGATGTGTTTCCCGAAGAGCTTCCAGGAATTCCTCCCGAACGTCAGGTCGAGTTCCGTATTGACCTAATTCCTGGAGCTACCCCCGTAGCAAAGTCTCCGTATCGCTTAGCTCCGGCAGAAATGCAAGAGTTATCCAGTCAACTCAATGAGTTGCTCAGTAAAGGATTCATTAGACCGAGTTCCTCACCTTGGGGAGCTCCGGTACTGTTTGTCAAGAAGAATGATGGATCCTTTCGAATGTGTATCGACTACCGTGAGCTGAACAAGTTGACCGTTAAGAACCGATATCCTCTTCCGTGAATAGAAGACCTCTTCGATCAACTCCAGGGAGACAGCTACTTCTCAAAGATAGATCTTCGATCAGGGTACCATCAGTTACGAGTCCAGGAAAATGACGTTTCCAAAACAGCTTTTAGGACTCGGTATGGACACTACGAGTTCGTAGTGACGCCCTTCGGTCTAACCAACGCACCGGCTGTGTTCATGGACCTGATGAACCGGGTGTGCTGTCCCTTCTTAGACAAATTCATCATCGTGTTCATTGATGACATCCTCGTCTACTCCCGAAACGAAGAAGACCACAAGCAACACTTGAGGTTAGTGTTAGAGACCCTTAGATCTGAAAAGCTATACGCGAAATTTTCCAAATGTGAATTCTGGATACGGAAGGTAACTTTCCTCGGTCACATGGTAAACGAGGAGGGTATTCACGTAGATCCTTCCATGATTAAAGCGATAGAGAATTGGTCGGCACCGAAGACACCCACAGAAATTCATCAATTCATGGGTCTCGTCGGCTACTATCGAAGATTCATTTAGAATTTCTCCAAAATCGCCAAACCTTTAACCACTCTAACACAGAAAGGTGTACCCTTTTGTTGGAGTGATAAACAAGAAACTGCATTTCAAACATTGAAGAGAGCCTTATGTAGCGCGCCTGTTCTGTCTCTGCCCGAAGGGACAGAGGACTTCGTTGTCTACTGCGATGCGTCTAATCAAGGTTTAGGCTGTGTGCTTATGCAAAGAGGAAATGTGATTACCTATGCCTCAAGACAGCTGAAAGCACACGAAGTCAACTATACCACACATGACTTGGAACTAGGAGCCATAGTCTTTGCATTGAATATTTGGAGACATTATCTCTACGGAACCAAGTGCACGATCTTTACTGATCACAAGAGCCTAGACATGAGGCAACGACGATGGGTAGAACTACTCAGTGATTATGAGTGTGAAGTCCGTTACCATCCTGACAAGGCCAATGTGGTAGTAGATGCCCTTAGCCGAAAGGATAGTGCAGGCCACAAAGTGAAGAACCAGCCGATGACCATCCATTCCAACTTACCCATGCAGATCCGAGAAGCTCAATTAACAGCCCTCAAACCCAAGAACATGTCGAGTGAAGCCTTCAGAGGAATGGAAAAGAAACTTGAGATCAGAGGTGACGGAGTTCACTGTTTCATGGTTCGAATCTGGATTCCCAAGTCCGAAGGATTCAGGGAAACAGTCATGGAGGAAGCACACAGAACCAAATACTCTATTCACCCAGGTTCGGACAAGATGTACCTGGATCTCAAGAAGCAATACTGGTGGCCAAACATGAAAGTTGAGATAGCTACATTCGTGGGCAAGTGTCTGACTTGCGCCAAAGTCAAAGTTGAACATCAGAAACCCTTAAGATTGCTCCAACAGCCCGAGATCCCCGAATGGAAATGGGAGATGATTACCATGGACTTCATCACCAAACTGCCCAAGTGTTCTAGTGGGTACGATACCGTTTGGGTAATTGTCGATCGTTTGACAAAATCCGCTCACTTCATTCCAATCAAAGAATCATACAAGATGGAAAGACTCGCGCGAATCAACATCCAGGAGGTAGTACGTCTACACGGTGTACCTGTATCCATTATCTCTGATCGAGATAGCAGGTTTACCTCCAGATTCTGGCAATCCCTTCAGAAAGCCCTTGGAACCAAACTAGATATGAGCACAACGTATCATCCTCAGACCGATGGATAGAGTGAGAGAACAATCCAAACCATGGAGGACATGCTTAGGGCATGTGTCATTGACTTTGGAAAGTCGTGGGACACACATCTCTCTTTGATCGAATTCTCATACAGCAACAGTTACCAGACCAGCATTAGGGCTGCTCCGTTTGAAGCCCTATATGCTCGTAAGTGCATATCCCCTTTGTGCTGGGCCGAGGTGGGGGATACACAGTTAGCTAGGAATCGAGTCCCCGACAGTGCTCTCACTGGTCCTGAAATCATCCGCGATACCACAGAAAAGATCATTCAAATCCGTAACCGACTGAAAGCCTCACGAGATCGCCAAAAGAGTTACGCTGATAATCATCGGAAACCACTAGAATTCCAGGTTGGAGACCGTGTCTTGTTGAAGGTCTCTCCCTGGAAAGGCACTGTACGCTTTGGTAAGCGTGGGAAACTTAATCCAAGGAACATTGGACCCTTCGAGATCCTCTCTAGGATCGGTCCAGTTGCCTTTAAACTTCGTTTACCTCATGAACTCAGTAACATTCATCCTGTCTTCCATGTTTCAAATCTCAAAAAGTGCCTATCCGATGAAACCCTAACGATTCCCATAGAAAAGATCGAGATCAATGAAAACCTCAACTTTGTGGAGGAACCGATCGAAATCATGGATCGAGAAGTCAAACGTACAAAACAAAGTCACATCTCGTTAGTGAAGGTTCGCTGGAATGCCAAGCGGGGACCGGAATTCACTTGGGAACGGGAAGATTCAATGAAACAGAAGTATCCACAACTCTTTCCAGATCCATGATTTGTATCTTGTCTTGTGTTTTAAACTTTGAATTTCGGGACGAAATTCCCTTTAACGGGGGGATAATGTAACAACTCGAAATTTCCGTATCATCTCTTGTAACTCTTTCGTAGTACAATTCACACAACTAATCGTCATTTCCAAATTCGATTTCCGATCTTCTGTTTAATTAAGTCATTAACTTGTACGTATTTAAAATGACTTAATGGGTGTCTTAATACATTTAGAAATCATTTATCACCCAACTTTAGTGATCGGAATATTTCTAGAATTTACCGTATCGGGTTACGGCAACCTAATCGGGTACGACCAAAAGCCTCGTCTAACGCCGGTATCGGGTAGAATTCCACCGTGTCTAAAACTTAGACACTATATAAAGTGTTTTAGGACTCAATTTGAAGCCTTTGGCCATTTTCTCATAGAACTCTCACAACCTCTCTCCTCATCCATAATCAAAGGTCCAAAACAAAGAATTAAGGCTTCCAATCAAAGAGGTAACACCCCTAACTTGTTATTCAACCTCTTTAGCCTTCAAATTGATGTCTAAATTATGTTTTGGGACCAAGAACATGATTTTACGGCCAAGGATCATGCTTGGGCCGTAAACTCCTCATAATGGGGTTTTTGAGCCAAATTACCCTTCCAAATCATAGTTGGGACTTAGATATGACCTTAAGGTTTGCTAATTGGGACTTGAAACATCTAAAAAATGAAGTATATGGGACAAACAAAAGTTTACGGCCAAGGCATGTGCTTGGGCTGTAAACTCCATTAAATAGGGGATTAAGTGCCTTTAAACATGTCCAAATGCCTTGAAACTCAACCAATGGCCTTGTGGTAAAATCTAGATGCATCTAAAAATAGTTTAAGGGTTTGTAACACATCAAAAATGCCACTTATAGGAGTTTACGGCCTAGGAACATACCCTTGGCCGTAAACTCATAAAACCTTGTTAAATGATGCATCAAATTCACTCAAATGGCTTGCATAAATTCCTAGAATCACATGTGATTGTTTTATGCATCAAAAACTAACTTTTCATGAGTATAGGAGAGTTTACGGCCATAGAACATGCCTCTAGGCCGTAAACTCCTAAAAGTATGTTTAATGGTGTTCTAAATTCATAACAAGGCTTGGAAAATTAACTAGAATCACATGTGATTGTCCTTTGTAGCTTAAAACAATTTTTCTTGGCCATGGGTGAGTTTACGGCCGTAAACTCCAAGTGGGTGGCCAGAAACTCCATTTTAAGTGTTATAATTCCATTCAATCCATTCCAAGGCATGTTAGAAATCCATTCCATCAATCCCCATGTCCATTTAAGCCATTAAACACTCAAAATCACACCAACATGAGTTTACGGCCGTAAACTCATGTGTGGGTGTGTTATGTGGCTGTAAACTCCTTAAAATGTTTACTCTTGGGGAGTAAACTCAAGTCCCAAGTCCCTAGTGCCATTACACTTCCGAAGATGTCACCCGGGTCACTCCAAACACTCGTTTTGAGGTGTGTAACCTCGTTGGAGTGTAATGTTCCATATAATTAGTGAATGTATCCCTAATTGAATATATATGGACATTATTTCATTTCACATAGGGACATCACGAGTAATCAAACCTCGAACCAACATTTAGTATCTAAAACCGATGCATTTCCGAGTCCGGTGAGTTCATACCCCTACCCTTTTTCACTGTTTTCACTGTTTTCAGGGGGGAACACAAGCAAAGTACAAGGGAATTCTTGTACTCAAAACATGTTTTCAAATGTGTGTTTCATATTCCATATGCTTTATTTACTGATTACTACAACTGATAACTATTTGAATATGCAGATCACGTAACATATATTTGTTAAATGGATCTTTAAACTGTCATGTTTTACATATATTTCACAAATGGTTTTACACATTTTATTAGTTAAAAGAATGACATTAGACATTTGAATATAATACCTGTATACTGTTTTGTCCTCGGTAACACTCCACACATATACGCGAGTGGAGGACTATCATATTATTACTAGTATATTTGTTAGTCCTGTATGATTGGAGACACGTCCTCGGCGAACACTCCACAGAGATACGCGAGTGGAGGACTACACCGGTAACCAGAATCTCTGGTATTTAGAGAGCGTGACTTGAGTGTATAGATCTATACGGGGCTGACTACCCCACACCTGGCTGCTAGCTACAACCGAACCGAATTGGTTCAAGGGTGACGAAAGTCATAAGTATGTGGACTACTTATTGCCACATGTGGACTACTTATTGCCACAGGTTTTAGTCTATCTTATGGTTATGGAACTCGCAATTAGGATAACAGAGACTTACTTATAGTAATCATAAACCACTTTATACATCTTTTACATCTTTTACGTACGGTAACTAACATTCAGGAAAGTATGGGACTTTCCTGGGGAAAACATGGAACCTAACTACATTTACATCTTTTACATCATTCACATTGGAAACCAATATGCAGGAAAGCATGGGGCTTTCCTGGGTAATACTTACATAACTAGAAAGAGTAACAAACTAGATAACATTACATCTTTTACAATTGGTAATATACAATAAGGAAAGTATGGGACTTTCCCGGGAATACATGATAAGTACACAGAACAGTTTAACAAGTCGGATAACCAAACTGTACATTTTCACATGAGTAGACATGTTTTCAGTGTACAAACTTACTATACTTTACATTTGTGAAACAACAATCAACTTTAAGAAAATATGGGATTTTCTTGGTACACATAACATTTCAGAAACAGAAAGGAAACTTGAAACATTTTCACAAACAACAACCGCTTATGAACTCACCAGCTTTATGCTGATTTTCAAACCGCTTGTGTTCTCAGGTCAGCGTTAGAACAGGTACCTGAAGATCCTTTTTGCTAGAAGACGGAGTACATGAAGATCCGTTTCATTTTTGTTCATATATATACTATGTATCACAATTGAACAAACTTTACTTTTGAAATAACTGTAAAACTTTTCTTATGTAATGTAATGGTTGTTTTACTTTACTTACTATGTGCATTGGATTTGATACTCAACGTGGAGTCAACCCCGGAAATGTTTCCGCCTTCGGTTTTCAGGGTGTGACAGTTTGTAATAGTACTTTTGTACTACTTTTTATGTTTGTATAAATTACAATATCCTGGGTAGTTATGTAATATATATAAACTTTGTAATAGAAGGTTTGTATCCAATAGTTTGTAAATCCTTTATATCAATGTAAAATATTGCTTTTATGAATTTGCAAATAGCATGTTTTGGAGTAATGATATTGTGTAGTACGAAAGTTTGGGTCTTTCAAAAATACGAAAGTTGGGGTCTTTCACAACCCACCCCTTCTCTTTTCTTTTTTTCACAAATAAGAAGTTTCGTATTGAATTCGGATGTTAAAAGGATTACCATATATAACACAAAATTTCTCCGCCTATTCTTTCTAGTCGAGCCTCTCCGTTTGTCATTATACCGTGAGAGGTAGAAAGAATTACAATCCCCATCCGACCTAAAATTCTAGGAATTATTTGATAGTTAGAATAGATTCATAGACTCGGCCGACTGATAGTTACCCAATATGCAAGAGAGCCTTTACCTGAACCCATATGTGTTTTTGCGGGTCTTACTGTTACTGGTTTATCTGGAAATATACGGACCCATATTTTTCCATCGTGACGTGCATTTCATGTCATTGCTCATCGACGTGCTTCTATTTGTCTAGAGGTGATCCAAGCGGGTTCAAGTGCCTGTAAATCGTATTTACCAAAACAAATAGCATTACCTCGATAAGATATTCCCTATATTCTTCCTCTATGCTGTTTACAGAATCCGGTTCTTTTGGGGTTATCGCTGATGGTTTATTTTGCATTCCATCTCTACTACAGAACTGGACGTGAGAGTTTCTTCTCATCCAACTCCTCATGATTACAATGAATTCAAATTAAACATTTTGAATTCAATTAAGATACAATATAATTTGAATTAAAATATACATGTATTTAATAAGTAATATAATGAATCATGGATTTGATTTAATCTAGATCAAATCTATTATGAATTTATATATCGTTTTTGTATAGATAACTAACTATATTAAATAACATAACTATTTTTTTCTTATATTCATCTATTTTAGATTGTTAAAACGAGTCTTTCTTTTGTTTTATTCTTTATCGTATTGGATTGACCCAAATTTAGCAATCCAAGAAAATAAATTGTTCGTGGGTGAATATTTACTCTTTCAATTTCTATTTCACTTCTATCCTTAGCTCATAACTTTTCCAAATAGATGAATTGGTTTTTGGTCATTTCCGCCATCCCGATCCATGAATCATTCGAATTCATTTTCACTAGAATCTTTTGAATTCACAGGTTCCATCGTTCCCATCGCTTCTTACTTAATGGTTATGTCTGAATTCTACAATGGAGCTATTAGTTCTTGAGTCAATATCCTTAGCATTTATTGGATCGAAACTATTTATTTTTTGTTTGATGAGGAGATCCATTTAATGTTAACGATGAGTCCGTATTGATGCTATATTACACAACTTTTTATGAGATGACTCATAGACCTTACATAATGGAATTCTATATCATCAATATTCTTTTTCTTTCTTTATCTCATCCTTCCATTTATCCATACCCTTTCTTTTTTATTTTGATTGACAACTAAGAAGCATATTTTTTCAATAAATAATAAAAAAGATTTCAGTTGCTACAACAATATGAACAATATTTCATATCTTGGGGATGGTTTTTTATACCATGGGTATGGTTTTTTATACTAACCCTAAAAAAACCAACGAGTCACACACTAAGCATAACAATTTTATCGAAAGATTAATTGAATTTTTATTCAACCCTATAGAATTACAATTGTTTATTTTTTTTATTGAACACAAAATAAAAAGAAGAAATGGATTTCTCATTTTTTTTCCATCGTTGGATAAAATGCAAAAAGGAATAAAGGTTTTTTATTACTCGTCTGTAAATGTCCATATTTTGATGCCTAATACCCCATAGATCATTCGAACTGTATGAGAACAATAATCAATTTTAGCTCGAATGGTTTGTAGTGGAACCCTCCCCCCTCTGATCCATTCAAGACGCACAATTTCTTTTCCGTCGATACATCCTGCGATTTGCACTTGAATTTCTTTCGTATTTTCTTGTTCCGTTAATTCTATAGCTTTTTTCATTGCTTTGTGAAAAGAAAATCTATTTTTTTAATTAATTGGCCCGCTGTAAATTCTATAAGAATATTAGGGTTTCCATAAGACTTTTCAATTCGTGTGATAGCAATGTTAAGTTTTCTATTTATGGAATGAAATTTCTTTTTGTAAATTCATTTGTAATTCTTCGATTCCTCGGGGTCGACTTTCAATTAAGATTTTTGGAAATCCCATTTTGATTATGATTTGGATTAGGTGGATTCTTTTTTGAATCTCTATACATGCAATTCCCTCGACGCTAGAAGATGTTTTCGTATTTTTTTTGTACATAATTATGGATGTAAGTTCTTATTTTTTTTTTATCTTCTTGCAGACCCTCAACATAAATTTTTGGTTGTGCAAGCCAAAGGGAATGATGACCTTGGGTTGTACAAAGTCTGAAACCAATTAGATTTATTTTTTGTCCCATGTTACGCCATTACTATACATATCATAATACAACATAGTTGTATGCTTTTGTTTTTTCGATTTAGGTTTTTGTGACCATGTAATGGTTGGATGCTTTTTTTTTATTTAGGTTTTTGTGATAATTCATTGCTGCAGAATACTTGTACTTGACAGAAGGAGTAGATAATCCTTCGAGTAAAACCTCATCTGTGCAACAGTTAGACTCTAACGAGAGCTGTGCAACAGGGTCGAATCAATTTCTCTGAGATTATTTAATCCAAGCTGCAAGTGACTTAAGTTATTCACCGAATAACAAGCAACTCGAAACACAAGTCCCAAATTACTAATACCGCCCGGGCTCAACATGATCCCTCCTAGTAATTACAAATGCAGTTGAGACCTCCTTGGTCCCAACTTATCTGCCGAATAACCGATTTACCGTATTTCCACCTGGTTGCTGAGGCTAATTGTCCTAGCTAACTCACGATCATGGCTCTAACAACCCTTCCGATCCAACCGATCATAACTAACCGACAAACCGGATGCCACCAAATTCATTTCTAAAAGTGAATACTACATGAGAAACTCTAGTCTTATATCAAAACCAGACTCATACGACCCACCACTTCCTTAATTCCATGAATTTTGTGGCCTTCCCACAGTTTCGCAACCTGGCCTACCTTGGTCTAATCCCATCTGAAGTAATCTAAAAGCCAAATCATAGATTTTCCATGCTCTCAGAGCTACTCACGACTGGGTGAATGCTATAGGTCACCTTGCAGTGTTACAATTCTCCTATACCACCTGCCAATGTAGTGAATGCTACAGCCACCCCGCAGTCTTACAACACTCCTATACTATTTGCTAATCTAGTGAATGCTACAGCCACCCCGCAGTCTTACAACACTCCTATACTATCTGCCAACCTAGTGAATGCTACATCCACCCCACAGTCTTACAACGTTCCTATAATATGTTCCAACCTAGTGAATGATACGACCACCACATAGTCTTACAACACTCCTATACTATTTGCCAACCTAGTGAATGCTATTCCCACTCCATAGTCTTACAACACTCCAATATTGCCATGGCCACCGCCCATGGTCTTGCCACTCATCTACCAATCCTTCCATACTCATCCTAAGTTGAGCACACATCCGAATATACCCCAATCAGGTGTTTGATTCATGCTTCAAACCCCAAATCCTTAATCAGACAAGAATAGGCAAAGAGGCTCTAACACCACCCTCGACCTAGATCCTTCCACGTACTCAACCTAGATCCTTCCACCCCGCGACACTCATAAGTCATCGTCTCCAGGGATTCGCCTCCCACCAATCTTGGGCTCTATCTTTTAGAAGACATGAATAAAATATGACCTTCGACAACTCGTGGTAGAAACTCATCCGGAAAGTGTTATCCGCATTCGCTAACCATCACCTACTGGCAGTGGGGTCCTTCTCTATATAGAACTTGGGAGCTCCACAAGCATAAAGCTCACATACGGAAATAGTGCAAGCTCCAACAATCACCAAAAACTTAGCACAGAAAATGCTCATACGCTCATCCAAAATCTCCATAATCCCCTCTTGACCGTATCAAAGATCACACAAGTCTGCTGCAAAATATCGCGACTGATTTTCGATGAGATAAAATCCTACATCCACTCATCAATCGGCCTAACACCTGCACCTGAGCCTAAACCAGAACCTGAATGCTCATCACCATTATGAAAAAATAATCATACAACTAACTCATCAGAACATAATCACGAATCCTCATCCCACTGGCTTCCTAGACTCCTCATGACTCTCCTTGATTTGAGTATGGATCATATGCTTTCAGTAGTACGGGCCCGATAGTACCTTCCACACCTACCCATACTTTCCTCAAGAATCATCTTGAATCCTTTAAGTCACCTTCTCATGCTGATATCCCTAAAGCTCGCCACACAACGCAACCAACTTATTAAAAGCATTTCCTGTGCTCTACTAGGTTCCTGACCTCATCCTACCATCAGCTGCTGAATAAATCCCAATAATGTTAGTTAACTACTTCATGAATACAATCACATGTAATAAAGCTTACATGATCCTTCTAGTAATAGACGCATCCCTAAAATGGTTAAACTCAAACGAGAGCTGCGCAATAGGTTCAAATCCATCACTATGAGATTATTTAACGTATGGAACATGTGACTTGACATATTCACTTAGTAGTTAACCCACATCACTAAGACTCCCACAAATCACGAAGCAAGCAACATTCGGGGAACGAAAAATCTAACCAACGTGCCAACTAATCAAACCATTCTACCTAATTATCCAAAAACCATACTAGCATGCAATCCTAAAAGATCAAACAATCAAGAATATAAATGCATCTCTCCTAGCATGAAATCCTAGGTAGATCCTTAATTCTAATCTAGCATGCAATTCTCATAACATATAACATAATAACCATGTATGGGTATTTTGGAACAAGTTACTTGAGCTCGACCGATTGCACGCATCACACCCCTTTCTTTTGTTTGAAACCCTTTAATAAAACATTTATTTTATGAAAAATTTACCAAACCATTAGTTTGAGTTCAGACACCCCGATAGAATGCCCACATACCTCAAACCAAGGCTCTGATACCAACTTGTAAGTACCCCAAAATTTCAAGGTAAAAATTTCATTTTTAGTACAATCAAAACACCAATTATCTTTTACTCAAACATTTAGAAGTATTTCATAATAAAACAGTTATCAAAGTAAATTCCCAAAATCATAAAGTTGTGGAAAAACATGGGTGTATGCCCTGCTATCAAGCTGGGCCTTTCCCTTTTGAACCGGAAGTACCTACAACCTTAAACAATAACTATAAGCACAAAGCTTAGTGAGTTCCCAAAATGCTGCATACCATACATACAATAGAGAATGCTATGTGCCCGCCATAGTCTTGCCTTTATGCCACAAGCCATATCATGGTCTTTCCTTGCCATAGCAGGGCCAAAATTGTAAGTCTACCTCTTGGTCTTCCATGTAAGCATCACAAAGACAACTAACATACAATCTGCAACTAATTATTGACTTAACTGCTAGGGTCCGAACCCTAGTCTTGCGTACAGATTTGCATAGAGCCACCTACAGGTCTTTCATACAAATCCAAGGGCCACCCGTTGGTCTTCCAATAATACATAACCCAATTGGCTGACATTAGTGCCTTCTACCTATAGGACAATGAGGAGACTCACCTCAATCCAAGATAACCGAACATGCGAGCTGCTACTAGTGGAATCCTCTCACTAACATCATCAAATAGCATTCCTTCAATAATTGATTCTCGACCCAATAAAGAATCCTAGTCCGATGTCCAGACCTTCAGGGTAAAAGTCCATTACCCCTTTCATTACTTTGCGAAAATCCAAAGTCCAATGTAAACACATGTATGATCATAAATCACGTCATTCCTTCTTACTTTCATTAAAATGGTGCAATGACATTGCAAATCTTTAACCATATGTGTATATACACATTAGGTAGACCGTCACCAAAACCCACTTGAAACTATCTAAAAACATCACACGATCAAACATTCATGATATCTCTCGTTTTGCTTTAAATCTGTGCTTGCAATCTAAGACCATTGAACACTAAAAAAGATATGACAATTAGACACTGTAGGGGTTAAATAAGTTGTAATATTCATATGTAATTTGAACATTAGACACATCGTTAAATTTATCATCAGACCTGCTGATTTGACTCTATATTGTTCTTCCCTTCGTTGTTACGGGCATTCTCCCCCTTTTGTTTCTATCAAGTTGATAGAAAATATATACTCGAAACAACTTGCTTGTAACACTTGTTTTTTTTGAAAGAGTGCTTGTAACACTTGCACACACTTATTTTTGCATTTTTTGATTAAAAAAAACATAAATTAAGTAAACTTAAACCAAATAAATTTAAAGCTTAAAAGAAAAGTAAATAAAACTTATTATTATTATTTTTAACTAAAAATAAAACTGATTTAAAACTTTTGAAAAACAAATTTCTTATTATTTTTATTTTAATAGAAAGACAATTATTATATTTTTTGTGTAAAAATTCAAAAAAAAATATACAACTAAGCACAATTAAAAGGTAATAAAACAAGTTAAATAATTTTAGAAAAAATATTTAAATTTTTATTAAAAAACACTTTGGAATGTACAAAATATAAAACAAAATTAATAGGATATGTATGCAAACTAGCGTAGAGGCTGCAACTGCATAGACTTAGTTGATCAATAGGCCGTATAATTCTCTATGGCACTGGCTATATGCATCAACTCCTATCAACGTTGGTTTTTTTCATCTCACTGGAAATCACTACATAAGGCTCTACTCGTACTAAACTCACTTGCAGTGGTTTGATCAGAAAGCCTTATCCCCACCACGAGATAGAATCCTCATAATCACTATTCTTGATGATTGCTTTCTCTCAAATAGTGGCCTTCATCTTTAGCAACTTCTTCAACCTGGGAAACTGGTGGTTGGTTTTGTGTTGATCGATCATCCTTTATTACTAGCACTTCAATTTTCACCCATGATTAATTAGTCTCATAAGAGAGCCACTGTTGAATCTAGCTATTTGTTTTATTGCTAGATAATCAATGAATATTGATTATAACATGTACGTTAGAGCACACTTGATTTGGTATTTGAACAACGAATTTGAATCACTTGTCTAGCACACCACGTGTTTGATGAAAAATGATTAATCTTGAGTCACCATCACCATCATTACCTTGGATCTATAAGAGACCTACCCTAAGGATCTCTATGAGTAGACAATAATAGTTTGGGGATTCTGTAGCAATATGTTTCAATAAGGAAACAACTAGGGGGATATAGTACCCAAATGAACAAGTTTCCTTTTGCCTGAAAAGTATGATGATTAACACCACCTACTGGTGTTCTACCAGACTATCTAGAATAGTTAGTGGTCGTCATCTATACTCTATTAGTTGACTGGTCCCGATAATACAATGTCTGACCTCTCACCATTATTTTATTTTCCCAAAACCCTTCACTAACCAAACTATTATTTTATTCATCTTAAAACCCTTTACTACCTAATGCAAATTAAAATATGATAATGTAATTTATATAAGTAAAACCATATCATATTCTATTCTATAGAGGATGAATATCAAGAACCCAAATAGTAAACATAATATAATTAAAAACCATAATTGTCATTCATCATATAAAATCATAAGTCGTATATCTAAAAAATATCATAAACAACTATCAATATATCAAAATCATGTGACAATCAGAGTAAATCATCCCAGGCTAAAAGTTGTGGTGTGTGCCATGCAGTCATCCCGAGCTCTTCCCCTTGCTAGTGGAAGTACCTGAAACCAAAATGGTAAACAATAAGGACGAAGCTTAGTGAGTCTCCCTAAACTACCACATATCATACACATAATCACATAATAACATACATTGGGCCTTGCCCATTACATCAGGCCCCGCCCGACATTAGATGAATCTCACATCGGGCCCTGTCCGGCATCGGACCGAAGTCCTTCAATGGGCCCCGCCTAGCATCGGACGGAGGTCCGGTATACATATAACATATCAAGAAGCATATAACATAAACATATAAGCATTCCTTAGGCTTGCCCCAAGATCATACCGAAGCCTAGAACGTATAACACATAACATATAAGCTAAACATTCCTCGGGCTTGCCCTGGCATCGGACCGAAGCCTGAAAAATATAACATACAAACGTAGGAACCATGAAGTCATCAAGTATACAAAACATTCCTCATGCTTTCCTCGGCGTGAGACCAAAGTCCGGAAACATACAATCTACATTCGGCTAACCCCAAAATCGGACCGAAGTTCAACATACGCTAACATACATAAACGGGCCAACGTTGGAGCCTTCGACCCGTTCCTATTGGAGGAAAGCTCACCTCACAAAGCTGGCTACTGAATCTCTTGGTAAAGAATCTCCATCGGCTGTTTAAGTGACTCCCCAACTAACATCCTCACAATAACACTTAATAAATATCGAAAATCTTTCTTAGGGTAAAATTATTACTTTACCCCTGGTCAAAGTAAACGTTCTGGTAAAACTCAACATTTTGGGTGAGTCAACTCACCGAGTTCTATAAATCAGAAATCCTGAAATCGCAATCCAACTCATCGAGTCATCCCCTTGAATTGACGAGTTCCTCGTCTACTCGTAGTCGCAATAAAATGCATCAACTCATCGACTCCCTCCTCAGACTCGTCAAGTTCTACTTGGTATAGAATCGGGAGAAAACAACTCAACTCGTCGAGTTCCAGTATGGACTCAATGAGTTCCTCAGTCTGTTTGGACTTTATTGAACGACTTAAAGGATTAAGTCCCTACTCTTCAGATCTAAGCTTCTTATCTCTCATGCATAGTGAGAATGTCCTGTTAAGGTTATGGTTTCCGACTTTACCCGTTAGTACTTTTATATCATGGGTTTAGCTCAAACCCTAACCCTTTAGGACTTAAATCTTGGTCCACAAGCCATCCGCACTCCAAACTAAGGCATATTTAGTTAGATCCAGACTCTAATTACTCTATGAACATGTAAAGTTTCTAAGTTTCCTCCCATGCATGGCCTTTTGGAGCTTTAAAAGGCTAAAATGACAACTTATAGCTTGCATGGGGCTTCCATAGCCATAAAGTTTGCACCTTTATGGCATGTGAGCCCCTCAAGGTCATAGATATGAAGGTACACCCACTTAGGATGTCCATGTCCCAAAGATCATGTTTCTTGAACCAAAAACCCCATAAAATGATAACAGTTAGATCTAACAAGCTATTAAGCAAGTCTGAGACTTGCTTATCTGAAAATGAAGGGGGTGAGATATTGTTTCCGGATCTACTAGTTTCCTTCTGAATCCCTAAGCTCCCCCTTCTTCAATAAGCTTTAAAATACACAATGTTCACTCAAAAACAACTCACAAGCTCATATAAGGCACTGGGGTTTCATGGATTAGGGTTTGGGAGTTGGAGGCTGGAAATAAGCCCATTAAGTGGGGATTAAGATGCTTGAATAGGGTTCAAATCCCCAAAATTAGGGTTTCATTACGGCATAATTACTCTTTGAGTGGAGGGCTCTCAACTCGTCAAGTAGATTTCTTAGAACCCGCATCCCTTTCTAGTATCTACTCGATGATTTTGGGCTACCAACTCATCGAGTTGCTTTATAAAAATGAAAGAATTATTATTTAAATGCTTACCAGGAACCAGACGTTACAATTCTCACCCAATTGTCTTAGACTTCGTCCTGAAAGTCTACTGTGTTGGGAAACAACTCCGGGTAATGCTCCTTTAGTTCCTCGTCGGGCTTCCAAGTCCACTATGAGCCCTTGCGATGCTGCCATTGCACCTTCACTAGGTCGATCCTCTTGTTCCTCTGGTCATTCGTCTTGTCGAGAATCGATGTAGATCTCTCGATGTAATTCAGGCTGTCGTCGACCTGAATATCCTTTAGGGGCACAACCGCTGAGTCATCCATTAAATACTTCTATAGTTGAGAAACATGGAAAGTGCTGCGGATTTGGTTGAGCTCTGCTGGAAGATCCAAACAATAAGCAACCCGACCCACCCACACAAAAACCCTTAATAGACCAATGTATCTAGGGCCTATCTTTCCCTGCTTTCTAAACCGGATGACACCTTTTCAAGGTGACACCTTTAGGAGGGCCATGTTTCCCACATGAAACTCCAAGTCTGAATGGTGCTTGTCGGCATAACTCTTCTGCCGACTCTGAGCAATTTGGAGCTTGCTCCAGACCTACTGGATACTCTCAGTAGTCTTGAGTACTCCCTCAGGATCGGGATGAAGTGAGCACTCTTGGTTAACCAATCCACATTTATCCATATCAAATCTATTCCACGTGCGATCCTAGGAAGCTTCGTGGTGAAGTTCATAATGATCTCTTCCCATTTCCACAAGGGAATGTCTAACGGTTGCATCTTCTCGTGTGGGCTCTAGTGTTTGGCTATGACTTTCCTGCAAATCAAGCACGGCTCTACGTACCATGCTACGTCCCACTTCATGCAGGGCCACTAGTAATCAGGGCAAAGACGCTGATATATCTTTGTTGCCCCGGGATGGATGGAGGACCTCGACTTATGGACCTCATCCATTAGAATTTGTCGTACTGCACCCCAGTACGGAAGGCAGACCCTCCCATGTAGGGTCAACAATCCAGGCCTGTCATAATCAAAGGAGGCCACCTGGCCTATGATCCGCTCGCATTTTCGGTGCTCCTCCTGTAGGCCCTCGACCTGCGCGTCTCGGATTTGCTCTAGGAATAGGGTAATCACTGTCATCCTAAAACATATGTCTCGAATTAGGGCCGCTTCCACCTTGCTGCTTAGGGAATCGACCAACACATTGGCCTTATCCATGTGGTAAAGGATCTCACATTCGTAATCCTTCACTATATCTAACCATTAACGCAACCTCATGTTCAGATTCAGCTGATCCATGAGGTACCTCAAGCTCTTGTTGTTCATGAAAATGGTACAACGAACCCCATATAGGTAATGCCGCCAAATCTTTAGGGCGAAAACCATAGCCCCTAGGTCTAAATCATGTGTTTGATAGTTCGCCCCGTGAGGCTTCAACTGCCTCAATGCGTAAGCTATCACGTGACCTCGATGCATCAAAACCACACCCATGCCCATGATCGAAGCGTCACAGTAAACCATGAAGTCGTCGACTCACTCTGGTAAAGTCAGAATCGATGCCTCGCATAACCGCTATCTGAGAGTCTCGAAGGCTTCCTGCTACTTAGGCCCCCAGTGTAATGTCACCGACTTCTTGGTCAGTTGGGTCAAAGGAACAACAATCTTGGAGAAATCCTGAATGAATCTCCGATAGTAACCCGCTAGAGCAAGAAAAATCTGATTCTCAGTTGGAGACCTCAGAACCTCCCACTGCATCATGATCTATGTCTTGGCCGGATCGACCAAAATACCCTTCCGGTTGACAAGGTGCCCAAGAAACTGCACCTTACGCAACCAAAACTCACACTTGGAGAACTTTGCAAAAAGTCTCTCCCTCCTTAGTGTCTCCAACACCTCCCTCAGGTACTCCTCATGTTGCTCTTGAGTCTTGGAGTAAACCAAGATATCATCGATGAAGCCTATCATAGACAGATATAGCATCAGTTTGCACACACGATTCATGAGGCCCATGAATACGGCAGGAGCATTGGTGAGCCAAAACAGCATCACCACAAACTCATGATGATCGTAGCGAATCCTAAAAGCCGTCTTCTGAACGTCGTCGTCTCTAACTCGCATCTGGTGATAACCCGATCGTAGATCAATCTTGGAGAACCAAGATGCACCATGTAGCTGGTCAAAATAATCATCAATCCTTGGGAGAGGATAACGGTTCTTCACTGTTACGTTGTTCAGCTCCCGGTAGTCTATATACATGGGTTGTGACCTGTCCTTCTTCTTCACAAATAGGATCGAGGCTCCCCATGGCGAGCTACTTGGCCTGATAAATCCATTGTCTAGCAGCTCCTACAATTGCATAGACAACTCCTACATCTCAGGAGGAGCGAACCGATATGGTGCCTTGGCTATCGGAGCCGCACTACGGACTAGGTAAATCTTGAACTCAACTGGTCTCTCCAAAGGTATCCCAGGAAAATACTTCAGGAATACATCCGAGTACTCTCGTACGATCGATACATCTCCACTGTTGCCTTACCCTTATCCTGGGTATCCATAACATAGGCGACGTAACCTGTGCAACCTTGCTGAAAGTAGCGCCTCGCTCAAGCTGCTGAACATAGGGTCAGTCCATCCTGTGGCGTCTCTCCCTGAATCACTAAGCTTCCCCCACTAGGAGTCCAAACTTTCACTAACTGGTGCTCTCAATTGATCACTACCCTATTAGGGCTCAACCAATCCATACCAACTACAACCTTATTCCCTCGATGGGGAATAGGAACTAGATCCACAAAAAACTGCTCATCAAACAACTGCATCGGTGAACCCTCGCGACCTGAATGATCCTATCATCTACTATCTCTACATCAAGTGAGCAAATACAGCTCCCTTGGATCCCCTACGAATCTCTTGCTGAGCGCGAATGAACAAAATATCGGGTAGCCCCTAAATGAAACAGTACCAAAGCAAATATACCATTCATTAAGAATGATACTATAACAAAACACATAAAGATAAGCAATAAGCAATATAAATAAAGAGATAACAAGAAGATACATAATCGTCACCACGTGGGGAGCTGCACATGCCTCCTCTGATGTCAACTGAAAGGCCCTGCTCTTCGCCTTAGGCGCCTCTCCTCGGCCCTAACGCCCGTCTGTAATCCTCAACTTAGCAGGAGCGGGTGCTGCAACCTACCTTGCTTCTGCTAAACTCGTGTACTGGGACCATTTGTGACCCCTCTGATTACACTGAAAGCAAATCAGGTTTGATACCGTCTGGTGGTGGTAACAACTGTACAATCTCTGCCCACATGTCCAGTTTGGCCGCACTTAAAGTAGCCTAAATTGCCTGCCTTGCACGTCCCCTTGTGAAACTCGCTGCATTTTCCACAATAGTTGCAACCTAATGTCTCCTAGGTCTGTATTCTGACACATTGGGATTCTTTCCCGCATTCCATGACTGAACCCCCTATACTATGGAATGAGAAGGGCCTCTCCTTGAACATAGTGGTGATCTCAGTCACCATCTCAGCCGTCTACTGGAGATCCTAGAACTCCCAAACAAGCTGCTACATCTCTATAATAAGTGTAAACTCGACTCTGATCGTAGCAGAGAAATCGCTCCAGCTCATAGTGTCAAGGGAAGCGTCACCCATAGTATGCCCAACCTCCTCCCACTAGTCGCGTTCTTTTTCCTTCATATGACACGACGCAAGTCAGACCTTGTCCCCCTCGTGACATCTGCTAGTGCGGAATGCGTTGGAGACAACCAACGATTTGGTGCTCGCAATGGGTTCCCGAGCCCCATGGTAGTCGGGATCTCCACAAGCTCTGAATTCCCTGAACGTCAGTATGCGCGAACCCATCATGGCCGCCACCTCGGTGCAGAAAGCACTCAGTCTCTTATCCAAAAGCTCCACAATACCATCTTGATTGTGCCGAAAATCACAGGAGTCTGATCCAGAATACTACACGTGATCACAAATGAGATAAACTCCCTCATCTGGTCATCTACCTCCTCGACTCCAGAGCCCGAGCCTGATCGCTCACCTGCACCTGAACTGCCGATCGGTCTAATACGTTGCTACACCATATTGAAAAACACATCATAGCAAACGTCAGAATACTCATCATATCTCGAGGGATCCCATATACTAAATGTTCCCTAGATTAATCTTTGCCTTCCTTGATTCAAGTATGGATCCTCTGCTTTCAGTAGTACGGGCCCATACTACCTTCCACATCTCCCTCAAGAACTACCTTGACTTCACCAAGTGCATGTACTACTATTACTTCACGTGCTAATCTCATCCTAGGCTTGCCCTAGGCTAATCACCATCCCACTCTCCACCAACAGCTGCATAAGAAGTCCCTGCTATCTCCCCTAACTAGGTCGTGAATACCATTACATGTCCCTGAGACTAGATAATTCTTCGAATGAGATATCCTACCCTACAACAGTTGGACTCAAACAAGAGTTGCAAAATAGAGCTAGACCTAACCTTCTATAATTATTTAGTTTTTGAAATATGTAACTTGACATATTCTCTTACAATTTAGTAAAAGATAACGAGAACTCCTAAAAGCACAAAGTAAGTAGCATTCGAGCATTGAGTACAGATAATCAAGCATATCCTACTCAGGCCATCAGATCACAGACTAATTTGTACTAGCATTCAGTACACAAAATTGAAATACATATATAGGCACATGAGGCATCCTTCCTGGATCCTTATCCCTAATCTAACATGTAGTTCTCATAAACATATTATAAAAAAAACTTGTATGGATAATTTGGGAGTACTTACTTGACCTCGACTGATTGCATGCACCACACCCCTTTCTCTTTTCAAAATTATCTTCTTTTCTCAAACTTCCTTTTATAAAAATGGTTTCTCTTTTGTAAATTTATATACCAATTCCTTAGTTTGAGTCCAGACACACCCGAGAATGTGTCTGAATCCCTTAAACCAAGGCCCTGATACAAAATTGAAACCGTCCAAAAAGACGGCCCGAAAATTTCGTTTTATAATATAATTAAAAACCAAAATTGTCATTCATCATATAAAATCATAAGTTGTGTATCTCAAAAATCTCATAAACAACTGTCAATGTATCAAAATCATGTGATAAAACATTAGAGTAAATCATCGTAGGCTAAAAGTTGTAGTGTGTGCCATGCAGTCATCCCGAGCGCTTCCCCTTGCTAGCGGAAGTACCCAAACCAAAACTGAAAACTATAAGCATGAAGCTTAGTGAGTCTCCCAAAACTACCACATATCATATAAATAATAACATAATAGCATATATTGGGCCTTTCCCACTACATTGGGCCCCTCCCGACATCGGCCCCACCCGACATTGGACCGAAGTCTGGTATACATATAACATATCAACAAGTATATAACATAAAGACATAACATAAACATATAAACATTCCTTGGGGTTTCCGTGGCATCGGACCGAATCCAGGAACATATAACACGTAACATATAAGCTAAACATTCCTCGGGCTTGCCCCGAGATCAGACCGAAGCCCGAAACATATAATATACACATGTAAGAATCACGAAGACATCAAGCATACAAAAAATTCATCGGGCTTGCCCTGACATCGGACCAAATTACGGAAACATACAATCTACATTGGGCTAACGCCGACATCGGAGCGATGTCCGACATATGCTAACATACATAAACGGACCGACATTGGTGCCTTCGACCCGTTCCTACTAGAGGAAAACTCACCTCACAAAGTTGGTTGCTAAATCTCTCAGTAAGGAATCTCCATCAGCTGCTTTTGTGACTCACCAGCCAACATCATCACAATAACACTTAATCAATATCCAAAATCTTTCTTAGGGTAAAATGACTACTTTACCCTTGGTCAATGTCAACATTCTGGGTTGAATCAACTGAAGGAGTTGACCCATCAACTTGCCGAGTTCTATAAATTTGGAATCCTGAAATTGCAATCCACCTCGTCGTGTCATCCCCCTGACTCACTGAGTTCCTCTGCTACTCGTAGTTGCAATTAAATGAGTCAACGCGTCGAGTCCCTCCTCGGACTCTTCGAGTCTACTTGGTACAGAATCAAGACAAAACATTGCAACTCGTTGAGTTTCTCTATGGACTCGACGAGTTCCTCAGTTTGTTTGGGTTTCTTAAAGGACTTGAAGGGTTAATCCCCTACTCTTCAGATCTAAGCTTCCTATCTCTCATGTATACTGAAAATATCCTTTTAAGGGTAAAGTTTCCAACTTTACCTATTAATACTTTTATATCATGGTTTTAGCAGAAACCCTAACCCTTTAGGATCTAGATCTTGGTCCACAAGCCATCCATACTCTAAACTAAGGCATATTCACTAAGATCCAGACTCTAATCACTCCATGAACACGTAAAGTTCCTAACTTTCCTCCCATGCATGGCCTTTTGGAGCTTTAAAAGGCTAAAAAGACAACTTATAACTTGCATGCGGCTTCCATGGCCATAAAGTTAGCACCTTTATGCTATGTGAGCCCCTCAAGGTCATAGATCTAAAGGTATACCCACTTGGGACATCCATGTCCCAAAGATCATGTTTCTTGAACCAAAAACACCATAAAATGATAACAAGGAGATCTAATAAGCTATTAAGCAAGTTTGAGACTTGCTTAAAGAGAAAATTAAGGGGTTGAGATGTTGTTTCAAGATCTACTAGCTTCCTTCTGAATCCCCAAGCTCCTCCTTCTTCAACAAAATTCAATACATACAATATTCACTCAAAAACAACTAAGAAGCTCATACAAGGCACTCGGGTTTCATGGATTAGGGTTTGGGACTTGGAGGCTAGCAAGTGGGGATTAAGATGCTTAAATAGGGTAACAAACCCCAAAATTAGGGTTTCATTATGGAAGACCTACTTTCCGAGTTGAGGGCTCTCAACTCGTCGAGTATATTTCTTAACATTCGCGTCCCTTTCTAGTCTCTACTCGACGAGTTTAGGCTACCAACTCGTCGGGTTGCTTTATAAAAATGAAAGAATTATTAGTTAAATGCGTACTAGCAACCATGCGTTACATCACATATGTGTGTATATATATATATATACATATATATACATACATACATACATATATATATATATATATATATATATATATATATATATATATATATATATTTGTGTGTGTGTGTAAGATGAAAGTAACTAAGATGAGAGACTCACGACAAGCTTGAGCATCATAGTGAGTGGTGTATTTTCATCGACTATCCATAGAAGTCCTTTGGATATCTCTTCTCTTGACCGAGTGACAATGTTGTCTTCGTTGCGAGGAGAAGAGTTTTTTGAGAGCAAGAACGCATATGCCAAGAGGACAGTGGGAGGCATATTGATCTTGAAGAGCTTCAAGAATCAGTTGATGAAGGAACCTCTAACACTGATTCTCAATCCAAGGAGGAAACTCCTATTGAACTGAATGACAATTCCTTACCTCTAAGACATTCCAGTAGAGTTAGTGTTCCACCCTTATTATATGGTTTCCATTGAACTACTGAGGGTGATAAGTTTATTAGTGATAGTACGCTAATAAATTTAGATGAACCAAACAACTACAAGGAAGCCATGGCAGGCCTGGAGTCTGCGAAGTGGAAAGAGGCTATGTACAGTGATATTCAATCAATGTATGACAATCAAGTTTGGAACTTGGTTGACAGTCTACTTGGTCGTAAGACGATCGGGTGCAAGTGGATCTTCAAGAAGAAGACCGACATGGATGGGAAAGTACACACGTATAAGGCACAATTAGTTGGGAAAGGATTTACTCAAACTCCCAGAGTTGACTATGATGAGACCTTCTCACCAGTAGTAAAGATTAAATCTATAAGGGGTATGTTGGCAATAGCTACGTTTCATGACTATGAAATATGGTAGATGTATGTAAATGTTGCTTTCCTTAATGGGAAGTTGGCTGAAGATGTTTACATGATTTAGACAAAGGGTTTTGTCAATGCGAAGTACCCGAATAAAGTGTGTAAGCTTGAGAAATCCATCTAGGATTGAAACAATCATCTCGCAGATGGAATATTTGTTTCGATTAGAATGTCAAAGAGTTTGGTTTTCCGAGAAGCGAAGATGAGTCCTGTGTATATGTCAAACCTAATGGGAGTATAGTTAGCTTTCTCGTATTGTATGTCGATGACATACTGCTCATAGGAAACAACGTCCTAACTCTGTAGGAGGTTAAGTCCTAGCCTGGGAAGTGCTTTGCTATGAAGGACCTCAGAGAAGTTGCTTATATTCTAAGGATATTGAGAAATTGGAGTAAGAGACTAATAGGACTTAGTCAAAGTATTTACTTAGATAAAGTGTTAAAACATTTTAGCATGGAGAATTCCAAGAAAGGGGAGTTACCAATGGAAAGCAATACCAAGTTGATTAAGACTCAAAGCCCGAGTAACGAAGTTGAGATAGAAGAAATGAGTCGACTACCTTATACTTCCGCTGTTGGCTCGATCATGTATGGTGTGATGCGTACTCGCCTTGATGTAGCCTTCACTTTGAGAATGGTCAACAGATATCAAGGGAACCCTTGTAGAGCACATTGGACCACAGTGAAGAACATTCTTAAGTACCTAAGAAGGACTAAGGAATGGTTCCTTATCCTCGGTGGGAGTGATAACTTGAGAGTGCGAGGGTATAGTGACACTAGTTTTCAGACTGAATGAGATAATTTACGCTCTCAGTCGGGCTGGGTCCTTACCCTTAATGGAGGAACAGTGACTTGAAAAAGTTCCAAGCAGGAGACCGTAGTTGATTCAACATGCGAATTAGAGCACATAGCAGCGAGTGAAGCGTCAAAGGATGAAATATGGCTAAAGAACTTCATTGGAGACCTTGGAGTTGTACCTGCCATAAAGGAGTTGATGGAGATTTTCTGTGATAATGAAGGTGCGGTTGCCTTTGTCACACCCCGACCGTCAGTGGAATCACTGGGCGGTGTAATGTCAGTTCTCGTATCATAACTATCAACTTCCTGAAAACACACTTATTTTAAAATACTTCAACATAAATTTGGTGAGTTCACAGGTTTTGACTCTAAGTAGAAATAGTATTTTTTTTTTCAATTCAAAAGTATTGTCTTGAAAGTATTATTTTAATTCTCCAATATTTAGTGTGTGTGTTTGTGTGTGTGTGTATATATATATATATATATATATATATATATATATATATATATATATCCTAGGTATAATGGTTTACTTATCAAATAAGTATATACCTATAAGTCTCATATATAAATGTCTGTAATTCGATACAAACCAAGGTTGCTACGTATAAATCTTATTTCAATTCTATACGAGTAAAACCACTACGTATAAATCTATTTCAATTCTATACGAGTATGTAGAATAGGTATAATGGTTTACTTAATAAACAAGTAATGTACCTACTAGATTCTTATACTTAGAGAATAAGTCTTTGGGAAACTTATACTTAACATTCATACTTGTATATCCACAAAGTATAATGCTTCTAAAGTTGTGCTACCATGAGTTTGTAACCGTTTCTGTATGACTTAGTATTATACCTCTGGTTATTGTTACAAGGATCACACCTTGTGGTAGTACAAGGATCACACCTTGCAGTAGTACAAGGATCACACCTTGCTGTAGTACAAGGATCACACCTTGAGGTAGTTTCCAAACACTTCATTGACTTTGGAAGGTAGTAAATTAGGAAAGTTTGTCACACAAAGACCGTTGGGTTGTAGCTAGCAACCACGGGTCGGTTTGTCAACCTGTATCTTATTCATACTTGACTTCCTCGCTCACATGGGATTAATGGATACAGGTAGGATGACTTCCACTAAGATCCATAATCTTAGATGATGAATACAGTAACTCATGTAGACTTTGATGGCGTTCTATAGTTCTAACAAAAAAAGCCATTTCATGTCTAAAACCCTAAGTTACTAGACCATGCTTTTAAATATCACTCTTAATTTCATAACATTTAGGCAGTATAACAACTATAACTTGATGTAACACCAGGTTTTATCTTGACATAAAACCAACAATAGCATATAACATACTTAACAAACAATAGATATAACTTCCAAGTATAACTCTGAGTCTATTATACCACATAGTATATAGAACTCCAGAGAATAACTATTGGGCTATATTCCACATAATATATATAATTCCCGAGTATAATTTCGGGTATATATTAGTATAATAACATGCTAACAAGTTTAAGATAGTTGTATCCTTTCAAAATATAATATACACTTTATGTAACAACCCAAAAATAAAGTCTGAAAATTTCGTTCAATTTAATAATAAAAACCATAGTCGACAAACCTCGTATAAAAATCATAAGCAATGTATCTCAAAATATTATAATAACTGTGAAGTATATCAGAGTATAAACATCCCAGGCTGAACAAATAATGTGTGCACTGCAACCTTCCCGAGCCCCTCTTTTGAAAACTGAGTACCTGAAACCAAAAATGAAACTGTAAGCACGAAGCTTAGTGAGCTCCCCTAAACTACCACATACCATACAAACATAAAACAACTACTGGGCTTTGCCCACTGCATCGGACCGAAGTCCGAAAACTGCATCGGACCGATGTTCGGAACTAACCAGGGCCTTGCCCTCTGCATCGGACCAAAGTACGGAAACTGCATCGGACCGAAGTCCGGAACTAACCAGGGCCTTGCCCTCTGCATCGGATCGAAGTTCGGAACTACTGAGGCCTTGCCTCCTGCATCGGACCGAAATCCGGAACTAACTGCATCGGACTAAAGTCCGGAACTGACTACATCGGACAGAAGTCCGGGACTACGGAACATAGCATAGCATAAACATATTAACTAACACAACAACACATACTACATACTGCTTCGGGCCATAACCCGAAACACATAACACGCAAACCTATCTGAGCCACGAAGGCGTCACACATACTAACTACTGCATCGGATCGAGGTCTAGAAACTACTGCTAGCTAAATCGGCCGACATTGTGGCCTTAGACCTGTTACTACTGGAAGGAAACTCACCTCACACTGCTGAAGTGCTGCTGATAAAACCATAGCTGTTGGATGATAGATTCCCGGTCTGTCAATATCAAAATAACACCCAATTAATAATTAGGTTCCAACTCATAACCATAAGTTCATACTTGGGGTAAAAGACTACTTTACCCCTATCTTAGCTTGGCTCAAGCCCAAGGCCCAATTCAAAGGCCCAAAAGTCTAATAATGTACCAAGGCCCACCCAAGTCTCTACATGGTCTTGTGTTAAGGCCCAACCACTTATTCTTGGTCCAATATCTCATAATCATAAAGGCTCATATATAGCCTAACTCGAGGTCCAAACAATAATTAGGGTTTCTTATAGGAAATGCTGATTAGGGTTAAGTATTCCTACTTAACCCATTAAAGACTTAATCCATTAAGTCCATCACTCCACTCAGTCAAACATACGGTGTAGTTGGATCTAATTCATAATTCAACTCCAATGATCCAAAAATGCGAGTCCTGACAATTCTAAAACTAGCACATCCAGATAATAATAAATAAAGTTATTGATAATCCAAATTAGAGATATCAATATATATATATATATATATATATATATATATATATATATATATGTATATATATATATATATATATATATATCGTGAATAATATTCATTTCATTAATCACCATGGGATAGCATCAACTCATGAATTTAAAAGACTCTAATAATTTGATAATACCTCATTTACTAATTATGCCCCTTCATAGAATAATCCTTTTAACCTAATACCCAAACTTTGCATAACCCAAAACATGCCACCAGCCCATTACATAACATGATACATACTAACTTCTTAAAAGCCCAGCAAGAGTCCAATCATACCTATCTTCCATGTTGCACAATAGAGAATCCATCAGTGGTTGCCGAATCCTCCTTCATCAGAAACGAAAGCTCCACAACCAAGTTAAGAATCACGCAGACGTACACCCTGACTGTTATCGATTCTTCTCCTTCTTTATAGCTATCGAAGACTAGCAACTCACCTTCTCCCTTACGGATGTTGCTGGAGGTCCCAAGACAGTCGCCGGAAAATAGTTAGGCCAAGAAAATGGGATTAGAACCCATCAGTCAATTTCTCTCTAATCAAAGTCACCAAAGCTAGATAAGAAATCGGTGGATGAAATGAGTCTTACCTACCTTCATTGCTCTGTAGAACATACATAATTCTCCAAAGGCCGAGTTGTAACACCTCATCTGTTAAATAATTAAATGGATAAAATTAATAAACGAATAGAGGCCCTAAATCTGTAATAAGTTATTAGTGTTTGTCCTAAGGAGCTAAATGACGTAAATTCGGAAAATTTGGGATCTTTATGGTAAAATTGGATTTTAGTGGTAATAAATTATGGGAAGCAAGTACTAAAGAGTAAAATGGGGTTTTGGATGGTAATGATTTTAGAAGGAAGGACTGAATATGTCGTAATTGAGATCTTGGGGATTAAGAGGTAATTTCTGGATTTGTTTTGCAAAAGATTCTCAATGCGGAGGACTGTTTGGGTAAATTATAGATCTTAGTTTAAATTTAATTGAATTGAAGGTGAAAGGGTGAATCATGTTGGCAACCTAACATCATGGACTATTTATGCCTATCTGTAAAAAAAGTAAGCATCTGGTCCCCTTGATTAGCGACAGAGTGTGTGGGAGGGAGCCGTCTCCTGCTTTTGTGGCTTCATCTGTATCAGCGGGTTATATAAAGAATAACCCCTTAGATGGAATAAAGAATATGTATGTTCACTGGCGGCGAGAGAGGGTGAGAGACATCGAAGTTGTGAGTGAATGTTGTGAAAGAAGAACTGTGAGGAAGGAGTTGCCATTGTTGGGTTTCTTCGCTAGTCGGAACTCTTACTGGAGCGTTATGTGAGACAAGGAGGTGGGGATATTTTAGCGAGAATGGGATCATTCCTTCAGCTCCAAATCTGATCGACACCATGAACTAGGTGGGGAGGCATTCCCAATGGTTGCGTCGTTCACCGACATTGCGTGGGCCTTCGGTGAATTCTGTATGTTCTACAGAGCAATGAAGGTAGGTAAGACTCATTTCATCCTCCGATTTCTTATCTAGCTTTGGTTACTTTGATTATAGAGAAATTGATTGATGGGTTCTAATCCCGTTTTCTTGGCCTAACTATTTTCCGATGATTGTCTTGGGACCTCCAGCAACATCCGTAAGGGAGAAGGTGAGTTACTAGTCTTCGATTTGTGTAAGTGTAGCCCTAAGTTATCCTCGATTTGTGTCTGAATTATATTTTCAAGAGATGTCATATGCCAATTGCATGCCGAAAAGCATTAGCGAATAGTGATAGAGCAATTCCCCAGATTCGGGATTGGGAAAGTACAATGTTATCTTTGTTTATTCCAAGACTAAGGAGCAGCATGAGAAGCACCTGAGGGAGGTGCTAGATACTTTGAGGAGAGAGAGAATTGTTGAAAGTTTTTTTTGTTTTCAATTGTGAGTTCTGGTTGTGCGGGGTGCAATCTCTTGGGCATCTTGTCAATCACAAGGATATGCTGGTCGATCCGGCCCAGATAGAGGCCGTGATGCAGTGGAAGATTCTGAGGTCTCCAATTGAGGTTCAGATCTTCCTGGGTTTAGCAAGTTATTACCGGAGATTTATTCAGATTGTTTTTAGAAGTTGAGTGATCTATTGGATTAGCTACTGTTGAAACCCTAGCAAGGATATGTGTGAGTTCTTGCAGATTGGTTATGGGAGGGTATGAAGGATTGAGAATTTTTTTCGTATTATGTGTTGTAAAGTGTTAGCTGAATCAAAGTGGGGTAGAATCTCCCAAGGATTCAGAAGCAGAAGCAGTTTTGAGACTAGGATAAGTTTGCATCCTTGTCTGAAGGGAAGACAGACCATGAGGCTGTATGGTTCGAGGATAGTGTGAAATAGAAGATCGAAAAATCTTGCCAATGATGAGATCATGTTCTCAGAATGTTTGCCAGCAAGCCTTAGGGAATTAGTTTTGGGTTTCTAGTCAGGATATGGGTCTAGTTTTGGATGTTAGGTCGTGTGTATGCTCGAAGTTGGACGTGTTCGGATGAGCAATCAGCGAATGAGATAGTGTGAGAAAGTGATGTAAGTCTGCGGGGGTAGCCGTAGCATTCACCAATAGTCAAATAGTGTCAGAGTGTTGTAAGTCTGCGGGTGTAGCCATAGCATTCACTTGGTTAGCAGATAACATGAGCACGTTGTTAGGACGCGGAAGGAATAGTAGTACCCACCAGTTTGGGTGTAGCAGTAAGGATATGGAAATCCATGGATTGGATTTCCGAATTATCTGGATGGATTAGATCTAGTTGAGCCAGTGATAGGACTGTAGGGACACCACTACAGTTTCGAGACTGGGAAGCAATGAATTGCTAAATGTTGCTTGTTATATAAGGCTACAATTGGTCACATAGCAATCACGTTTAGTTGTGGGTTGGTAACCTCAGGATTCGACATGTGGAATCGATCAGTTAGATCAGAAGGCCGCTAGGGCCACAATGACAAGATACCTAGTGGCAACTAGCTTCAAAGAAGGATTTGTTCAGAAGTCGTGCGAGTTGACTAAGTATGGAGCCTTTTCGCTCCGCATTCGGGCGGGAACCCGATAATTCAAATGACTGATGGATGAATTGAGACCAGCAAGGTCTCAATAGATTTTGGGAAGCAACTATATAGCAGTATACTGCTTCAGGCAGTTCAGTGTTCAGGTAGTTTCAGCGTTTGGGCAGTGTTAGCATTGGTGCTTCAGGTTGCGAGTACGGACGTGTAACAGCCCGGAATTTCAGGTATTGCTTTAAAACTATTTTTGGGGCATTTTTGGAAGGGACTCGGCGAGTTGGAGCCAGACTCGCCGAGTAGGACCACAGACTTGGTCGCGGGTTCGCGACTGGACTCGACGAGTCCAGATATGGACTCGGTGAGTCGATGCTGTTCAGGAGAAACCCTAGCCGTTTGGTTTTGGATCGTATATAACGCCTTTTAGGCCGTCATTGTCTGTCTTTTGGCCGATTGAGAAGAACCTAAGCGTATGTGGACATCTAGAGCAGGAGTGAAGGCTATTGGAACCTTGAAGAATTTGTTAGGCAAGAAGAGGAAGGGTTTTGGCCAAAGGAAGAACAAGGGGATCGAGTTCTGAGGTTTGGGGACACAGAGAGTACGTTTTTCAGGTAATACTTCGGATCATTCCTGTTATTTTGATGTGTACACGGATTTAGGGTTTATGAAACCCATTTGGTGATTAGATGGATTATTATGTTGTTACCCAAACGTTTATACCCCAGTAATAGGATGTTTAGAGGTCCAGAAAGTCCCATGATTGTGTATTTCGGGACCATACGTATTTCAGGAAGCAGTTGATCGACTGCATGGCATGGACTCGCCGAGTCCAATGAACAGACTCGACGAGTAGCTTGAAGATTCACTGGGACTCGCCGAGTTGTTCTTCAGACTCGGCGAGTGGAGTCGGGGTGGCCCCGCGATTCTTCCACGTGGATCTCGTCGAGTCAAGGGGGATACTCGACGAGTAGAAAGGGAACATCAGGGAAAGTTGGAGAGGACGTCTCGACTCGTCGAGTCACCTTTGCACTCGACGAGTCCGGTCCAGTTGACCGTTGACCAGAGTTGACCTACATATAATTTCTTAGGGTCAGTTGTCTTGAATGATAAGAGTATTAATAAGGGTATATGGTATTATAGGGAGTCTGCAGATCGGCGGATCGAGTGCGAGTGATTTCAAGAGTTGATAGTTTTCATTACCACGAAGTGAGTCTTCTCACTATACTACACCCGGAAGGGTTTGACTGTGAGACCGGAAGGTCGGATATGATATGTGTTATTTATGCTATAAATAGAAAGGTAGTTGCTATGCATGCTATGTGTGTTTATGGGCCGGAAGGCAATATATTATGTGACAGAAAAGTCAGGTATGATATATGATACATGTGTTATATGTGTTAGAGTAAATGTATTATGTGCTGTATATGTTTATGGGCCGGAAGGCAATACGTTATGGGCCGGAAGGCGATATGTTACGGGCCGGAAGACAATATGTTATGGGCCGGAAGGCGATTATTTTACGGGCCGGAAGGCGAAGTGTTGTGGACCGGAAGGTCAGGGCCTGGAAGGGCGTATGTGTGTAAGTCGTATACTGGGGAACTCACTAAGTATTTATGCTTACAAGTGGTTATGTAGGTGTTTCAGGTACTAGCGAGGACCGTGGGAAGGCGCCGGCATGATGCATACACACTGCTGCTATTTGAGATCCTGGGGATTTTATAATTGTATTTTGATATAAAACTTGGAATAAATACTATTGGTTGAATGAAATCACTTTATTCTAAATGAAAGTTTTATTTGAAAATTTGCGTTGTTACAATTGGTATCAGAGCCTTGGTTTGAGGGATTCGGGTGTACCTTCGGGTGTAACTGAACTCAAACCGAGGATTTGAGGAAAATCTTTTTAAAAAAAATAATAAAGGCATAAACTTTTATAAATGGTAAAGTGGTAAACAAGAAAGAAGCAGTGTGTACGATCAGCCAGCGCCCGAACGGTAAAGATCCCCAGAATACCTTACAATGTTATGTTATGCACTGAATTATGAATTGTTATGCATGCTAGAAGACTAGGTATTCATGATAGGACTAGAATGGCCTGTTTTGTGATGCCTTAGTCTAGGGAGTTTGCTTATATGAGATATTCGATAGCGTGCAGGTAGATAGTGCATACTAGAGGTAGAGTACTCACTCTTCAGGGTTTGGGGAGGAAGATTTGGGACGAATACTGACATGGTGTGATCGGTAGTATTGGGTCCGTACTACCGAAGACACCGGGTCGGTGGAAGACCCAAGTAAGAATCCCTGGATATCGGAGACTGAGTAGGGTTGCGTTATCGAGTACAATTGTACTTGATGGAGTCTCTGATAATTTTATGTTGTATTTCAGAGACATCATGGTTACCACACGTCATGGGGCGAGTTCGAGCAGTGTGAGCGACGAGGATATTCGTCAGATGATTCAGGAGGAGGTAGCTGCAGCGATCCGGGCTGAGATCCCGGAGATGTTTGGGTCTATTAAGACCACACTGGTGGAGACGTTTGAGGAGCGGTACGCCGCACTGACTAAGGCTGCAGCCGCTGCCGCTACCGCAGCTGTGGCCGCTGCCAGGACGCAAGGGGGCGATTCGTTGCTGTTCCGAGAATTCAGCAACACGAAACCCCCTGAGTTCGATGGGACGCAGGATCCGATTGCTGCGATGAGGTGGATCGCCGACATTGAGGGGTGCTTCTACACTTGCTCATGCCCGGAGCACCTGAGGGTACGGTTCGCCTTGAACCAGCTCCGTCTGGGAGCGAAGGATTGGTGGAAGTTCGTGACGGCGAACTTCACTCTGGCGGAGATTACAGCGGTGACATGGGAGAGGTTTACTGAGATGTTCAGGGACGAGTACGTTCCCCCAGTGGAGAGGGAACAATTGATTCAGGAGTTCTTGACCCTTAAGCAGGGTACTGATTCCGTTGCGGTGGTCACACGAAAGTTTCACGAGAGGGCGATGTTCTGCCCAGAGCTGGCGTCTACAGAGCAGTCACGGATGAGCCGGTATTTAGGCGTTTTGAGGAGGGATATCCGGGAGTTTGTGTCAAACTCCACCTATCGTACTTTCACTGAGCTTCAGGCGAACGCCAGGAAGCGCGAGATCGAGTTGGAGACTCAGGCCAGGGAGGAGGCCGAGTCTCGGCAGGTGGACCGACGACCGGCTCAGTCTCAGCCGGCAGCCAAGCGGATCAAGTCCGCTGATTCGAGGATGGGAGGTCCAAAGGGCCGCACTTGTGGAAAGTGCGGCAAGGGTCATGAGGGGGCGTGTCGAGCTGGTGGTTGCTACAAGTGTGGCAAGGAAGGACACATTGCCAGGGATTGTCCTAAGGGGTTCATGGTTTGCTTTCACTGCAACCAGACAGGCCATCGGAAGGCCGAGTGCCCGCAGCTTCGTCAGGGATCTACACCTACTACCAGGACTACTGATACCCGACCGGCAAAGGTCGATGCCCCGAGGGCTCGCGGGAGAGCCTTTCAGCTGACTGCGGAGGAGGTCCGCGCTGCGCCCGATGTTGTGGCAGGTACTTTTCTTGTGAACTCTATGCCTGCTCTAGTGTTATTTGATTCGGGTGCGAGTAGATCCTTTGTATCTTTAGCTTTTAGTCAGCATATCAGCATTAGTCGTGAGCCGTTAAGTCGGCCTCTTAGCGTTTCTATAGCGGCCGAGAGAGTGGTTTGTGCCACGGAGGTTCTTCGGGGATGCGTACTAGAGATTTTTGGGGTTGCGTTTCCGATTGACCTAATTCCTATTGCGATGGGGGATGTCTGTGTCATCATGGGCATGGACTGGTTGAGCCGATTCAGCGCTGTCATCGACTGTGAGCGCCAGCTGGTGACTATACGAGACCCTAGTGGGGGAGTTCTTACGGTATACGGCGAGGGTACCCGTTCGGGATCAGCTTTTTGTTCGGCCGCTAGGGCGAGGAAATGCCTACAGCAGGGATGTAGAGGTTTTGTGGCGTATGTGATGGATACGCGGGAGGCTTCCGAGAGACCGAGGACAGTGGAGGAGGTTCCAGTGGTGCGCGAGTTTCCAGATGTTTTTCCTGAGGAGTTGCCGGAAGTACCTCCTGCGAGACAAGTAGAGTTTGGTATCGATCTGATTCCGGGGGTTGCGCCTATTGCGAAGGTGCCTTATCGTCTTGCACCTCCAGAGATGCAAGATTTGTCCTCGCAACTCCAGGAGTTGCTGGGGAAGGGATTTATCCGGCCGAGTAGCTCGCCGTGGGGAGCACCGATTCTGTTCGTCAAGAAGAAGGATGGTTCACACCGGATGTGCATTGATTACCGGGAGTTGAACAAGGTGACGGTCAAGAACCGCTATCCGTTACCTAGGATCGATGATCTATTCGATCAGTTGCAAGGGGCATCTTGGTTTTCCAAGATCGATTTGAGATCAGGGTACCATCAGGTAAGAGTGCGGGATGAGGACGTCCAGAAGACAACATTCAGGACGCAGTATGGGCATTACGAGTTCGTGGTGATGCCTTCCGGGCTCACCAATGCCCCGGCAGTGTTCATGGACCTCATGAACAGGGTATGCAGGCCGATGCTGGATCGGTCTGTGATTGTATTTATCGACGACATCCTAGTGTATTCGCGAACTAGAGAGCAGCATGAGGGACATTTGAGGGAGGTCCTTGAGGTATTGAGGTCGGAGAAGCTATATGCAAAATTCTCCAAATGTGACTTCTGGTTGCGGGAGGTCCAATTTCTTGGATATGTTGTTAATCAGGCAGGGATATTGGTCGATCCGGCCAAGGTGGAAGCAGTGATGAGTTGGGAGGCACCAAAGTCACCTTCCGAGATCAGGAGTTTCCTTGGGTTGGCGGGGTACTATCGGAGGTTTATTAGGGACTTCTTCAAGATCGCGGTACCGCTCACCAGATTGACCCGGAAGGGTGTTACATTCTCATGGGGACCCGAGCAACAGACTTCCTTCGAGACACTACGTCAGAGACTGTGCGAAGCCCCGGTATTAGCCCTCCCGGAGGGGATGGAGGATTTTGTCGTATATTGCGACGCATCGATTTCGGGACTGGGTGCAGTGTTGATGCAGAGAGGCCATGTGATAGCTTATGCATCGAGGCAATTAAAGCCTCACGAGGCGAGATATCCCACGCATGACTTAGAGTTGGGGGCAGTAGTGTTCGCTCTCAAGATTTGGCGTCACTACCTGTACGGGGTTCGTTGTACTATATACACGGACCATAAGAGTTTGAAGTATTTGATGGATCAACCCAACCTAAATATGCGTCAGAGGAGATGGTTGGACGTGGTTAAGGATTATGACTGTGAGATCCTATACCACCCAGGCAAGGCTAACGTGGTAGCCGATGCATTGAGTCGTAGGGCAGAGAGCACTCCATTGCGAGACGTATGTCTGAGACTGACGGTGATGTCTCCAGTATTAGATGCTATTCGTGGGGCACAGGCCGAGGTTGTGAGATCCGAGATGTAGAAGAAAGAGTGGGTCGTTGGGTTAATTTCAGAGTTCGTTAAGGATGGACGAGGACTTCTAACGTTTCAGAGTCGGATTTGGGTACCATTCGTGGGCGGTACGCGTGCTACTTTGATGGAGGAGGCTCATAGATCGAAATTCTCGATCCATCCCGGTGCTACGAAGATGTATTTGGACTTGAGGAAGGAATATTGGTGGCCTTGTATGAAGAGAGACGTCGCATGGTTCGTTGAGAGGTGTTTGACCTGCCGTAGGGTTAAGGCCGAGCACCAGAGACCGCATGGTAAGTTGCAGCCCTTGGAGATTCCTGAGTGGAAGTGGGAACAGATTACTATGGATTTCATCACCAAATTGCCGAGAACTGCCAGGGGAGTCGATGCAATTTGGGTGATTGTGGATAGATTGACGAAGAGTGCACACTTCCTTGCCATTAGCGAGAGTTCATCAGCGGAGAAGTTGGCGGAGTTATACGGGAGAGAGGTAGTATCTCGGCATGGAGTGCCGATCTCGATTGTTTCAGACCGTGATGTACGCTTCACTTCCAGGTTCTGGAAGAAATTCCATGAGGAGCTGGGTACTAAACTGCATTTTAGTACCGCATACCATCCCCAAACAGACGGTCAGAGCGAGCGGACGATTCAGACATTGGAAGACATGCTTAGAGCGTGTGTGTTAGACTTCGGGGGTAGCTGGGATGCGCATTTGCCTTTGGCTGAGTTTTCCTACAACAACAGCCATCATTCGAGCATTGGTATGCCACCTTTTGAGTTGTTGTATAGTAGGAGGTTTCGGACTCCCATTTGCTGGGGACAGGTGGGACAGAGAGTGATGGGCAGTACAGAGATCGTACTCTAGACGACAGAGCAGATTCAGCAGGTTAGGCAGAGGTTATTGACCGCCCAGAGCCGACAGAAGAGTTATGCAGACAGACGCCGGTCCGAGCTGGAATTCCAGGTTGGCGAATTCGTTCTCCTGAAGGTTTCTCCTTGGAAGGGAGTGATCCGGTTCAGAAAGAGGGGCAAGTTGGGGCCCCGGTTCATAGGTCCATTTCGTGTAATTGCAAGGGTAGGTCGGGTAGCTTATCGGTTGGAGTTGCCAGCAGAGTTGGGACAGATTCACAATACCTTTCACGAATCACAGTTGAGGAAGTGTATAGCCGATGAATCGGTAGTGGTTCCGTTAGAGGATATTCAGGTGGATGCGAGCCTGAATTATGCCGAGAGACCGGTAGCTATCAGGGATCGGAAGATCAAGGTTCTGCGGAACAAGGAAGTACCTCTGGTGTTGGTTCAGTGGCAACATCGGAAAGGATCGGAGATGACTTGGGAGCCGGAGCGTGAGATGCGGGAGCAACATCCGGAGTTATTCGCAGAGTGAGACTTCGAGGGCGAAGTCTAGTTCTACTGGGGGAGAGTTGTAACAGCCCGGAATTTCAGGTATTGCTTTAAAACTATTTTTGGGGCATTTTTGGAAGGGACTCAGCGAGTTGGAGCCAGACTCGCCGAGTAGGACCACAGACTTGGTCGCGAGTTCGCGACTGCACTCGATGAGTCCGGATATGGACTCGGCGAGTCGACGCTGTTCAGCAGAAACCCTAGCCGTTTGGTTTTGGATCGTATATAACGCCTTTTAGGCCGTCATTGTCCGTCTTTTGGCCGATTGAGAAGAACCTAAGCGTCTGTAGACATCTAGAGCAGGAGTGAAGGCTATTGGAACCTTGAAGAATTTGTTAGGCAAGAAGAGGAAGGGTTTTGGCCAAAGAAAGATCAAGGGGATCGAGTTCTGAGGTTTGGGGACACAGAGAGTACGTTTTTCAGGTAATACTTCGGATCATTCCTGTTATTTTGATGTGTACACGGATTTAGGGTTTATGAAACCCATTTGGTGATTAGATGGATTATTATGTTATTACCCAAACGTTTATACCCCAGTAATAGGATGTTTAGAGGTCCAGAAAGTCCCATGATTTTGTATTTCGGGACCATACGTATTTCAGGAAGCAGTTGATCGACTGCATGGCATGGACTCGCCGAGTCCAATGAACAGACTCGGCGAGTAGCTTGAAGATTCACTGGGACTCGCCGAGTTGTTCTTCAGAATCGGCGAGTGGAGTCGGGGTGGCCCTGCGATTCTTCCATGTGGATCTCATCGAGTCAAGGGGGATACTCGACGAGTAGAAAGGGAACATCAGGGAAAGTTGGAGAGGACGTCTCGACTCGTCGAGTCACCTTTGCACTCGACGAGTCCGATCCAGTTGACCGTTGACCTGCATATAATTTCTTAGGGTCAGTTGTCTTGAATGATAAGAGTATTAATAAGGGTATATGGTATTATAGGGAGTCTGCAGATCGGCGGATCGAGTGCGAGTGATTTCAAGAGTTGATAGTTTTCATTACCACGAGGTGAGTCTTCTCACTATACTACACCCGTAAGGGTTTGACTGTGAGACCGGAAGGTCGGATATGATATGTGTTATTTATGCTATAAATAGAAAGGTAGTTGCTATGCATGCTATGTGTGTTTATGGGCCGGAAGGCAATATATTATGTGACAGAAAAGTCAGGTATGATATATGATACATGTGTTATATGTGTTAGAGTAAATGTATTATGTGCTGTATATGTTTATGGGCCGGAAGGGAATACGTTATGGGCCGGAAGGCGATATGTTACGGGCCGGAAGGCAATATGTTATGGGCTGGAAGGCGATTATTTTACGGGGCGGAAGGCGAAGTGTTGTGGACCGGAAGGCTAGGGCCTAGAAGGGCGTATGTGTGTAAGTCGTATACTGGGGAACTCACTAAGCATTTATGCTTACAAGTTGTTATGTATGTGTTTCAGGTACTAGCGAGGACCGTGGGAAGGCGCCGGCATGATGCATACACACTGCTGCTATTTGAGATCTTGGGGATTTTATATATGTATTTGATATGAAACATGGAATAAATACTATTGGTTGAATGAAATCACTTTATTCTAAATGAAAATTTTATTTGAAAATTTGCGTTGTTACAGGACGGAATAGCTAGATGGTTTGGGGAGTCACAAGTCACTCATAGCAGGAGTATCTGAGCCTTGGCCAAGTATAAGTGGTCTGCAAGGATAATTGGGTATGTGACCCTGTTTTATAGTGGGAACCTCGAGTTATCAGAAGTTGAGTAGTCAGTTAAGGGATAAGCAGGCTGGTTCTATCGATAATAATTCAGTAGGAGAGGTCGGTCAAAGAATCAAACCATCTCAGGACAACAGATTCAAGCAGAGTAGATGTGAACTTGTTGCAAGGAATTAATTCACCAATAAATTTTAACGCCTTGCAAAGATTGGTCACAGTTACCCTGGGATGGTGACCATGCTACTTGAATGATCTGGCATGTAAGGGAGGGTAAGGAATGATTTCGAGGACGAAATCTAATTAAGAGGGGGAGTGTTGTAACACCCCATATGTTAAATAATTAAATGGATAAACTTAATAAACAAATAGAGGCCCTAAATCCGTAATAAGTTATCAGTGTTTGTCCTAAGGAGCTAAATGACGTAAATTCGAAAAATTTGGGACCTTTATGGTAATAATTGGATTTTAGTGGTAATAAATTTTGGGAAGCAAGGACTAAAGAGTAAAATGGGGTTTTGGATGGTAATAATTTGAGAAGGAAGGACTGAATATGTCGTAATTGAGATCTTGGGGATTAAGAGGTAATTTTTGGATTTGTTTTGCAAAAGATTCTCAATGCGGAGGACTGTTTGGGTAAATTATAGATCTTAGTTTAAATGGAATTGAAGGTGAAAGGGTGAATCATGTAGGCGACCTAACATCAGGGACTATTTATGCCTATCTGTAACAAAATTAAGCATCTGGTCCCCTTGATTAGCGACAGAGTGTGTAGGAGGGAGCCGTCTCCTGCTTTTGTAGCTTCATCTGTATCATCGGGTTATATAAAGAATAACCCCTTAGATGGAATGAAGAATATATATGTTCACTGGCGGCGAGAGAGGGTGAGAGACATCGAAGTTTTGAGTGAATGTTGTGAAAGAAGAACTATGAGGAAGGAGCTGCCATTGTTGGGTTTCTTCGCCAGTCGGAACTCTTACAGGAGCGTTATGTGAGACAAGGAGGTGGGGATATTTTAGCGAGAATGGGATCATTCCTTCAGCTCCAAATCTGATCGACACCGTGAACTAGGTGGGGAGGCGTTCCCGATGGTTGCGTTGTTCACCGACATTGCGTGGGCCTTCGGCGAATTCTGTATGTTCTACAGAGCAATGAAGGTAGGTAAGACTCATTTCATCCTCCGATTTCTTATCTAGCTTTGGTGACTTTGATTAGAGAGAAATTGATTGATGGGTTCTAATCTCGTTTTCTTGGCCTAACTATTTTCCGACGATTGTCTTGGGACCTCCAGCAACATCCGTAAGGGAGAAGGTGAGTTGCTAGTCTTCGATAGCCATAAAGAAGGAGAGGAATCGATAATAGTCAGGGTGTACGTCTGCGTGATTCTTAACTTGGTTGTGGAGCTTGCGTTTCTGATGAAGGAGGATTCGACAACCACTGATGGATGCTCTATTGTGCAACCTGGAAGATAGGTATGATTGGACTCTTGCTGGGCTTTTAAGGGGTTAGTATGTATCATGTTATGTAATGGGCTGGTGGCATGTTTTGGTTATGCGAAGTTTGGCCATTGGGTTAAAAGGATTATTTTATGGAGGGGCATAATTAGTAAATAAGGTATTATCAAATTATTAGTCTTTTAAATTCACGAGTCGATGCTATCCGTGGTAATTAATGAAATGAATATTATTCACGAAATATATATATACATACATATATATATATATATATATATATATATATATATATATATATATAGATCTATAGTTTGGATTATCAATAACTTTATTTATTATTATATGGATGTGCTAGTTTTAGAATTGTCAGGACTCGCATTTTTGGATCATTGGAGTTGAATTATGAATTAGATCCAACCACACCATATGTTTGACCGAGTGGAGTGATGGACTTAATGGATTAAGTTTTTAATGGGTTAAGTAGGAATACTTAATCCTAATCAGCATTTCCTATAAGAAACCCTAATTTTTGTTTGGACCTCGAGTTAGGCTATATATGAGCCTTTATGATTATGAGATATTGGACCAAGAATAAGTGGTTGGGCCTTAACGCAAGACCATGTAGAGACTTGGGACCAATTGGGAAAATTGGGCCATAGTTGGGCCTTGGTACATTATTAGACTTTTGGGCCTTTGGATTGGGCCTTGGGATTGAGCCAAGCTAAGATAAGGGTAAAGTAGTCTTTTACCCCAAGTATGAACTGATGGTTCTGAGTTGGAACCTAATTATTAATTGGGTGTTATTTTGATATTGACAGACCGAGAATCTATCATCCAACAGCTATGGTTTTATCAGCAGGACTTCCGCAATGTGAGGTGAGTTTCCTTCCAGTAGTAACGGGTCTCAGGCCATAATGCCGGCCCGTTTAGCTAGCAGTAGTTTCTAGACCTCGATCCGATGCAGTAGTTAGTATCTTTGATGCCTTCGTGGCTCAGACAGGTTTGCGTGTTATGTGTTTCGGGTTATGGCCCGAAGCAGTATGAAGTATGTGTTGTTGTGTTAGTTGATATGTTTATGTTATGCTATGTTCAATAGTTCCGGACTTCTGTTCGATGCAGTCAGTTCCGGACATCGGTCCGATGCAGTTAGTTCTGGATTTTGGTCCGATGCAGGAGGCAAGGCATCAGTAGTTCCGGACTTCGGTCCGATGCAGAGGGCAAGGCCCTGGTTAGTTCCGGACTTCGGTCCGATGCAGTTTTCGGACTTCGGTCCGATGCAGAGGGCAAGGCCCTGGTTAGTTCCGGACTTCGGTTCGATGCAGTTTCCGGACTTCGGTCCGACGCAGTGGGCAAGGCCTAGTAGTTGTTTTATGTTTGTATGGTATGTGGTAGTTTGGGGGAGCTCACTAAGCTTCGTGCTTACAGTTTCAGTTTTGGTTTGAGGTACTCAGTTTTCAAAAGAGGAGCTCGGGAAGATTGCAGTGCACACTCTATTTGTTCAGCCTGGGATGTTTATACTCTGATATACTTGACAGTTGTTATAATATTTTGAGATACATTGCTTATGATTTTTATACAAGGTTTATCGACTATGGTTTTTATTATTAAATTGAACGAAATTTTCAAACTGTATTTTTGGGTTGTTGCACTTTAGGTATATATTAGTTAAAAAAACTATATCTCGGTTAATAGAAGTATCTATGTTGATACAAACATACTATCATATGAACATAATATTAACTTATATACAATATTTAGCATGCGTTTTCCCCCGAAATTTTTAAAAAGTGGGGATGTGAAGATCACCCTACTAGCGTGATCTATAGAATCTAAACGGATAGAGGGTCATTGTTGTCAGGCCTGGGAAGGAAAACGGCCTCCAGAAATGAGAGAGAGAGAAAGAAAGAGTGAAAGGGAAAGGTGTAAGGAATGAATGAGCTTTGATTTCTATTTATAGGCTGTTCTGGACCATTTCATGTCGTGACATACCCAGGGTCACGTCGTGAACATCCATGAGTCATCCCGTAGCTTTAACATGTGTTTTCTAGCCCCGATTAGTGTCCTTGACATGTTTCACATCGTGAACTTCATGTTGACGTTGTGACTTAAGGCGGCTAGGGTTTCTGCCACGTGTCGTGCTCTTAGACAACTACATCTTTGGAAGGTCATAACTTTTGCATACGAGCTTTTTTTTTTTTACGTTCTTTATATCCACGCATAGGTATTTCTGAGTACTACAATTTTCTTTTATATTACAATAGCTAATTATAAGTATATTTTAAAATCCTCTTGTTATAAGGATCTATAGCGTTAGAATTTATCATAACTTCTTCACGCGAAGTCAGATTTAGACGTTCTCTATATTTTTAGAATGTATGGACGTATACTTTGAGTTGTATCATAAATTATGTATGAAATTTCATACTATAACATGAATTACATATTAAGTTTATCACATTACTAGTTTAACAAAATCACATTACATGAGTGGGATAATCACATATGATTGTTATTGACCTATTTTGACTGGTGTTACAGGCTTAACCAAGGAACCGAGGTATCATGACTGATACAGACATATCGAAAAAAATATGATTTCATTAGACATTGGGTAGAAGATGGACTCCTCGTAGTAAAGAGGTATCTTTAGAAGAGAACCTAGCATATCCCCTGATGAAGAGACTGAGTAGGGTTTAGCACTTGCAGCACGCTATGAGCATTAGGCTGAAGGAAGATATTAGTTTTAGTGATTTGATAGCTTTTAGAAACTTGTAATAGATAAATTGTAATTAAATTTTTTATGATTAAATAAAGGAGTGTTATTTATAAGTAAAGTTACTTCCTTGTGTTAATTATGTACTATTGTTTCACTTTGCATGTTTTGACTTCCTAAATAATAAGATTATCTACACTATCCACAGTCGATCATACTTTGGTAGTAAGTACGAAAGAAGACCGCTATGAATTGGCTTGTAGACTGTCTAAAGCATTTAGACATAACAAATGTTTACTGCAACGTTCATGAGTGCTTCTAAAATAAGATTTGAGTATTGGATTAAACATGGGCTCACGTGAATCACAATTTATGGAATCTAATCACGAGTGATTGTGACGATAATATCATATAATGTTTAAACCTAGATATATGAGTTGCTGTTTACGCGTTGGTTGTGCATTGATAATGCGTAAACGCATCAGTAACATGATGTTATAAAACGTATTGTTGTGTACGATTTGATGAGTAAATTGTACAAGCATATAAGTCAAAGTTTATCAGTTCCTTTTATCCTACGAGGTTAAAGTGATATCTTGGGCCCCTCGATGATTTGGTTTGACTTGTGTGACAACCCGATATTTCGGTTTAATGGAATGACTTAAAAAGTCAAGTATTGTAATCACTTTTGAAAATAATGAAATTAAATTTGAAAATAAAATATATTTTGGTTACCTAGTATGTTAGATATCATTAAACCGTGAATGTACATAAAAAGGTCGTCCAAATCTGACTTCGTATGAGGAAGTTATGATTTTTCCAAGTTCAGTATAGCGGTAGACAACCAAAAACTCGTAACAGAGATCGAATGACTTTTGGTCGGAATGACCTAACTGAGAATCGAAGGTCTCAACAGTGGTATTTCAACGGTAAAAAGTCTTGAAAACACAGACATCGGATAAAAAAGTTATGGATTTCTAACGAACTTTTCTTACCCCGACCTTTTAAAAATAAGTAATAAAAAATAATTTCAAAATTTGCCAACGGAGTCTAACCGAAAGTTGTAGAGCGTAGTCTCACCTACGCGTGGATATATATAACGTCGAAAACCGAGTTCGTATGAAGAAAATATAAATTTTTGAAGTTTACTAAATAATAAAAATATAAATTTAAAACAAAATTCGGTATTATCCGAAGGGGGAGTCACCGGCCCAATCCAAGTTACGCCCGGTGTAACAGTGTACACCCAGCTTACGCGAGGACTAGGCCTCGGATTATCCACGTCGCCTCTTATGCGAGGCTATGCTCATCCCATCCGAGTTCCGAGGCAGTCGAGGATGCGGTCACACATGACGCATGCGTACGCCCAGCGTAACCGCGTATGCCCAGCGTACCGAGGTGTTTCCCAGCCCCTATAAAAGGGATGCGAGGGTTCCGGGGAAATTACTCATTTTCTCTCATCTTTCTTGCGTTTTTGCCTCATTTTCTGTGCACGTAATATCCCGAAGCCCCGGTGTCCATACTCAAGCCCCGAAGGTTGTTTGTGCTTCCGAGATTCCCAAGATTCCCGAGAAAATCCGCTTTCTTGAGTCAAAGTTCTGCTCGGTTTTCATCTCACTTTCTTCGATCTTTCAAGTGAGTTCATACCCCTATAAAATACGCTTTTAAATGTTTTATAAAATCTTTTTATACAATATTAAGGGGGAATGCAAGTAAAACACGCGGTTATTATCGTGTGTAACTTAACGATTCACTATATAAACTTTTTATCTGAGTAATCATATGTGATTCATAAACTAGTACATGAGTATTCTCGTATGAAATATATATTTTCAGTAACACCTTGTCTCGTGGAAATAAATCGTGTTTTTATATACATATATACAAATCAAATGCTCCATTTTACATTAGGTATATGTGAACAGTTAAGTCAGTTTACGTGTTATGCGTTACATAAGGAGTGAGCATTACACTAGGGTTTACTATATGAACGAAACACACCTTGAAAACTATAATAGGTATAGTTTACTAGGATATCATGAACATTTACATACTAGGTACACTACACCAAAAAATATTTTCATATACAAGAACAAATGGACATTTTCATACGTAAATTTGTTTATACTAAATTTTGTGAGACATTTCACATACTTTCGAGTATGCATTTTAAGTCCTGTATTATATACCATAATCCCTTGTAGGGGGAGCATGATAATTGTGTATAGATCTATACAGGATTGACAATCCCACACCTAAGCTGTTAGCTACAGTTAGGCCGACAGGCCTGGGGTGACAACCGTCATAACTTTCCAACGCCAGAAGAACGTTGATATAGGCATCCTAGTCAAATAGCATGGTTATGAGACTCACATGGAGTATTAAAAACACATTGATTTATGGGGTTTTTCAAATGCCTTAACGATTTGCACATAAAACTACTGTTTTAGGCATGAAAACCACTATTGCATTACAGTTTTGGAATATATCAAACTACCATCTATTATATAGAAAATATGGGATTTTCTTGGAACATTTAACTTGAATAAACCATTTTCATTCTTTTTCATATAAACATTGTCACTAAATACTTATGAACTCACCAACTTAAATGCTGACCTACTCTTTCAAAACCACTTGTATTTTCTCAGGGATTCAGTAATACAGGTAAACTGCAGCTTTTGAAGAGGAGATGCTGCGCCATTAGTTTAATTTCATTTTCAACATCATATTGTACTTTATTTTGAAACAAGTACATTTCAAACAATGTAAACTTTTAAATTATATATGTGATGGTTGTATTGCTTTCTTTACAATGTATTTAATTGTTACGATACTACATGAAGCCATCCACCCTCGAATGATTCCGCTGTTCTGGTTTGGGGGTGTGACAGATTGTTATCAGGGCATTTTTTTATAGTGAACTAAGTATATCGAACCACATAGGATATACAAACTATAACTGCATAGGGAATCAAAGTCTCTGACAAGACGTTTTTACACCTAAAACCTCGTATTATTTAAATAGATTATTTTTGGTCGTAAAAGTACAAAATACATGCATACAACGATATATTTTCATGGTTAGAACTCTACAACAAGTATTAATATGAGTTGGACACTACGATTAGTTCTCGATATATGTAATCGAATTTGGGATGAATATACCCTGATCAACTATATTTATCGGAGATTTGACTAACGTATGTCGAGGAATGGTCGTAGTGAGCAACAAGTCAAAACTTACCAAAATAAACACTAGTATCAAACATACAAATTTAAATGCTATAGGAGTATTTGGTGCATGCAATAGTTTAATCAACATGTTTAGTGTTACATGTTTTCAAATATTGTTCAATTCTTATAACCCTATTCTCGTATAGTCAAATGGCTTGATTCCACTCACCAGGGGACCCCTACTACCCAAACCAGGGCAATGGAGGATGGGTAGAGGAGGATCTCGAAGAGGATGAAGAACCTATCAAGTTGGATGAAGGGGATAACTCTGGTACGGACTCCGAACCAGAAGTAGTCGACCCTTCAGCTGCTCAACCTCCTGCTATTAGGAGGAACTTCCAGTGACCGACTCCTATTTGGGGAAGTGACCCCCACCATTGTAGCCAACAACAACGGATATGGTGGGAAAACTGCCCAACCAGTCCTATCAATCCGGGGTCCAAGCAAATCGACTTCGCAAAGTCAACATGGAAGTACAAGTTCATACTTCCGACATCCGTCAACTGGACAGGTTGCAGGATGACACCCATCTCCGCTCCGACGCATTCCAAGCATAAATGTTTGTAGCCCTCGCAGAGATGAGGGAACAGCAAGCCGCCTTCGATAGGCGTCTTATGGAAGCAAAGCAATCAGACGCGGAGTCAAGCTCCAAGCGCAACCTACGTCGCAAGTAGTACTTGCTAAATCCCAAAATTTTGTTATAGAATAGGAACTCGGCTAAAAGTCTTACTTTTCTTTAACTTCCGTATCGGAGATCCTTAGAACGGTCGAAAATTTTCCAAACTTCAAATGTAACTCGGCATGTGTTTAATATATATGATGAAATTCCGTTGTGTATAAATTCTATGACTACCACTCAGATTCATAAGTTATCTAACACTGTGCAAACTTATATTATGATTTAAACTCTAAACCATGGGTAGTTCAGTCGAATTTATAAATTGATAAAAATGACAAATTTATTAACACACTAAAAACTTATGTTCTTCATTCTATTTCTTTAATCAGCATAATGCCGCCCCGTAGATCTACACACCGTGTCAACAATGAACCACCTCCACCATCACCCCTTTCCACAACGAAAAATGTTGCATTGATAGCTGTTGTAACGGCTGCAGTAACAGCGACAATTGTACAAATAAGCAACAATGGTTCTGGTGGGGGAGTAAATACTTCTATAAATGCCCAACATCAAGGTAGCTAAGGGGATTGTACATACAAAGATTTCATGAATAGCAAACCCATTACTTTTAATGGGACCGGAGGAATAATGGCTCTATCCTAGTGGAGAGAGAAAACTGAAGCGGTTTTTGAAATATGTTCTTGTCCGGAAGGTAACAAATTGAAGTTCGTTGCCTGTACTTTCTCTTAAAGAGCTCTGACATGGTGGAATGGCCATGTCAAGCCACTAACGCTAGTAGTGGCTAACTCTATAGGCTGGGAGAACCTAAAACCAATCTTACTACAAGAGTATTGTCCACGGGGTGAATTGCAAAAGCTCGAATAGGAACTTTGGGGCCTTATCATGATAGGCTTAGATATCACGTCCTATACCAACAGGTTCAGTGATTTGGCTATCCTTTGCCCAAGAATAGTTTCTATAGAGAGAAAGAAGATCGAAAGGTACATCTGGGGACTGTCACCCTAGATTCAAGGGAGTATTCTAGCTTCCATGCCAATCACCTTCGATAGCGCCAAACAGTTGGCACAAGCTCTCGTAGACCATGGGGTCTGCCAAAACTTCGCAACTACCGTACCGAAGCAACCTAGAGGAAGCAACAACAACGACAATACTAACATCAAAACCAAGAAGAGGTTCTGGAACAAAAGGAAGGGTCAACCTTCACAGGAACCTTCCAAGAAACAACAGATCGTGGCAGTCCATGCCACTACTGCCCCCACTGCTGCACCAATTACCACTACACCAGCAAATCCATATGTTGGACACCTGCCGAAATGCAACAAATGCAATTTCCATTACAACGGAAATTGTCGGGAGATGCATTGCAACAACTGCAACAAGAAGGGGCACACTGCCCGTTTCTGTAGAGCACCAGCACAACCGATCACCCAAGTACAAGGAGCCAGTGTAGGCTAGGCATGTTATGGATGCGGTGATACTGGACACTAGAAAAGAGACTTCCCTAAGGCAAGGAATGATGGCAACATAGGAAGAGTGCTGGCAATAGGGCAGAACGAAGCAATAGTTGATCCCACGGTGGTTACGGGTACGTTTCTCCTCAATAACGCTTATGCATGCACACTCTTTGATTGTGGTGTAGAGAGGAGTTTCGTGAGTCATAAATTCAAGCATATACTAAAACAGAATACTAAAACACCCAACAAGATATTTACAGTAGAAATGGCAAACGGTATAACCGAAAGCACGAATGATATGTACATAGGCTGCACACTAACTCCAAACTAACATTCATTTCAAATCGATCTATTGTTAATTACTATAAAGAGCTTTCATGTCATCATCGGTATGAATTTGTTAAGCCTACACCATGTTGATATTCTTTGTCACGAAAGGGCCGTTCGCCTAAACCTGCCAAGCGACGAAACTCTTGTCATTTATGGGGACAAACCCGGTACCAACTTACAAATCATATCTTGCGCCAAAGCCCAGAAATACTGTCACACCCCAAAACAAAGAACGGCGGAAACATCCTGGGGCGGAGGACATCATGTATAGTATCACAACATAGTATAACAGTAAACAAGCAAACAACATCATCCATTGCATTAAATATATAATTTTAATACAAGCGTGTTCCGTACAGTTATAGACACCAAAAGTGTAAATCAAAATAATAACATGAGTCTTGAATGCGCTCCATCTTCTCAAAACCTTGTCTCGGTACCTGTCTACTGCTGACCTGAGAATACAAGCTATTTTGAAAGAGTTTATCAGCATTAAGCTGGTGAGTTCGTAAGTATTTTAGTGTCGGTGGTTGTATTAAAATTTTTGAACGTAGTTATAAATACGAGTTTGTAACATTGGTAATATAAGTACGTGAATATTTGTAAGTGTTTGTAAAAGTATGAATCTCTTAGAAAAACCTATATTTTCTATTAAAAGTAGCCTTCTACCAAGGCGTAACTGTTTTGTATGTTTGTTCACTGTAAAAGTGTGTAATTTTCCCAAGTGTAACTATCATTCTCAAAATATAGTTTGTACATTAATGTTTAAGTGAAAAGATCACTAAATATGTAAAGGGTAAATTAATGTAGTACTGTTGTGTTATATTATACGAACTACTGTTGTACTAACTACCTTCAACCGGATTTATATTAAGGTATGATGTGATTAATTATACCATACTATCGACTGGATAAACAACGACAAATGTAGGTCATAAAATGAAATGACGTTTGGCACCCGCAGACGTCCTGTTCCGGCTGTAGCTAGCAGCAAGGTGTAGGATAGTCAATCCAGTATAGATCCATACGCAAACTCACGCTCTCCCTTCAAGAGACTCTGGATACAACACGGGCCATGACATTGAAGTCATGCTCCGATACGGATCACAATGGTTAATGTATTCATGTGTATGTAATGTAATGTTACTCGTACTAGTATCGTTGTATATGTTCTCTTTGTAGTATAGTTGTATATGTTCTCCTTCTAGTATAGTTGTGTATGTTCTCTTTCTAGTATATTTTGTATATGTTCTCTTTCTAGTATAGTTGTATATGTTCTCCTTCTAGTATAGTTGTATATGTTCTCATATTCATAAGTATTGACACATGAATGAACTGACTCATTGATCTAACAATAGTATAAGTATGATCCTGTGTTACCCCGATGGTAACTTACAAATGATGTAACTAGTATGTATGAACATGGAAAACCTTTTATGACTATATATGTACACATGATATATAATTAATATTGAAACGACCTTCGAACGGCTACCCGATATCCCACCAAACCACATCCAAATCGAGGAAAAGGAAATAGGGCGTGCAGACTTCCTAAGCCTTTTAAACATTGCTTATATAACTACACATATACAGGAATGCAACTTATAATAAGTATAAAAAAGTTTAAGTAAAAGTATTTGATAAGTAAAATAGTTTGTAAAACAGTTTGAAGTAAAACAACTTTGATAATAGTTTGAAGTAAAACAGCTTTGATAAACAATTTGAATAGTAGTAAAATCATTGGTTTTGTAGTTATTAATCACATGTGATTGATGTAATAACTATAAGTATTCAACTTGTATTCCCCCCCATAAAAGCATTTAAAAGTATTTCAAGGGTTAATTAAAGGGGTATGAACTCACTTGTGTTGAGTGGATTGGATTGAAGTGTCGGGTACGGTGCTAGGTGCCAAATGAAGACTTGTACACACGCACGAGCCTAGTTATCATATAATGAACATATATATAACTAATTAGCCAAATTTAGAGCTAATAAATTAGGTTGGGACACCCTAGAACATGAAAACACTTTGTTTCAAGTGTTATATATCACAACGATTGCATCCAAGTGATGGTAGGGCAAGGCTAGGGTGTTTGGAGTTCAAGGGTAAGCTCCCTTGGAGTTTACGTTTTTTATGTTCAAGAATTAGGGAGTTTACGGTAGTAAACTCTATAGTTTTCGATCGTAAGCTCTAGTCTTAATTTCCAAGTGTTGTTTTGTGGTTTAACATGTCCTTTGAAGCATTTCTACTAAGTGGTTTGGCCTTTGGAATGGACTAGGGCAACAAAACACCTCCTTTGAGGAGTTTACGGCCTCATGGCGTTCTCCTTTGCGTTTAAAACCCTAAACCCATATAGAGGAGTGTATAGCCATGATTTGAAGTCCCTAACACAATTAGGTAAGTGTATGTGCTAGTTTCTAAGCCTAAGGAAGGAAAATGACCCATTTAAACATACTTTAGGGGGTTTACGGTTTTGGGAGATCCCCAAATCGTAAACAACTATAATTGTGGGTATTTGATGTTTTACCAAGGCTTAAACACAATAAAGGAAGGCTTAAACATGTCAAGGATGGTTTATACATTAAACTAGGGCTTAGATAAGGACTTAGGCACACTTTGGTGCAGTTTATGGTGTTTACGGCCCAAGCATCTCCTTGGACCATGAACACCTCTAGTCTTGTGTTATTGACATATTTCCTTGGTGTTTAAATGTAATACTAGCTTAAAATCACTCAAGGATGGAAGCACTTACTATTAGAAGGCTTGATTTGAGCTAAAAGGCCAAGAACACTTAGTATGTGTTCTTCGTGTTTTGGAAAATCTAAGGAAAATACATTAATGACTGGATGAATAGATGCACAAACACTAGATTAAGTTTTTTACTAACTTGAAATGGTTAGATCACTTACAAGATTGAAGATTTGTAATTAAATCTTCGATGATACCTGAGAGAGTTTTTGGAGTTTACTCTTTTGACTTTTGGGGAGTAAACACAAATGACTAACTTTTGGGGAGTAAACTCATACATATGTATGAGTTAACGGTTTTTGGGTGAATTCTAAACTCACAACATAATAGTTTGGTCAGGTGTTTCTAATATGCGAAGTGTTTGCGGTTTTCAAAAATCAAAACCCGAGACGACACTTTCATTCACCCGTTCGTTTAAAAATAATATTAAAATAGTCAAACGAAGTTTATATTTCTTAAAAATAAGAAATAATGATATCAATTTATGATATGAAGTGGTTGAACTTTAGGGTTTCACCGAATGGAAATTTCGGGTTGTCACATCATCCCCTTGTTAAGGGATTTTCGTCCCGAAATTAAAGTCTAAACAATTTAAGTAGTTACAAATAACTAAGCAAAGAGATGAGGGTATTTCAGTTTCATATGATCCTCACGCTCCCAAGTGAATTCCGGTCCTCGCTTGGCGTTCCAACGAACCTTCACAATCGGGATACGGCTTTACTTTGTCTGCTTGACTTCTCGTTCCATGACCTCTAATGGTTCTTCCACGAAATTGAGGCTCTTGTTGATCTCGATCTCGTCGAGTGGGATTAAAAGAGTCTCGTCGGATAGACACTTTTTCAAGTTAGATACATGGAATGTAGAATGTACGTTACGAAGTTCGTCGGGCAGATTGAGTTTGCATGCTATAGGGCCGATTCTTGCGAGAATCTCGAAAGGGCCTATATATCTTGGATTCAGCTTCCCACGCTTACCAAAGCATATTAAGCCCTTCCAAGGTGAGACATTGAGAAGGACTCGATCTCCCACCTGGAATTCCAAAGGTTTCTTTCGCTTATCAGCGTAGCTCTTCTGTTGGTCTCTAAAGGCTTTCAATCGTTCACGGATCTGAACGATCTTCTCTGTCGTTTCCTGAATGATTTCTAGGCCGGTGAGAGTACTATCAGAAGGTTTCCCCCTAGCTAATTGGGTATCCCCCACTTCAGCCCAGCATAGAGGGGATCTGCACTTTCGGCCATAGAGGGCTTCGAATGGAGCAACCTTGATGCTCGTGTGATAACTATTATTGTAGGAAAACTTAACAAGGGGTAAATGAGTATCCTATGCCTTTCCAAAGTCAATCACACAGGCTCTCAACATATCTTCCAGTGTTTGGATGGTCCTCTCACTAGTAGCTAAGTCGCTGTATCGTCTGGCACCCATTGAGATGCAAGAACTATCCAGGCAATTAAACCAACTGCTCAACAAAGGGTTCATTAGGCCAAGCTTCTCACCTTGGGGAGTACCGGTCTTGTTCGTAAAAAAGAAGGATAGATCTTTCCGCATGTGCATTGATTACCGGGAACTTAACAAGCTTACTATCAAGAACCGATACCCTCTACCCTGCATTGACGACTTGTTCGACCAACTCCAAGGAGCGAGTTATTTCTCAAAGATCGACTTAAGATTCGGGTATCACCAGCTACGAGTCTTGGAAGGAGATGTTCCCAAAACAGCTTTTCGAACTTGTTACGGTCACTACGAAGTTTTAGTGATGCCCTTTGGATTAACAAACGCACCGATGGTGTTCATGGAATTAATGAACAAAGTGTGTCGTTCATTCTTGGACAAATTTGTGATCGTGTTCATAGACAATATACTCATTTATTCAAAGAATAAAGAGGATGATAGTCAACACCTCCGAGTGCGAATTTTGGATTCGGAAGGTAGATTTCCTAGGTCACGTGGTTAGCAAAGAAGGAATACACGTGGATCCTTCCAAAATCAAAGCAATCGAGAACTGGTTAGGACTAAATTGACGTGTTCAGGGAATTTCGTAAACACCTATAATTGTGGGTATTTGATGTTTTACCAAGGCTTAAACACAATAAAGGAAGGTCTAAACTTGTCAAGGATGGTTTATACATCAAACTAGGGCTTAGATAAGGACTTAGGCACACTTTGGTGCACTTTATGGTGTTTACGGCCCAAGCATCTCCTTGGACCGTGAACACCTCTAGTCTTGTGTTCTTGACATATTGCCTTGGTGTTTAAATGTAATACTAGCTTAAAATCACTCAAGGATGGAAGCACTTACTATTAGAAGGCTTGATTTGAGCTAAAAGGCCAAGAACACTTAGTGTGTGTTCTTGGTGTTTTGGAAAATCTAAACAAAATACATAAATAAATGGATGAATAGATGCACAAACACTAGATTAAGTGTTTTACTAACTTGAAATGGTTAGATCACTTACAAGATTGAAGATTTGGAATTAAATCTTGGATGATACTTTGAGAGTGTTTTTGGAGTTTACTCTTTTGACTTTTGGGGAGTAAACACAAATGACTAGATTTTGGGGAGTCAATTCATACATATGTATGAGTTCACGGTTTTTGGGTGAATTCTAAACCCAAAACATAAAAGTTTTGGTCGGGTGTTTCTAATATGCGAAGTGTTTGCGGTATTCAAAAATCAAAACCCGAGACGACACTTTCTTTCACCCGTTCGTTTAAAAATAATATTAAAATAATCAAACGAACTTTATATTTCTTAAAAATAAGAAATAATGATATTAATTTATGATACAAAGTGGTTGACTTTTAGGGTTTGACCGAATGGAAATTTCGGGTTGTCACATCATCCCCCTGTTAAGGGAATTTCGTCCCGAAATTAAAGTCTAAACAATTTAAGTAGTTACAAATAACTAAGCAAAGAGATGAGGGTATTTCAGTTTCATCTAATCCTCACGCTCCCAAGTGAATTCCGGTCCTCGCTTGGTGTTCCAGCGAACCTTCACAATCGGGATACGACTTTGCTTTGTCTGCTTGACTTCTCGGTCCATGACCTTTACTTGTTCTTCCATGAAATTGAGGATGTCGTTGATCTCGATCTCGTCAAGTGGGATTACAAGAGTCTCGTCGGACAGACACTTTTTCAAGTTAGATACGTGGAATGTAGAATGTACGTTACGAAGTTCGTCGGGTAGATTGAGTTTGTATGCTACAGAGCCGATTCTTGCGAGAATCTTGAAAGGCCCTATATATCTCGGATTGAGCTTCCCACGTTTACGGAAGCATATTAAGCCCTTCCAAGGTGAGTCTTTAAGAAGGACTCAGTCTCCCACCTGGAATTCCAAAGGTTTCCTTCGCTTATCAACGTAGCTCTTCTGTCGGTCTCTAGAGGCTTTCCATCGTTCATGGATCTGAACGATCTTCTCTATCGTTTCCCGAATGATTTCTGGGCTGGTGAAAGTGTTGTCAGAAGCTTGCCCCATAGCTAATTGGGTATACCCCACTTCATCCCAGCACATAGGGGATCTGCACTTTCAGCCATAAAGGGCTTCAAATGGAGCAGCCTTGATGCTCATGTGATAACTGTTATTGTAGGAAAACTCGACAAGGGGTAATTGAGTATCCCATGCCTTTCCAAAGTCAATCACACAGGCTCTCAACATATCTTCCAGTGTTTGGATGGTCCTCTCACTTTGCCCGTCGGTCTGTGAATGGTAGGCCGTACTCATGTCCAGCCTAGTTCCTAGGGAACTTTGTAACGACTGCCAAAACCTTGAAGTGAATCTACTATATTTGTCTAAGATAATAGATAAGGGAACACCGTGCAGTCTTACAATCTCCCTAATGTAAATTCTTGTAAGTTTCTCCATCTTGTCAGTTTCTTTGATAGGCAGGAAGTGTGCAGACTTGGTCAATCTATCGACGATGACCCATATGGTATCAAGTCCACCCGTTGTCTTGGGTAACTTGGTTATGAAATCCATAGTGATTTGCTCCCACTTCCATTCTGGAATCTCTGGTTGTTGTAGTAAACCAGAGGGCTTCTGGTACTCAACCTTAACCTTTGTGCAAGTAAAGCATTTACTTACAAAGGTAGCAATCTTTGCTTTCATATTTGGCCACTAGTATAGCTTTTTGAGATCCAAATACATCTTATCTGAACCTGGGTGGATGGAATACCGAGTATTGTATGCCTCGGTCATGACCAAGTCTCGGAAACCACCGTGTTTCGGTGTCCAGATCCGGTCCATGAAGTAGTAAGCTCCGCCAACCTTAACCTCTAAGTTCTTATCCATTCCTCTCAGGGATTCACCTGCCACGTTTTTAGGTTTCAAAGCGTCGAGCTGCGTAGCCTTAATTTCTGTGGGCAAGTGTGAATGGATAGTCATAGTCAAAGATTTGACTCTTCGACCAGAATATTCTTTCCGACTTAGGGCGTCAGCTACTACATTGGCTTTACCTGGATGATAATGAATTTCGCATTCGTAGTCACTGAGTAGCTCGACCCACCGTCGTTGTCTCATGTTGAGTTCCTTCTGGTTGAAAATATGTTGCAGACTCTTGTGGTCTGTAAAGATAGTGCTCTTCGTTCCGTAGAGGTAATGTCTCCAGATCTTTAGAGTAAACACAACTCCTCCTAGTTCTAGATCGTGGGTCGTGTAGTTGACCTCATGTATCTTCAGCTGTCTCGAGGCATAGGTGATGACTTTACCTCACTGCATCAGAACACACCCGAGCCCTTGATTTGATGCATCGCAATAGACTACAAAGTCTTCTATCCCTTCGGGGAGGGATAGTACTGGTGCGGTGCACAAGGCTCGTTTGAGCGTTTAGAACGCTCTCTCCTGTTTCTCTTCCCAATCAAAGGCCATGCCAATCTAGGTCAGTGTCATAAGAGGTTTCGCAATTCGGGAGAAGTTCTATATACGGTAGTAGCCAGCGAGACCTAGAAATTGGCGAATTTCTGTAGACGTCTTCGGTGCTGACCAGTTCTCAATGGCCTTAATTTTGGAAGGGTCCACGTGGATTCCTTCTTCGCTTACCACGTGTCCTAAGAATTCGACTCTTCGGATCCAAAATTCACATTTAGAGAACTTCGCATAGAGCTTCTCCATTCGTAAAGTTCCTAGAACTTGTCGCAGGTGATCGCCATGCTCTTCCTTACTTCGGGAGTAGATCATGATGTCATCTATGAAGACAATGAGAAACTGATCCAAGTAAGGTCGGCATACACTATTCATCAGATGCATGAAAACAGCGGGCACATTGGTCAATCCGAATGGCATCACCACAAACTCGTAGTGTCCGTAACGAGTTCGGAAGGCTATCTTTGGAACATCCGCCTCTAGCACTCGTAATTGGTGATATCTGGATCTTAGATCAATTTTGGAAAAGTAGTTCGCCCCTTGCAGTTGGTCAAATAAATCGTCTATGCGAGGCAGAGGGTAAAGATTTTTGACTGTTAGTTTGTTGAGTTCTCTGTAGTCGATACACATACGGAATGATCCGTCTTTCTTCTTAACGAACAAGACCGGTGCTCCCCAAGGCGAGAAACTTGGTCTTATAAAGCCCTTGCTGAGCAGCTCGTTAAGTTGTATAGTTCCTGCATCTCTGTTGGTGCTAATCGGTAGGGCGACTTGGCTACTGGGGTAGCTCCTGGGACTAAGTCGATTCTGAACTTGACTTGTTGTTGCGGAGGTAATTCTGGTAGCTCTTCTGGGAAGATGTCAGGAAAGTCGCTCACTACTGGAATGTTCTTTAGTTCTTTCGTTTCGAGGCTCGTATCGACGACGTGGGCAAGGAATGCATGGTAATCTTTACGTAGATACTTCTGTGCTAGAATACTTGATATAATACGAAGACTCACACCGGGTTTGTCGTTGTATACGATAAGAGTTTCGTTAGACAGGAGGTTTAGACGGACCGCTTTCTCGTAGCACATGATGTCGGCGCGCTGAAGACTCAACCAATCCATGCCGATGATAACGTCGAAGCTTTTAATCAAGACCGGCATAAGGTCAATAGGAAATCAATGGTTATCTAGAGTTAGGGTACAACCTAAGTATATGCTATTTGTTATTTCTATTTTTCCATTAGCCATTTCTACTATGAATAGTTCCTTAAGTGCGTGTGGTTGTTGTTTAAGCATGCGAGACAATTTATGGTTCACGAAGCTTTGCTCCGCTCCACTATCGAACAGAATGCATGCATAGGAGTTATCGAGGTGGAACGTAGCAGTCACCACTGTCAGGTTAGCAATTGCTTCCCCATGGCCTATTGCTAGTACCCTCCCTGCTCCACCAGCATTCTTTGCTTTTGGGCAGTCCCTCTTATAGTGGCCCGCCTCGCCACATCCATAACAGGTCTAGCTCACGCCAGAGCCGGGGATTTGGGTAATCGGCCTCACCAAAGATTTACAGAAATGGACTGTGTGTCCTTTCCTGTTGCAGTTAGCGCACTGCATTTCACGGCAGGGGTCGTTGTGGTGGTAATTGCATTTGCCACATTTAGGCAAATTTCCAGCATACTGCCCCACCGGAGCAGTAGCAGCAGCAGGGGTTGTTGTGGCATGTACTACCACAATTTGTTGCTTTTTGGCAGCTTGCTATTTCTTCTTCTCCTCCAAGAACTTCCGCTTAGTGTTAGCGGGTTTGGAGGGTTCCGAGATGGCTAGGGTTGTCGTTGTTGTAGGGGTTTTGACTCCATGGTCAATGAGTCGCTGTGCCAATCGCTTGGCACTATCGAAGGTAGCGGTGTTTGATGATAGGACATTCCCCTGATATGGAGGCACTAGCCCCCATATGTACCTTTCGATCTTTTTCCCTTCAGTGGGAACCATATTGGGGAAGAGGGCCACCAGTTCGCTGAATCCGGCGGTATATGCGACTATGTTGGAGCCCTTCATGGTTAGGCTCTACAGCTCCTGCTCCAATTTCTGGATTACGCCCCTTGGGCAGTATTCCTCAATCATGAGGTCTTTCATGGTCTCCCATCCCATGTCATTCGCCACCACGAGAGTTAGTTCTTTAACATGGCCGTTCCACCACGTTAGGGCTTTTCCTTCAAAGGTACATGCGGCATATTTGACTTTGCTCGCAGCAGGGCATGAACAGATTTCGAAGAATGATTCAGTATTCTCGAACCATTTCAAGAGGGCAATGACTCCACCGGTGCCCTAGAAGGACTTCGGCTTGCAGTTGGTGAAATCCTTGTAGGGGCACTCTCTCGAGCGCATAGGGATTTCAACAGGAATAGAGCCAACAGGCGTTCCACCTCTGCTGGCATCAGTAGAGTGATACTGAGCCATGGCAGTTGCCACTGCTACAGCTACGACAACATTCAGGGCTACAGTATCGATGACCGGAGGAGGAGGTGCAGTGTTATTCCTGGGAGATTTGTGAGGAGGCATCTTTCAACTATAGGTTTATAAAGATAAACACAATGGTAAGAATAAATTGTAAGAGAGGTGAGAGTGACACATGGACTAACTAGCCATAGCCTAATAGTTGAATGAGTGTTTCAGATCATAACAAGGAAGATTCGTAGGAAAACACAAGTGTACAGATTTTTCCCACAGAGTAGGTATTTGTCAATAATACTGGTATTACGGATGTAATGAGTTCAAGGAAAATCGACCTAACAGTAGGTCTTACATCATACCATACAGAAAGTTTAACAGTTCCTAGATTCCTAGTTAGAGTACTGAAAGTTAGGAATATTTTACAGACAAGTGCTACTTAAAGCACAAATAATAAAGGCTAATCCCTAACCCAAAAGATAAAGATGTACTAGACATCTCTTAACGGTGATGGGAATTCCTCGGGCGAACCCTGAGGTCTCCCACTTGACGGACCACCTCTTGAAGGTGTCGCTCATGAGCCCTCTGACGAGCTCGAAGTTCCATGACTTCGGCTTGGGAGGCAGCCAACTATTGCTGCAGGGTTTCATTGGTTCTCCTGGTCCGTTCCATTTCTTCCTCAAGATGGCGGATGCGGACTGTGTTGACACCAGAATTGGCATCAATCTCCATGACTCGGTCGATGGCTTCTCGACCTTGTTCCTCATTACGGGCTATTCTACGGATGATGACGGGCAGAGCTCGATCCGCAGAGCCACCTTCTCTGAGGTTGTAAAAGCTTCGGTCCCCAAAGTAAGGTAAGGGTTGACCCTGTTCATCACTCCAGCGATTCAAGTTGGTTGGCAACAAGGGTGTAGGACCTGGGAAAACTGGTCGGGGGTTGTTTTTTGGGGCTTGAGCTACTAGCGGTAGGTTGCTGACTTCAGGCTCAGAGTCAGATCCATCAGAAAGTGTTCTGCTTGATGATTATCCAAAGGGATTTGATGTTCATCATCGGACTCTGTCTCAAGCCATCCAACATTTCCGTTGGGTGGAAAGTATGGGTCGCCATGATGGAATCCATCCATTTAGATCTACGCGAGAAGAGAGGTATAAGAATCTAGTGTATAAATAGCTTGTAGTAGCACAAAATAATCCTATAGTATTTTAAGTTTAATGTTATGTTCTAGTTTTCTCATTATGGTATTGTTGGTAAGATTTTAGACTTGTTGCAACCACACAACTACACTTAGGCACATGCTAGTCAACTCTCGGATAATATAGTTGGTCAGGCTATATCTTCCCAGTTTTGACTATATGTCTCTAAGTCCACCTGTATTGTTCAACAATCGTAATTCTTTTGTACTATCCTAGTGACACTGATTTTAGTATGAATGCAGACTTGTATACTTATTTAAATATTTTAGTATTTAATGTATAAACTCTTGGTCAGAGTATTTTAATCCCAATGTATTTATAGTTACTATATCTTTTATGGGTTGATATACTCAATTCACTATAAACAAGGCTCTGATACCAATCTGTCACACACCAAAGCCAAGAACGGCGGAAACGTTCTGGGGCGGAGGACGTCATGTATAGTATCACAACACAGTATAACAGTAAACAAGCAAACCACATCATCCATTGCATTAAATATATAATTTTAATACAAGTGTGTTCCGTATAGTTATAGACACCAAAAATGTAAATCAAAATAATAAGATGAGTCTTGAATGCGCTCCATCTTCTCAAACGTTGGTCTTGGTACCTGTCTACTGATGACCTGAGAATACAAGTTATTTTGAAAGAGTTTATTAGCATTAAGCTGGTGAGTTCATAAGTATTTTGGTGTCGGTGGTTGTATCAAAATGTTTGAACGTAGTTATAAATACGAGTTTGTAAACATTGGTAATATAAGTACGTGAATGTTTGTAAGTGTTTGTAAAAGTATGAATCTCTTAGAAAAACCTATATTTTCTATTAAAAGTAGCCTTCTACCAAGGCGTAACTGTTTTGTATGTTCGTTCACTGTAAAAGTGTGTAACTTTCCCAAGTGTAACTATCATTCTCAAAATATAGTTTGTACATTAATGTTTAAGTGAAAAGATCACTAAATATGTAAAGGGTAAATTAATGTAGTAGTGTAGTGTTGCATTATAGGAGCTACTGCTGTACTAACTACCTTCAAACAGATTTATATTAAGGTATCATGAGATTAATTGTACCATACTATCGACTGGATAAACAACGACAAATGTAGGTCGTAAAATGAATTGACGTTTGCCACCCGCAGACGTGCAGGTCCGGCTGTAGCTAGCAGCAAGGTGTAGGATAGTCAATCCAGTATAGATCTATATGCAAACTCACGCTCTCCCTTCAAGAGACTCTGGCTACAACACGGGCCATGACATTGAAGTCATGCTCCGATACGGATCACAATGGTTAATGTATTCATGTATATGTAATGTAATTTTACTCGTACTACTATCGTTGTATATGTTCTCTTTGTAGTACAGTTCTATATGTTCTTCTTCTAGTATAGTTGTGTATGTTCTCTTTCGAGTATATTTTGTATATGTTCTCTTTCTAGTATATTTGTATATGTTCTCCTTCTAGTATAGTTGTATATGTTCTCATATTCAAAAGTATTGACTTATGAATGAACTGAGTCATTGATCTAACAATAGTATAAGTATGATTCTGTGTTACCCCGATGGTAACTTACAAATGATGTAACTAGTATGTATGAACATGGAAGAACTTTTATGACTATATATGTACACATGATATATAATTAATATTGAAACGACCTTCAAACGGCTACCCGATATCCCACCAGACCACATCCAAATCGAGGAAAAGGAAATAGGGCGTGCAGCCTTCCTAAGGCTTTTAAACATTGCTTATATAACTATACATATACAGGCATGCAACTTATAATATGTATAAAAAAGTTTAAGTAAAAGTATTTGATAAGTAAAATAGTTTGTAAAACAGCTTTGATAAACAGTTTGAAGTAAAACAGTTTTGATAAATAGTTTGAATAACAGTAAAATCATTGGTTTTGTAGTTATTAATCACATGTGATTGATGTAATAACTATAAGTATTCAACTTGTATTCCCCCCCCCCATAAAATCATTTAAAACATTTAAAATTATTTCAAGGGTTAATTAAAGGGGTATGAACTCACTTGTGCTGAGTGGATTGGATTGAAGTGTCGGGTACGGTGCTAGGTGACAAATGAAGACTTGTACACACGCACGAGCCTAGTTATCATATAATGAACATATATATAAGTAATTAGCCAATTTATAACTAATAAATTAGGTTGGAACATGCTAGAACATGAAAACACTTTGTTTCAAGTGTTATAGATCACAAGGATTGCATCCAAGTGTTGGTAGGGCAAGGCTAGGGTGTTTGGAATTCAAGGGTAAACTCCCTTGGAGTTTACGGTTTAGATGGTCAAGACTTAGGGAGTTTATGGTAGTAAACTCTAGAGTTTTCGGTCGTAAGCTCTAGTCTTAATTTCCAAGTGTTGTTTTGTGGTTTAACATGTCCTTTGAAGCATTTCTACTAAGTGGTTTGGCCTTTGGAATGGACTAGGGCAACAAAACACCTCCTTTGAGGAGTTTACGGCCTCATGGCGTTCTCCTTTGCGTTTAAAAACCTAAACCCATATAGAGGAGTGTATAGCCATGATTTGAAGTCCCTAACACAATTAGGTAAGTGTATGTGCTAGTTTCTAAGCCTAAGGAAGGAAAATGACCCATTTAAACATACTTTAGGGGGTTTACGGTTTTGGGAGATCCCCAAATCGTAAACAGCTATAATTGTGGGTATTTGATGTTTTGCCAAGGCTTAAACACAATAAAGGAAGGTTTAAACATGTCAAGGATGGTTTATACATTAAACTAGGGCTTAGATAAGGACTTAGGCACACTTTGGTGCACTTTATGGTGTTTACGGCCCAAGCATCTCCTTGGACCGTGAACACCTCTAGTCTTGTGTTATTGACATATTTCCTTGGTGTTTAAATGTAATACTAGCTTAAAATCACTCAAGGATGGAAGCACTTACTATTAGAAGGCTTGATTTGAGCTAAAAGGCCAAGAACACTTAGTATGTGTTCTTGGTGTTCTTGGTGTTTTGGAAAAGCTAAGGAAAATACATTAATGAATGGATGAATAGATGCACAAACACTAGATTAAGTGTTTTACTAACTTGAAATGGTTAGATCACTTACAAGATTGAAGATTTGGAATTAAATCTTGGATGATACCTGAGAGAGTTTTTGGAGTTTACTCTTTTGACTTTTGGGGAGTAAACACAAATGACTAACTTTTGGGGAGTAAACTCATACATATGTATGAGTTAACGGTTTTTGGGTGAATTCTAAACTCACAACATAAAAGTTTGGTCAGGTGTTTCTAATATGCGAAGTATTTGCGGTTTTCAAAAATCAAAACCCGAGACGACACTTTCATTCACCCGTTCGTTTAAAAATAATATTAAAATAGTCAAACGAAGTTTATATTTCTTAAAAATAAGAAATAATGATATCAATTTATGATACGAAGTGGTTGAACTTTAGGGTTTCACCGAATGGAAATTTCGGGTTGTCACATCATCCCCTTGTTAAGGGATTTTCGTCCCGAAATTAAAGTCTAAACAATTTAAGTAGTTACAAATAACTAAGCAAAGAGATGAGGGTATTTCAGTTTGATATGATCCTCACGCTCCCAAGTGAGTTCCGGTCCTCGCTTGGCGTTCCAACGAACCTTCACAATCGGGATACGGCTTTACTTTGTCTGCTTGACTTCTCGGTCCATGACCTCTAATGGTTCTTCCACGAAATTGAGGCTCTTGTTGATCTCGATCTCGTCGAGTGGGATTAAAAGAGTCTCGTCGGATAGACACTTTTTCAAGTTAGATACGTGGAATGTAGAATGTACGTTACGAAGTTCGTCGGGCAGATTGAGTTTGCATGCTATAGGGCCGATTCTTGCGAGAATCTCGAAAGGGCCTATATATCTTGGATTCAGCTTCCCACACTTACCAAAGCATATTAAGCCCTTCCAAGGTGAGACATTGAGAAGGACTCGATCTCCCACCTGGAATTCCAAAGGTTTCTTTCGCTTATCAGCGTAGCTCTTCTGTCGGTCTCTAGAGGCTTTCAATCGTTCACGGATCTGAACGATCTTCTCTGTCGTTTCGTGAATGATTTCTGGGCCGGTGAGAGTACTATCAGAAGGTTTCCCCCTAGCTAATTGGATATCCCCCACTTCAGCCCAGCATAGAGGGGATCTGCACTTTCGGCCATAGAGGGCTTCGAATGGAGCAACCTTGATGCTCGTGTGATAACTGTTATTGTAGGAAAACTTAACAAGGGGTAAATGAGTATCCCATGCCTTTCCAAAGTCAATCACACAGGCTCTCAACATATCTTCTAGTGTTTGGATGGTCCTCTCACTAGTAGCTAAGTCGGTGTATCGTCTAGCACCCATTGAGATGCAAGAACTATCCAGGCAATTAAACCAACTGCTCAACAAAGGGTTCATTAGGCCAAGCTTCTCACCTTGGGGAGCACCGGTCTTGTTCGTAAAAAAGAAGGATAGATCTTTCCGCATGTGCATTGATTACCGGGAACTTAACAAGCTTACTATCAAGAACCGATACCCTCTACCCTGCATTGACGACTTGTTCGACCAACTCCAAGGAGCGAGTTATTTCTCAAAGATCGACTTAAGATTCGGGTATCACCAGCTACGAGTCTTGGAAGGAGATGTTCCCAAAACAGCTTTTCGAACTTGTTACGGTCACTACGAAGTTTTAGTGATGTTCTTTGGATTAACAAACGCACCGATGGTGTTCATGGAATTAATGAACAAAGTGTGTCGTTCATTCTTGGACAAATTTGTGATCGTGTTCATAGACAATATACTCATTTATTCAAAGAATAAAGAGGATGATAGTCAACACCTCCGAGTGCGAATTTTGGATTCGGAAGGTAGATTTCCTAGGTCACGTGGTTAGCAAAGAAGTATTTGCGGTTTTCAAAAATCAAAACCCGAGACGACACTTTCATTCACCCGTTCGTTTAAAAATAATATTAAAATAGTCAAACGAAGTTTATATTTCTTAAAAATAAGAAATAATGATATCAATTTATGATACGAAGTGGTTGAACTTTAGGGTTTCACCGAATGGAAATTTCGGGTTGTCACATCATCCCCTTGTTAAGGGATTTTCGTCCCGAAATTAAAGTCTAAACAATTTAAGTAGTTACAAATAACTAAGCAAAGAGATGAGGGTATTTCAGTTTCATATGATCCTCACGCTCCCAAGTGAATTCCGGTCCTCGCTTGGCGTTCCAACGAACCTTCACAATCGGGATACGGCTTTACTTTGTCTGCTTGACTTCTCGGTCCATGACCTCTAATGGTTCTTCCACGAAATTGAGGCTCTTGTTGATCTCGATCTCGTCGAGTGGGATTAAAAGAGTCTCGTCGGATAGACACTTTTTCAAGTTAGATACGTGGAATGTAGAATGTATGTTACGAAGTTCGTCGGGCAGATTGAGTTTGCATGCTACAGGGCCGATTCTTGCGAGAATCTCGAAAGGGCCTATATATCTTGGATTCAGCTTCCCACGCTTACCAAAGCATATTAATTCCTTCCAAGGTGATACATTGAGAAGGATTCAGTCTCCCACCTGGAAATCCAAAGGTTTCTTTCGCTTATCAGCGTAGCTCTTCTGTCGGTCTCTAGAGGCTTTCAATCGTTCACGGATCTGAACGATCTTCTCTGTCGTTTCCTGAATGATTTCTGTGCCGGTGAGAGTACTATTAGAAGGTTTCTCCCTAGCTAATTGGGTATCCCCCACTTCAGCCCAGCATAGAGGGGATCTGCACTTTCGGCCATAGAGGGCTTCGAATGGAGCAACCTTGATGCTCGTGTGATAACTGTTATTGTAGGAAAACTTAACAAGGGGTAATTGAGTATCCCATGCCTTTCCAAAGTCAATCACACAGGCTCTCAACATATCTTTTAGTGTTTGGATGGTCCTCTCACTAGTAGCTAAGTCGCTGTATCGTCTAGCACCTATTGAGATGCAAGAACTATCCAGGCAATTAAACCAACTGCTCAACAAAGGGTTCATTAGGCCAAGCTTCTCACCTTGGGGAGCACCGGTCTTGTTCGTAAAAAAGAAGGATAGATCTTTCCGCATGTGCATTGATTACCGGGAACTTAACAAGCTTACTATCAAGAACCGATACCCTCTACCCTGCATTGACGACTTGTTCGACCAACTCCAAGGAGCGAGTTATTTCTCAAAGATCGACTTAAGATTCGGGTATCACCAGCTACGAGTCTTGGAAGGAGATGTTCCCAAAACAGCTTTTCGAACTTGTTACGGTCACTACGAAGTTTTAGTGATGCCCTTTGGATTAACAAATGCACCGATGGTGTTCATGGAATTAATGAACAAAGTGTGTCGTTCATTCTTGGACAAATTTCTGATCGTGTTCATAGACAATATACTCATTTATTCAAAGAATAAAGAGGATGATAGTCAACACCTCCGAGTGCGAATTTTGGATTCGGAAGGTAGATTTCCTAGGTCACGTGGTTAGCAAAGAAGGAATACACGTGGATCCTTCCAAAATCAAAGCAATCGAGAACTGGTTAGGAATAAATTGACGTGTTTAATTAATTTCTATGTTAGACAAATCAGAGATCGAGAAACAAACTACTCCAAAATAAAGATGACTATGTTCCATGTAATTGCCCGCAAGATATCTTAAGAATAGAGGACTATATGATCCCTTATCTTAAGGATGTGTCAAAGTACGATAACAACTTTTCAGAGCTACGATTGCTAATCGGATTTTGAAGTCGTACTTGCATTTATAGTTATTAGAATTATCCAAGTAGGAGACTATTGGATTAGGTTTCTAAGCCCATAACTATATTTGGTATGTACTTGACCCGATTGTAGCATGGGTCTTTTAGGTTGCCTTCACCAAAGCAACTTGACTAGATGAATAATGGAGAAAGAGGATAAATATGATTTATTAGTACATTATGTGAGTAATATACTAAAATAGAAATAATATTGTTTAGTTAACATTGGTCAATAATTAATTTAGAACTAATTTTGTGGTGAAAAGAGGTTAATTGAATTAAGGGGACTAATATTGAAATTATAAGATAATTGCATAATCGGTTGAGGACCTCTTGAATAAGAGGTGGACGAATTCTTATAGGAGCCCATAAGGATTTTGTCTAAGGCTAGGGTTTTGGATTGTTCGTATGGGCTACTTAGAGCCTAAGAAACCAGATTAGGTATTTGATTGAAACCTTAATTCCTCACCTATATGTTGAACCCCTTCACATCCAATTTTCGGCTACATGAAACCCTATAACGATCCCTAGAGCCGAAAACATCCCTCCTCCTCTCCCCTTAATATTCTCCAATTGGTTTTGGTGTTGGTGACAGATTAGCAGTATTACATTTTTGATACGAAGCTCTCAAGGTAAGGATATTCAAGCTTTAATTGAAAGGTAACATTCTTACTAGTTTATTTATATTGATTTCGATTTTGGTATGCTAGATTTAGGGGTTATAAGCTTTGGATGATTATTGCATGTATAATTAGAAAAACCTAGATCCAAAGCTTTAGGGTTTGCATGTGCACCATAGGATTGTTGTTTTGCTCACAACCCAACAGTTCAGTATACATATAACATATCAACAAGAATATAACATAAACATATAAATATTCCTTGGGCTTACCTCGGCATCAGACCGAATCTCGGAACATATAACACATAGCATATAAGCTAAACATTCCTCGGGCTTGCCCTAGTATCGAACCGAAGCCTGGAACATATAACATACAATTGCAAGACTCACGAAGACATCAACCATAAAAAATATTCCTCAAGCTTGCCCTGACATCGAAACAAAGTACGGAAATATACAATCTACATCGGGCTAACCCCAGAATGCGACCAAAGTCTGGCATACGCTAAGATACATGAACCGGCTACCATTGGTGCCTTCGACCCATTCCTGCTAGAGGAAAACTCACCTTACAAAGCTGGTTGTAGAATCTCTCGGTAAGGAATCTCTATCGGCTGCTTCCGTGACTCCCCAGCTAACATCATCATAATAACACTTAATAAATATCTAAAATCTTTCTTAGGGTAAAATGACTACTTTACCCTTGGTTAAGGTTAATGTTCTGGTCAAAGTCAAGTCGTCGAGTTCTACCTGGTACAAAATCGGGACAAAACAACTCAACTCGTCGAGTTCCTATATGGACTCGACGAGTTCGTCAGACTGTTTGGGCTTTCTTAAAGGATTTAAAGGATTAAGCCCCTACTCTTCATATCTAACCTTCTTATCTCTCATTCATACTTAAAACGTCCTTTTAAGTTTAAAGTTTCCAACTTTACTCGTTAATGCTTTTATATCATGGGTTTAGCAGAAACCCTTTAGGACCTAGATCTTGGTCAACAAGCCATCCATACTCCAAACCAAGGCATATTCACTGAGATCCAGACTCTAATCACTCCATGAACACGTAAAGTTCTTAACTTTCCTCCTATGAATGGCCTTTTGGAGCCTTAAGAGGCTAAAATGACAACTTATAGCTTGCATGGGGCTTCCATGGCCATAAAGTTTGCACCTTTATGCAATGTGAGCCCCTCAAGGTCATAGATCTGAAGGTATACCCACTTGGGATGTCCATGTCCCAAAGATCATGTTTCTGGAACCAAAAACCCAATAAAATGATAACAAGGAGATCTAGCTGTTGGATTAATGTCTAAGTCCATAACTATAATTGGTAAGACTTGACCGGCCCGATGTGGTCCATTTAGGTTGCATGGCATCATGCATTTGGATAGACTATCATGAGAGAAATAAGTAACTAATGGTTATTAATATATAATAAGTTCTAGTATATTAATAATAAGAATAATAATATTATTTAATTAGTATTGATCAAGAATTAATCTAGGATGAATTAAGTGATCAAAAGAAGACTAATTAAATATATGGGTTGATTGTGCAAATCATTCATACTTATATAGTGGGCTAATGCTCCATGGATTATCTAGTTGGGCTAAAACCCATATGATGCTCCATGGATGATCCATGGTGTTTTTGTACCCATGGATCATGGAAATGAAAGGCCATGTCAATTAGGGTTTACATGGTGTAACCCTAACTATATATGCATCTTATTCTTGACCAAAATGGGGACTAGTGTCATGCTAGAGACGGCTAGCAGATTTTCATGAGGTGTGAAGTTCTCTCAAGTCATTCCATTTGTATTTGGTGTTGTGTGAACCATTTGAGGTGTCACACTTGAGGCACTAGGCACTCAAGCTTCATGAAGACATTCTACATCAAAGAGGTATGTATTCTATCTTGTTATATTCATTGTTTTGTATGCTAGATTAGGATAATACCTTGGATGTTCATATTTGCATGTATAATAGAGAAAACATAGATCCAAGGTATTTAGGATTGCATGTACACTTAGGAGTGTTAGAATGCTAAAGATCCAACAGTGGTATCAGAGCCTAGGCTTGTTTTCTTGTTATACTTGCAAAAGTAGCTGAAAAATGAGTTTTGATGTTGTCTGCCCAGTAGACTCACCGAGTCCATGAATGGACTCGCCGAGTCTAAGGCAAAATGCATCCAACTCGCCAAGTTGGTTCGTGCACTCGACGAGTTTGACCCCCAGACAGCATAAATTCGACTTTTTTGGCTAGAATTGGACTTGGAACATTACTCTAAGATGTTTTTGGACTTATAAACCTATTTTTGATGTGGTAATGTTCATGCTAATCCAATTTCAAGAGATAATTGTCAATAGATTCATGTTTTGTATTAGTTTAAAGTTTAGACTAATTACATGAAAAAGTTTGATTTGAATTATCTTGTTCTTATAAATTGCTTGGATTAATAGAAAAGTTGAGTGAAATAGTTTTTTTCAATCCAAATTAATCTAAGAGTTGCTTCTAAAATGTGTTTTTGTAACTTGTCCTCAAGTAATATGAAAAGTCACATTTAAGTTTCATAAAACTCATAAAAGTTGGCAAAGGTTACAAAATGAAGAGTCTAGTTCTAATTAAATGGTTTATGACTCCATAACTTGTCCTCAAGTTATGGAGGACCAAGGGTCTCTTCATTAAATAATAAATAAATAAAAATGTGTAAGCTTAATTAATTCCATAAGTTTTAAAATAAAGAAAAGATAATTCTTTTATTAGTTTAAAGTCTTCCGTAACTTGTCCTCAAGTTATGGAACTTGAAGAGTTTTTGGATTAAAACTACTTTAAACACATAAGTTATGGAATTAATTAGTTTTGAATAATTTCAAAACTTTCCCTCAAGTTTTGGAATTTGAAAAGTTTTCACTTAGGAATACTTTATGTCACACCCCCGAACCAGACGGCGGAAACGTCCGGGGGTTTGTGCATGACTTCATCTTGAAATATCATTACAATGAATATACATGAAACATCATACATCACCAAGCATTTGAATATTACAACTGGTAGCGTTTACATTCAATACATTGTTCCCTAACGTTACATGCCCAAAAAGTAGATTGTTCGGTACTAATTAAACAAGCGGCAAAACGTCACTGAGTACATTTATCCCTTCGAATTATCTGTTACCTGAGAATACAAGTATTTTGAACAACGTCAACATATGAAATGTTGGTGAGTTCATAAGTAATGTTTGAAATCCAATGTTTGTATGGTTTTGAAAACCACCAGAAAATCCGATATTTTCTGAAAATAGTATAGTGTAAAAAGTGTGAAGATCCGTAAGTATGCTTGTTTGTTTTCTACAGATATAAGCGTATGATTTGTAAAACTCGGTATGTAGTTCGTAGGTGTATTAGTTGAAAATCCTAGGAAAACCCGACGTTTTCCTATCACTTTGCTTTACTTAGTTTGTGTGTTGTTATTTCGTTACGTTAGAGGTGTTCTTTGAGCTCCGGAGGCATTGAGTATACAGAGGGTGGTGAATTGTTGTAACGTACGTTAATTAAAACGTCAAGTTGTCAACCGTACTAGCGATCCCTTAGGCGTCACTCGCACTTATTCACACAACTCAATCCTCCCGGACTTGTGTAGTCCCACGACCGAGGAGAAAAAGTGAAGGTGCGAAACCCTCGGTATTTCCCTACATCGTTCAAGACCATTGCAATTGCGAAGGGCCCGAAGCCCAACCCGCAATCGTGAGTTCCCGACTTTACTCGCAGCACCGAAGGACCCTTTGGGACCAGCAGCACGTTTGCCATTGAAATTCCTTTTACACGCGGTTGAGTCGTATTAGACCCGACTACATGTAAGCAAGTATCCTTTGGGCCTAAAGATCATGTCATCGGGCTAGCTAGGCTCAACAAGCATGATTTGCAACTTTTGGGCCTAAGGAGTGTACGTCGACGTATTGAGTAATTCCACGAGAGTATAGAGTTCCGAGAGTTCCATATGTGTATTGAGCGTTGTAGTGTTAGTAGTTTTGGGTTTATTATTGATTCGAGACCGAATCAATTCGTTTGATAATGATTGTTGGTGACATTGTGTATTGTAATTCATCGAGAGTCGTAGTGTCAATGTTTGTTCACAACGAGTGTATTGAATTATCATTGAAAATTTTCTGTTTAAAACCCCTCTTTATTTTGTAAATTTACTCTTTCACCCCTTTAGGTAAATTAATTTCCGGTTTAGCCCATAAACTATTTTTCTTGACATTTTAACACCAAAAATTATTGAAATTAATATTTTTCAGCATATTTTTCGTTGAAAATAGTTTAAGTCCTTGAAATTGCAGTTTTCTCGGTTATAACCCTCCTTTTTCGCAGTTTTTATAATTTTGGCCCCAATTGGAAATTTTTTTTGCAACTTTGGTCCTTTTTAAATTTTAAAAGCATTTTAAACCTTTGAAAAGTACTTGTAACGCTAGTAGTCCACTGTTTTATAGAAAAGCACAGTTTTGGCCCTCCAAAACAGAAAAATTTCGCATAATGGGCCCTATTGGGCCGAAATTGTCATTTTTAGCCCAATAAGCTTGAAATTTATGTTTTTAATCCTCCAAAGAGTATATTTTCAGAAAACACATTATGGAAACTGTTTTGACTCATCTCACCCATTTGATTTCGAAATATTTCATTTTAGGCCCTTCAACTTTGTATTTTAAACATTTTATGTCAAAAAAAAATGAGTTTTTAGCCCAAAGTAAGTGTTGTCAAGCCATTTGGCTATTTTTCTTGGTATACTTTGCATGTAGTAGTATATTTTATGCTAGTATAAAATATATCTTGGTTTTTAGTAATTCATAACTAGATCTAGCATCATAATCATACAAAATAGACATATAAGCATAGAAATCATCCAAAGCATACACATAATGATGGATCTACACCTTTGCTTGTATTCTCCCCCACAAAAACTTATAAAAACCGAAAATAAGGGGGTATGAAGCTCACCTTGGGATTTAGATTCCGGTTTTGATGAAGATAAGAAGAAGGTGGTGTGGTTTTCGGCCCTAGTAAGCTTCTTGAGTGATTTTGGGCTCTATGAAACATAGATCACGAAATGAGGCTTTATAAGGGAGTGTTCTTAGCTTAAGGATGAAAATCAAAGACTTAAGTATGACAACACTTACCAAATATGATGATCTAGATGAAAACCTCTTTGAAGATACACATAAGATCTCGAAATTTGAAGGAGGATGATGCAGGAGTTCTTGAGAGAGTTTGAAGTAGTTTGAATGAGAAATATGGAGGTGGAGTGGTGGGATTTCGGCCAAAGGGATAGAAAAAGAGAGGGAGAAGAGATAAAGAGTTTTGCATGAAGGGTAATACACTTCTTGATACATGAACTTACCTTGTTGTATGGTGGTTATTATGCATGGATGACCACCATGCAACATTGAGGTGGCAAGGTTAGGATAATTCTTCTCTTTTCCTTTTTTTTTAATTGATGTTGGGCCGAGAATGGGCTAAGAGGAATGAAAATGGAATGGTTTTGAGCCCAACCTTAGCCTTACTCGATTTTTATGAAGTCTATTTATAAATTTTCGGCCCAACATAAGATAAAGGGATGGGTTTTAGGTCCATTAGGGTTAATTGGAGTTGCTATGGTCCATTAAAGCCCATTAGAAATAAGATGGATCATTCTAGGCCCATTAAAGCCCAAAATACTACATCTTAACGAATGTGAGTTCAAATAGGGCCCAACTTAAGACTCTTATCTTAAAGAATTGAGTTAAGGGTTTATTGGCCCATTAGGTCCAATAAAGAATTCATGGTCCATAACAAACTTGAATCGGGATTTTTAGAGTTTCAAACTCTTTGTTGAACAGGAGAGATGTATTTGAATGAGTATAAAGTATGATATTTGCTTAGAGTACCAAATCATTATATGGGTTGAATAATTGCATGAGAGTAGAATTTCCTAGCAAAAATGCTAGTTGTGACACTTTAATTCCAAGTTAGCCTTTACAATTTTAAAAGTTAAAATTCAACCCTTATACTTTATAATATTATAAGTTAATAATATATATATATATATATATATATATATATATATATATATATATATATATATAAGAATAAAGTTAGTCTTACCGATAGTAGGCCTCATTCACGAAGCCGGTCTATAAGGGGGGTATAAGGTTACTGCCTATAAAATGGCAGTTTAATGGGTGTCCACTCTCACCCACCGCTTCCTTGACTGGTGGAGTGTCGTTAGCCGAACGGGTAGGAAAAGGACTAGAATTCTCCCTCCATTAAAAGTATTAATGATAAATACTAAGTAACTAAACTCTTAATAAATACCCAATCTTAGTTACTTAAGAAAATGTGAATAAGGTGCTAATCCATGAAATTACCCTTTGCACTTTATTTAAGTCGGTTAGTGGAGCGTGTGTGGTTAACCGGTACATCGATTGAGGGGTAAACACTTAAGGGTACCAAGTAATATGCATGGTTACTTCACACCTTGTATTGTGATCCTCAACATCCTAGTCACAAAACCTGAAGGGCACACTCGAGATTGAAACATGCCATTGAACAGTTCAATGAATCCCAAAAGATCTAGGAGTTTCAAATCCAATTAAAACCTAATAATAAATTTCGTTTATCTTGGTGGAAATTGGTGAATCGTCATTTACCTACCTTCAAATATTTTATAGCTTCGATTACGGCATTCCTCTTCTAAGTTATAAAATAGTTTGTTGGGTCCTAGCCTTAATATTTCATATTGGGTGTCATATTAAGGACTTTAAATCAACTATCTTGAATATCTCCCAAAAGATGTATGGCTTAGACATTTATGATATTTCTAAATCTCTTGAAACAAGTTTTCCTAAATGAAGATGATGTCCCATGGAAATCATACTTCTTTCACCTCCTCCAATTATTCTCCCTAACCCACAAGTTCAAGGTCACTCAAGCCCTATTGGCAAGGTAAGGTCTAGGTGTTATCACATCTTGGAGATGTAGTCACATATTGACAAGTCGGGAGAGTTGGGTGTCAAAGTCTTGAGAAAGTTGGTGGTTCAATCACTTTCTAAGTCACATAGTGAGCTCCTTTGGGACACATATGAAACAGACTATGACAAGACCCTTAAAGATCTTATCTGTTTGCTAAGATCAACTTCCTAAAACTTTATGGACATTGACATTAATGACATTGGATATCCAGTAAATCTCTCTCTTCCCAATGGAAGGGGATCGACCATAGTCAACTCGGTTGACCAAATGGTAAAGAGAAAAGCTAAGTCCGAGATAGTACCATTACAAAAGCGTCCATATGTTAAATTGCCAAAGCAAGGGGCATTGGTTGCGAAGCTGCCAATTTTACCTAAGGATGTTAAAGTCAATAAGTTTGACTCTACTTCAGGTAAAGTCCACTATCTAGCTCTGCTAAGTTTGTATTATGAGATTCTTGATACATGATGTGACTGGGTCACATGTTGATGTTTTAAGAATCAAAGAAAAGTAAAGAAACTTAAAGAAAGAATATGCTAAATCTGATCACGTAGATGGATTTCTATCGCATAGTTTGAAGATTGGATTCTTGAGCTACTTCTAAGGAGTTATGAGATGTTGCTTAGGAATAGATAACAAGAAGTTTTCATATGGATTGTAAGGATAAGTTCTTTCGCAATGTTTTAAAATAAAAGGAAAATTTCTGATTTTATTTATTTTAAAATATCCTTACAATGACATCTGTGAAAATTTTTGTTGCTTATAAGATTCCATTAATAGCAAGAGTGGAAATATGAAATTGATTCTTTCATTTGTGGTAATGTCTAAACTTACCAAATAAGGAAAGATTCTCATCACCCAAGTCTCAATTGGACCAGAACTTGGAATCATGCAAGTTGTATAGCATGATGAATGAGAACTTTCAAGTTTAGGAAAATTAAGACTAATTACTTGTTCACATGGATGTGTGAGTCAAGTAAAGGACTAAGGGATCGAGTGCACATTCTTGTGCATTGATTTAGTCCACCAGAAAAGATTGATAAGACTATTCATCACATTTTACTAAAGCTCATTAAATATGGTTATAATTACAAGCTTAATTGTAATTCTGAGACATTGGAAAAGGTTCCAATGTATGGTAGAGCGAATAAGAAGAATCAATCTAGGCAGAAGGATAAAAGTTTCTCAAATCTGAAAAGATGGGAGAGTACTTTAGTATTAGTTTTTATGATCATCTTAATGATTTAGAGACCTTATCACAATTCATCCTCTAAGTGCCTTCTTATAGCTAAGAAGAGGAGCTATGAATTGTTGAAGTGGTTAAATCAAGAAGATGATTCATACTTCGTCCCAAAAACAATTCTTAGAGTCATACTCCAAGATTGTATCTTGAGTGACATGTCTTAAAGAAGGTTTAGAACACTTGTCAAATGTAAGAGTAAAAGTTTTCTACTCTTGTACATTCGAAATTGGTAAGTTGTGATGTTTTGGATAAATCAAACACCAACTTAGGCCAATTTTGTGAAGTGTTTGTCTTGATTAGAATCCACACTATCTCTTGAATAACTAACAAGAAAGTCTTATATGTCAAGAGGAGAGTGGGAGTCTTAAAAGTCTTGAAATTCTTAAGAACTAATCAAGAATAAAACCTAAAGTTCTTTACTAGCATAGAACTTGAGGTTTATAACCTACCGTGTTGACATATTTTGTGCCCATTCCAGTTAAAATTGGCTTTACATATGAGTTCTTAGAGTTCTCAATTGGTTGCACAACAACTTGGAAGCAATGACAGACCCTTGAGCTACCAGGTGGCAAGAAATTAAGATTGAGTTCAATCCATATGATTTTGGATTTGTCATTATCCTTGTCCTGTGACTATGGTTTTGACAATTCACATAGATAAGAACACATACACCATTAAATCTAAGTGTCATAAGGTTTCTCTCCTATTCATGAAAATGATGGTGAGGAAACACTTTCACTAAGTAGATTTTAGCTAGATAGCATTTGCGATATTTGTATTCTCAAAGTCGTTAGTGGAGCGTGTGTGGTTAACCAGCACACTAACCTGGACTTGTGAGAAGTGGCAAAAAGGTCTAACCATTATGATTATGGAATCCCTCTTCATAATTGTTTAGACACACCTATGAGCTATCTAAGGGAAGATGTATGATTTTGATAATGTTTTATCAAAACAATCTAGTATCAAAAATCTGAACTTTGGTAAGCAAGTCAATAAAGTATTGATTGCTAGAAGTCGAGCTTTTTGAATATATGTCAAAGCTAGTAGGAGCATAAGTGCTATGCTAATAATCATCATGTTAGTGGGAGCATGATAATTATGATAAGTATTGCAAGTTAGCAATGTTAATTATAGAAAACAAAAGTTTCAATTGGGAAAAAGTTGTTTTGCTATAATTAAGGGAGAGGAAATTATACTTCATCTCAAATCTATAAGCTTAGATCGTGAGGTTTTAATCATTTAGTCAAGGATATATATGAATTTCATGCTGGAATGGCTCAACATAAGGAAATTTTGTATATGGGTCCATTATTTGCGTTCTAAAATTCGATTATGATTATGGCATCCCTTTTCATAATCTGAATTATGACAACTTGGCAAATAGAAATGGAAATGTTATAGCAAAAGACTGGTTTTGTCTTTATGTGACACATCATGAATCGTGTCCCATATGCTTCGGATATAAGATCGATTACATGTGCTATAATCATTTGTTCTAAAATTTTCCAAATGTATGGGGCATTAAGAAGGGAAAAGGTCTAGAATTGGATATAACTAAAAGGATTAAACAATTGTCGATGTCACACCCCAAAACCGGAACGACGGAAACATTCTGGGGTGGATGACGTCATGTCAAGTATCACAACACATGCATTATAATAATCAAAGTACAACAACCATTGCATTAATAGTAATAGTTTTACATGGTTTAAATTACAATACATCAAAGCAATACAAGAAGTTATATAGATGCAACTTAGCACTAAGCTATCTTCATCAACAGCTCCGGGAATGTACCTGTCTAATGGTGACCTGAGAATACAAGTTATTTGAAAAGCGAGTATCAACATTTTTACAAATGCTGGTGAGTTCATAAGTATTTAGTGACATTTTATACAAAAAAATTATATAAGTAGTAGTTTTCAAGTATACAGTGAAATAGAGTCCTTTCCAGAAAATCCTATATTTTCTGATTAAAAAAGCAGTCTTCTACCAAGACTGGTCAGAGTTATGTGGTAAAAAGTAGTTTTCCCTTAAACACTTTCAGTATCAAAATACGGGATTTGATTTTTAAGAAAGTCAGAGAATATCAGGGAAAATAACATATGCCTCAGCAGTGAGGACTGCTGACTAAGGCAAAAGAATCATAGACTCTAGGAGAGTATCGAGTGAACGATACGCCTGGCTCAGTCTAACAAAAGGAGACACAAACCCCAGATGGTATCAAATGAAAGATACGTCTAGCAAGGCCTAAAAACAGTGAACACATACCCCAGACTGTATCAACTGAATGATACGTCTAGCAAGGTCTAAAACAAAGAGTGAATGTGAACTTGTATGTAACCATGCTGATCGAAAACAGAGTATCCGGTGACCCTCCAGGTCACGCGTAGAGGTAGTGGCAGCAGTAATAGTGGCTTCATGTCACCCATGGGCCTTACCGACACATACTGTAGCTAGTAGTCAGCGTGTGGGAGTGTCAGTACCGTATAGATCTATACACATGATGTTCGCAATCCTTCCCAGAGACTCTGGTTACACGGCGTTGGCGCAATGAAGTGCCGTAGTGGGAAATAGTGTGTCACATTCTCAAGTAAGAGAGAGACATAGAGAGAGAGAGAGAGATAGAGTGAGAGATAGAGTCTCCTAACTATTCCTATAATAGTTACTAGTGTCTCTGATCTATGAGTGACGAGTGGGAGGATGCCCTTGCTACCCAAGGGAAGTGAATTGATCGATGTAATCATGTATGTCTATGCTTGTATACAACATATATAACTAATGATCAAACGACCTTCGGACGGATATCCGATCCCACCAGACCTCATCTCAACGAAGAAAAGGAAATAGGGCGAACGAGCCTTGCTATGTCCTTTAAGCATTATTTATATATATCTATACAAGCACAGGCATATATTTAACTAAGTAGAAGCGTATCATGAAGTAGGAGTGTATCGTGAAGTACAAGCGTATCGTGAAGTAGGAGTGGTTCGTGAAGTAGTAGCATTTATAAAGTAGGAGTGTAAATAAGTGGAAGCGTGAATAAGTAGGAGCGTTTACAAGTAGAAGCGTATCACGAAGTAAAAGTGGATCACGAAGTAGGAGCGTAAACAAGTATAAGCATATCTCAAATTAGAAACATTAATAAAGTAATAGTATTTAACAAAGTAGGAGTATAAAATCATGGAAAAAAACCTTGATGAAAACTTGTAAACCTTTATACTTAAGAAAATCACAACTTGGTATTCTTTCGAAAAATAAGTTTAAAACCCCTTAGAAATTCTTTGGAAACCTTTCATAAACCAGTAAAAATGAAACTTTGATAAACAATATAAGTAAGAGTTTTGAATAAGTGAAAACATTTTAGAAAACCATTTATAGTATCATACTCGGTAACAGTTTACAGTGCAGTAAATCCTTGTGCATGCGGGTTATCAATCACATATGATTGATATGATAACTAGCATGTTTAACTTGTATTACCCCTTATAAAACATGTAAAAACATTTAAAAGGTTCATTCAGGGGTATGAACTCACCTAATGTAAATGGATCCGACGAAGGTGCCGGTTGGGTGCTCGGTGTCAAGTAAAGACTTGAACACACTTAGTGACCTATTTAACATATGACAACATATGTTTACATACAATTAGTACATATAATACATATTAAACAAGTATACGCATCCTAAAGTGCGGAAAACACTTTGATTAAGTGTTTGGGGTGTCCCGGGTAACATCTAAGGGTGTGTATGGATTGAATAAAGAGTTTACTCTCCTAAAACCCACTTTATATGAGTTCACGGTTGGGAGGCCATATTCCCATGAGTTTACAACCGTAAACTCATGGGAGGATTGTTTTAGGTTAATTTCAAGTCCCAAGTGCTTCAAGAATTGGCTTTAAGTAATCATCCAAGGCTATAGGGGTGTTTAGGGTCCCTAGGGTGCACTCCCTTGGAGTTTACGGTCCAAATGACCCCTCCTTGGGAGTTTACAGCCGTAAGTTCTATGGCTTGGCCGTGAACTCTCATGCACCCTCTAAACTTTGATTTGAAGCCCTTGATTCAACCCTAGGATTTTCTAATGAAGGTATAAGGCCATTTAGGCGACAAAAACTATCATTTGACATGGTTTGGGGGTATTTACGGTCTAATCATGTGCTTGGGCCGTAAACTCCTTTTTACCCCTCATTTCTTTGTGTTTAGTTGTTCCAAACCCGAAATAACGAGTCCCTAATTTATGTTTTAAGCCTAAGGGTCGTTTGGGAGTGATTTTGAGCCTTGATTTGCATATTTTGAGGAGTTTACGGCCTAAGAATGCTCTTGGACCATAAACCCTCTTTCAAGCCCCTAAACTTGTTGGTTTGAGGTTCAAACACTTAGGCTTAATCCTAAATTAGTTTCCAAGCCTAAGGGAGCGAGTTTTGGGCATTTTGGCACCATTTAAGGTGTTTACGGCCTAAGGAGGTTCTTAGGCCGTGAAATCCTTCTAATTGTCTTTCTTTGGTGATTTTTGGGTTAAAACAAAACTAAACAATGTCTAAAACAAGTTAGGGTAGAAGATCTTACATTTTGGAGGCGGAAACTCACGGATTTGAGTCGGAAACGTGCTTTTATGAGAGAGAGTATAGAGAGAGAGTAAAAAGGTTGGAATGAAGTCCATTCCCCCTTATATAGTTGCTTGAGTTGAGGCTCAGTGGGAATCCACCCGATACTGCCGATAAATGGGGATTTTGGTCGCACCCGATCTAGTGGTCGTAATAAAATTAACTTTTTCCAACTAAATGGAAATGTAATTTACGTGTTTTTATTTATTTAGCGCGACGATAACGACATAAAATATATAAATAAATAAGACATTTATTTATTTGATGATCTTAAATTAACGGAACTTTTATAAGATGGAATATTCCGTTAATGGAAACGGGGTAATATAACAAAATAACTTTGGGTTGTCACATCATCCCCCCGTTAGATGGAATTTTGTCCCGAAATTCAGGTTTAGGCTAGGAAGTAGGTATGAATGACCGAGTAGAGGCAGGAGGGTACTTCCTATTTAATTTGTCCTCGCACTCCCAAGTGAACCCTGGCTTGTGTTTGTCATTCCAACAAACCTTCACCTACGGGATGCGGATTCCGTCTCGCGTCGTTAGCGATTTCCTACACGTTTATCTACGAAGTTAGGTTTCTCAATGGTTTTTATCAAGATGATTAGGATATGATGAGTTGCACCGGGAAAGCATGTATCAAGTCTAAGGAGTGGATCGATCTGAGGTGACACTTGTGGAATATCCAAAAGTAGTAGTGGTCAGACGAGAGTTGGACCAATCTCCGTAAAGGATCTCGGATGGTCCTAAGCTCTCGGAAGGGTAGAGCTTTTCTGTACTTAGAACATTGTGTACTTCGATGGCAAGATAACAACTGACATGATCGCCATTTCGAAGTTCCTAACGTTCTCTCTCATACTGGTAGTGTAGTCCATCAAGTTGGTTCTTAGGAAGCTCGGGTTGTCCTTGGGTTCGCGTTTCTTGTCAATTGGCTTTTAGAGACTTTCTAGATCATTGGATGGGTTGTGTGTCTATGGTATCTTTTCGTTGTAGAGTGGCTATCTCAATCTTGTGAAAAACGAACTTGCACTAATGAATCTTAAGATATCCCTACCGGAAACCCTCAGGGTCAGGGAGATAGGGTATCACCAGACGAATGTTGGACTATCTCGGGGGTTGATTCTACTATCTCTGTGTGATATAGTATTCATGGAACACCTGATAGTCCAATGAATCTTGTGAGACATGCCGAAATTTCCAAGGCATTAGTTTATTCTAGTGCGGAAAGCGGTTGCTCTTGTATAACCCACCGACTAACACCTAGACAGGTGTCAAGTCTATAATCGCTTCGGGATCTAGGATATAAGACTTGACACAACTACTTCCACATTTTGACTAAGTATTTTTGGCTGTGGAGGTTATCCTGTGGTTCTCGATATTCTGGTGTTTACTTCGGAGAATGAAGTCCATCGTCTACAGGGTGACGGCGATTTCCTCCATGCGAGACGACGGAGGATCCTAGACATTGCTCGTCGATAACGGGGTTGACGAAGTTCCTAAGTAGTGCGAGCATCTACTGTAACTACTCTTCCAAAGGTTCTGAGTTTTCTCGGTCTAGGTCAAATCTAGTTAGTTATCATGTGAGCTTAACCAGTATGACAACAAATTTCGGATTTGTGGTCATTATAGTAGCTCCACCCGTAGTGGTTCTCTTGACTCCAACTCCTATTTTATGGAATGGGATGAAGGGTCTTACTATGAGGTTCGTGGTAGAGTTCATACTTGGCTTAACCACTAATACTTGGTGTATGTATGCCGTATATAACTGAGGTTGGCCGGATGTTTAGTTGTGCGACTCCACCCCAGACCCACAACCCAACGAGGAGCAGGGAGTAGGGAGGATGCACATATGTTAAATCTTTTTGATCTCAACTATATACCACCTTTATGCATATACCTGGTTATAGTGGTCAGTCTCATGTGTTCTGTCCTCTGGGTTCACGAACCTGACGTGCGAGGTGCGAAGGGTCTTTCTGGGGAATCTACGGAGTATGCTTCGGATGGTTATCGTCTTCTGGAGTATCTTGCAGTGTCTTTCGCTTCGGTGTCCATATGACTAAGAGGGATCGGTCAACAGCGCGCGGTACCCTTCTCTTGGGTACTTCGGAAGGTTTGAGATAAGAGGGACAACTGACGGATCATATTAGGTTTTATTATTCTTATTTTGTTTAGGTTAGGAAGAACCTTTATTAGCCGAAATGGCTATGGAGAAAGTTCTTTTTACACAACACTAAGGATTTACACATGGTAGCATGAAGTCAAACCATGATCGATAGACGCGTCGAAGTTGGCATACATCAACATGATATAGAATTATGGTCAATAGAGTCATGTGCCAAACAGGCACACGAGTTCTAGGCGTCTCGGGTTTCATCCCGTGTATCACTGTCATGGATACTTGGACCGATAGAGTCAATGCGGAACAATAGAGAGTCCTAAGTGTTTCTGAGTAGAGTCCCTTTTCATGAATGGATTCTCACGAGGCATTTCTATAATCGCCGCACATATACTAGTCATGTATAATTAAGGTGGGGAGGACTGTTAACTGAGCAACTCCTCCTTAAATCCACAACCAAACAAGGAACAGTAAATGAGGCAGCCTTCACTCACTCTAGTTCTATCCATCTTAACTATACATGGTCGTAACATATATGTTTAGCCATTATAGTTTTACCGGATGAATTTTAAATTTTATAGTAGTGCTGCGAATTTCGCCTTAATGGGGAAGTATTTACATTGGAATTAGCCTTTTAATGTTTTGCGTTAGTTATCTGAGATTGAGCGACGTACCAAAAATCCACCGGGTTCCTTGATGCTTCTCCCTAAGCAGTAGAGTTAGGCTCCTCCTATGTCTTTGTTGTTTCCTTCTGTTGGGCAATCCTTCTTGAAGTGTCCAATCTCACCACATAGACGGCAAACTGGATTGGTCATCACGTTGGTGATTGATGCTATATGCTCCACCGGAGTTCTACATACGCGAGCAGTATGCCCCTTCATGTTGCACCTAGCACATAAGAGTTCCCGACATATACCATGATGATGGTAGCTACACTTGCCGCAGTGGGGAAGGTTTCCTAGGTATGGTATTCTTGAAGTCGGGAGGGAAGGATTGACAGGGGTATTGATTGCCTCAACATGTTGCCCTTCGAAAGGTCCTTGAGCCGAGGTACCTCCCTCCTCGATCTTGAGTTTCCTCTACAGTGGATTCAGTTGAGGTTCTTGGGTGGCTGGGTATGCAGAGGTTGGTTGTTGTTGTTCACTACTAGGATCGGAATTTCCGATAGGGCTCTTGCTAACATTGGCGTTGTTAGCATTTAGTTGAGCCATGACAGATGCTACGGCTGCCAAGACTGTAGCTTGAAACGTAGCTTCATCGAATAGGGGAGTAGGTTTCTTGCTTGTGGACTGGTTACGCTTCTTTGGAGGCATGGTTTTTCCTACACGGAAAGGAACACTAGATAATGAGATACGATGGCTAACCCCGGACATATCAGTCTTTACCATATTAGGCATAATTTTTTTCCGTGATTCAGATACTGGTTGTCTGAGTGTCGACCTACATCTCTATGATGTAGTCCTGGTGTGTAAGGTAGAAGTATGAGTATCGGAAAAAGGCCATAAGATACGAGTCATTCCTACTAAGTTACCTTTATACTGGGAAAGGTTTCACTCTCCGACCTGGAGAGATTTGAGAACCGTTCGGAACGAAGACCGCAGGAAGAGAGGCTCATGAAGGCTTATGGCTAAACAACCTCAACAGAGGTGTGGGGATCTGCTCTAAACGTGTTACTGGCAACGGGAAAAGACGACTTACCTAACACATAGCGTGAGTAGTGTAGCCACTAACTCACTAAATTGTATTATTTTATGGGTGTATTAGTGTGACGAACACGAGGAAAAGACACTTCTTAGGTTCCATGTATTGGTTCCCTCTATCTACCTGGTACCTTTGACTGGGACCAGTGTTGGTTTCCTTCAGGTAGTTACCTAGGGTTCTCTTCTCGTATGGACATATTGAATTTATACTCCGCCTTCCTTCTGATTCCGACTCTGAGTGTCATCGCTTCATGATGGATGACTGGAAATTTCGGAAGTTTAGGCGAATCTCTCACCGATGTCCCTAAAAGATATAGGCACTTCGTGAATTCAATAGTCTCGACATAGTTCATTCGATTCCGAGCTGGAAATGTTCTCAATGAACCTCTTCGGGGTTGAAATCAACTCGTCTGCCGAGTACTGAAGTGGGTAGGGTTTTCTATAGGGTTCGTGCGTGAATGGAAATGTCTAAAGAATCCTAAGAGATTATTAACATTTCACTGAGTGATCCATATCGAGTCCTGCTACAATTACATAGGGTATACAAATCATATATAACTTAGATCCGATAGGCCTTCGAATATATGATAAGGAAATAGGGTGAAACAACACATTCTTAGCATATGGGATCCTTATTATATATAACCTTGGGAGTATACTCTCTGTAATTGTACGTATATCAATAAGGATCTTTTTAGTTCTTCACACAAGGTTAGTTATGGATCCTAAAATACCCCTATGGTATTTTAATTCTTGTTTGTTTCTTATCTTCTGATTATGATTCTGGGATTAGTGTGTGTCTTTTAATATTCCAAAATACTCCTATAGTATTTTAACTTTATGTTTGGATATGGTATTCCTAGTTGGTAAGTCTCATACCTATTGCAACACCACTATCACTCCCAAGCACACGTTCATCGCATCTCGAATAAATGTAGTTGATCAGGTTACATTTATTCCAGCTTACGATTACATAACTGCCCAGGTTTGACTGTAGTGCTCAACATCCGAAGACTTTTATTCTTGTCCTTCTTGTGATACTTGTGTTCGAGGGTTTTAGATTTTGGATATTCTTATATTTTGGTAAAATATGGTTATATTTTAAAGTATAATTTTTTTGTCAGAGTGTTTTATCCCTATGTATTTATAGGTTGTATATCTTTTATGAATTGACATACTTAGCTCACTATAAACATTGCTCTGATACCAATCTGTCACACCCCAAAACCGGAACGGCGCAAATATTCTGGGGTGGATGACGTCATGTCAAGTATCACAACACATGCATTATAGTAATCAAAGTACAACAACCATTGCATTAATAGTAATAGTTTTACATGGTTTACATTACAATACATCAAAGCAATACAAGTAGTTATATAGGTGCAGCTTAGCACTAAGCTATCTTCATCAACAGCTCCGGGATTGTACCTGTCTAATGCTGACCTCAGAATACAAGTTATTTGAAAAGCGAGTATCAGCATTTTTACAAATGCTGGTGAGTTCATAAGTATTTAGTGACATTTTATACAAAAAACTTTATATAAGTAGTAGCTTTCAAGTATACAGTGAAATAGAGTCCTTTCCAGAAAATCCTATATTTTCTTATTAAAAAGCAGTCTTCTACCAAGACTGGTTAGAGTTATGTGGTAAAAAGTAGTTTTCCCTTAAACACTTTCATTATCAAAATACGGGATTTGCTTTTTAAGAAAGTTGGAGAATATCAGGGAAAATAACATATGCCTCAGCAGTGAGGATTGCTGACTAAGGCAAAAGAATCATACACTCTAGGAGAGTATCGAGTGAACGACACACCTGGCTCAGTCTAACAAAAGGAGACATAGACCCCAGACGATATCAAATGAAAGATACGTCTAGCAAGGCCTAAAAACAGTGAACACAGACCCCAGACAGTATCAACTGAATGATATGTCTAGCAAGGTCTAAAATAAAGAGTGAATATGAACTTGTACGTAACCATGTTGATCGACAATAGAGTATCCGGTGACCCTCCTGGTCACTCGTGGAGGTAGTGGCAGTAGTAATAGTGGCTTCATGTAACCCAGGGGCCATACCGACACAGACTGTAGCTAGTAGTCAGGGTGTGGGAGTGTCAGTCCCGTATAGATCTATACACATGATGTTTGCTCTCCTTCCCGGAGACTCTGGTTAAACGGCATTGGCACAATGAAGCACCGTAGTGGGAAATAGTGTGTCACATTCTAAAGTAAGAGAGAGACATAAAGAGAGAGATAGAGTGAGAGATAGAGTCTCCTAACTACTCCTATAATAGTTACTAATGTCTCTGATCTATGAGTGATGAGTGGGAGGATGCCCTTGCTACCCAAGGGAAGTGAATTGATCGATGTAATCCTGTATGTCTATGCTTGTATACATAATATATATCTAATTATCAAACGACCTTCGGACGGATATCCGATCCCACCAGACCACATCTCAACGAAGAAAAGGAAATAGGGCAAACGAGCCTTCCTATGTCCTTCAAGCAATATTTACATATATCTATACAAGCGCAGGCATACATTTAACTAAGTAGATGCGTATCGTGAAGTAGGAGTGTATCGTGAAGTATAAGCGTACCGTAAAGTAGGAGCGTTAATAAAGTAGGAGTGCTAATAAGGTATAAGCATTTACCAAGTAATAGCATTGATGAAGTAGGAGTGGTTCGTGAAGCAGTAGCATTTATAAAGTAGGAGTGTAAATAAGTGGAAGCGTGAATCAGTAGGAGCGTTTACAAATAGAAGCGTATCACGAAGTAAAAGTGGATCACGAAGTAGGAGCGTAAACAAGTATAAGCGTATCTCAAATTAGAAACATTAATAAAGTAATAGTATTTAACTAAGTAGGAGTATAAAAGCATGGAAGAAAACCTTGATGAAAACTTGGAAAACCTTTATACTTAAGAAAATCACAACTTGGTATTCTTTTGAAAAATAAGTTTGAAAACCCTTAGAAATTCTTTGGAAACCTTTCACAAACCAGTAAAAATGAAACTTTGATAAACAATATAAGTAAGAGTTTTGAATAAGTGAAAACATTTTAGAAAACCATTTATAGTATCATACTCGGTAAAACAGTTTACAGTGCAGTAAATCCTTGTGCATGCGGGTTATCAATCACATATGATTGATATGATAATTGGCATGTTTAACTTGTATTCCCCCCTATAAAACATGTAAAAACATTTAAAAGGTTCATTCAGGGGTATGAACTCACCTGATGTAAATGGATCCGACGAAGGTGCCGGTTGGGTGCTCGGTGTCAAGTAAAGACTTGAACACACTTAGTGACCTATTTAACATATGATAACATTTGTTTACATATAATTAGTACATATAATACCAATTAAACAAGTATACGCATCCTAAAGTGCGGAAAACACTTTGATTAAATGTTTGGGGTGTTGCGGGTAACATCTAAGGGTGTGTATGGCTTGAATAAAGAGTTTACTCTCCTCATACTCACTTTATATGATTTCACAGTTGGGAGGCCATATTCCCATGAGTTTATGGCCGTAAACTCATGGGAGGATTGTTTTAGCTTAATTTCAAGTCCCAAGTGCTTCAAGAATTGGCTTTAAGTAATCATCCAAGGCTATAGGGGTGTTTAGGGTCCCAAGGGTGCACTCCCTTGGAGTTTACGTTCCAAATGACCACTCCTTCGGAGTTTACGGCCGTAAGCTCTATGGCTTGGCCGTGAACTCTCATGCACCCTCTAAACATTGATTTGAAGCCCTTGATTCAACCCTAGGATTTTCTAATGAAGGTATAAGGCCATTTAGGGGACAAAAAGTTTCATTTGACATGGTTTGCGGGTGTTTATGGCCTAAGCATGTGCTTGCGCCGTAAACTCCTTTTTACCCCTCATTTCTTTGTGGTTAATTGTTCCAAACCCGAAATAGAAAGTCCCTAATTTATGTCTTAAGCCTAAGGGTGGTTTGGGAGTGATTTTGAGGCTTGATTTGCATACTTTGAGGAGGTTACGGCCTAAGAATGCTCTTGGGCCGTACACCATCTTTCAAGCCCCTAAACTTGTTGATTTGAGGTTCAAACACTTCTAGGCTTAATCCTAAATTAGTTTCCAAGCCTAAGGGAGGGAGTTTTGGGAATTTTGGCACCATTTAAGGTGTTTACGGCATAAGGAGGTTCTTAGGCCATGAACTCCTTCTAATTGGCTTTCTTGGGCGATTTTAAGGTTACAACAACACTAAACAATGTCTAAAACAAGTTAGGGTAGAAGATCTTACGTTTTGGAGGAAGAAACTCGCGGATTTGAGTCGGAAACGAGCTTTTATGAGAGAGAGTATAGAGAGAGAGTGAAAAGGGTGGAATGAAGTCCATTCCCCCTTATATAGTGGCTTGAGTTGAGGCTCAGTGGGAATCCACCCGATACTCCCGATAAACGGGGCTTTTGGTCGTAATAAAATTAACCTTTTCCAACTAAATGGAAATGTAATTTACGTGTTTTTATTTATTTATCACGACGATAATGACATAAAATATATAAATAAAGAAGACATTTACTTATTTGATGACCTTAAATTAACGGAACGTTTATAAGATGGAATATTCCGTTAACGGAAACGGGGTAATATAACGGAATAACTTTGGGTTGTCACAGTCGAGGACAATCTAAGGTTTACCAAAGATTGGTTGCTCAAGGACAGTTGGAAGTATAGTGACAATTCTGGAAGGACCATATTGACATCATCTGTAAGGAGGCAACTCTTGTTCAGTAGTGATAGTCAAAATGGAATATGGAAATGTTTCAAAGTTAGAAATTATTCAATCTGTGTAAGATTAGGAAACTTAATGCAAGAAGGATGTTCCCAAGGAGCTGATCTCCTGTGGAATACTTTGTAATGGTTGTTGTCAAGTCCTTGTGATTTTTTGCATAATCATTACAAGAGGATTAATGCATATAAGTTTAGAATCTAACAGATTTCAGTAAATGGCATGAATTTGGAATTCTTGCATTTGCAGTAAGGATTTGGGACTGTGAAACAGGATCATTGGAGTTATGTTCAATTGATCTATTTCAAAAAGTAAAGATCATAGATAAACATAGTATGCATACTTGGTGTGTGGCATGACTAGAGTTTAGAAAACATAGTGTACATGCTTGGAGCATGGGACAACTATTGTTTTAAATTCAAGAATAAAGTTGATAGCTGAAACAATATACAATGAATAATGTGTAATCATATGGTGATAAATAAAAGGTGTTTTATTTATGTTCATAGGTTTTGATACCATATTGGATTCAATTATTCTTGTGTTTCATTTTGCATGTTTTGACTTCCAAAATAAACTAGGTTATTCTTCCGGAATGACAAAGTTATTCAAACCATCCACAGTCGGTCATATGTTGGAAGTAGATATGAATTAAGACCGTCATGGGTTTGCATGTAGAGGTCTAAGTTGTTGGACAAAGGGATACAACACTCATGAGTGCTCATAAGATCTAAGTATTGGATTCAACCCGCGCTCATTGGAATCACTTCATGGATTTTATCACGAGTGATCATGAGACGATAATATCTTATATTCTTCAAACCTAGAGATATGAGTTGTTACTATGAGTTGATAGTACATTGATTGAAAGAAAACGCATTGGTAACTCGATGTTATAAAACGTGTCTTTGTGTATTATTCAACAAGTAGTAGAACAAGCCATATGAGTCGAAGTTTATCCATTCCTTTTACCTTCGGGATAAAAGCAATATATGTGGGCCCCTCGATGATTTGATGATGACCAATGGAAGTGCTCGGCCGGGCTAGGACTGATTTGATTTGTTCAATTAGTCAGTCGTCATAAATCGGAAATCGGGAAACAACAGATGGACAGAGAGAATGATTTACAATCCATGTCTCAGTCCATATGATATCTAGAATGGAGGAATATATGATCCCTTATCTAATGGACAAATTATTGACAAAGGTCTCAGTTTATCGACAAGGTCAGAGTTCGACAGAAGCTTTTGAGAGCTACGATTTCCGGTCGGTTCTTGAAGTCATACGCAATAATAGTTTTAGACTTATCTAAGTGGGAGACTGTTGGATTAATGTCTAAGCCCATAACTATAATTGGTAAGACTTGACCCGACCCGGCATGGTCCATTTGGGTTGCATGGCATCATGCATTTGGATAGACTATAATGAGAGAAATAAGACACTAATGGTTATTAATATATTATAAGTTCTAGTATATTAATAATAAGAATAATAAGATTATTTAACTAGTATTGATCAAGAATTAATCTAGGATTAATTAAGTGATCAAAAGAAGACTAATTAAATATATGAGTTGATTGTGCAAATCATCCATACTTATATAGTGGGCTAATGCTCCATGGATTATCTAGTTGGGCAAAAACCCATATGATGCTCCATGGATGCTCCATGGTGTTTTTGTACTCATGGATCATGGAAATGAAAGCCCATGTCAATTAGGGTTTACATGGTGTAACCCTCACTATATATGCATCTTATTCTTGACCAAAATGGGGACTAGTATCATGCTAGAGAGGGCTAGCCGATTTTCATGAAGTGTGAAGTTCTCTCAAGTCATTCCATTTGTATTTGGTGTTGTGTGAACCATTTGAGGTGTCACACATGAGGCACTAGGCACTCAAGCTTCATGAAGACATTCTACATCAAAGAGGTATGTATTCTATCTTGTTATATTCATTTTTTTGCATGCTAGATTAGGATAATACCTTGGATGTTCATATTTGTATGTATAATAGAGAAAACATAGATCCAAGGTATTTAGGGTTGCATGTACACTTAGGAGTGTTATAATGCTAAAAATCCAACACTAACAAGCTATTAAGCAAGTTTGAGACTTGCTTACTCGAAAATGAAGGGGATGAGAAGTTGTTTATTAATCTACTAGCTTCCTTCTGAATCCGTAAGCTCCTCCTTCTACAACAAACTTCAAAACACTCAATGTTCACTTAAAAACAACTCACAAGCTCATACAAGAAACTAGGGTTTCGTGGATTAGGGTTTTGGACTTGGAGGTTGGAAATGAGGCTAGCAAGTGAGATTAATATGCTTAAATAAGGTGTAAAACCCTGAAATTAAGGTTTCTTTTGGAAGATCTACTCACCGAGTTGAGGGCTCTCAACTTGTCGAGTAGATTGCTTAACACCCACATCCCTTTCAAGTCTCTAGTCGACAAGTTTGGGCTACAAACTCGTCCAGTTGCTTTATAAAAATGAAAGAATTATTATTTAAATGCATACCAGGAACCAATCGTTACATTATATATATATATATATATATATATATATATATATATATATGTGTGTGTGTGTGTGTGTGTGTGTGTGTGTGTAAGATGAAAGTAACTATGCACTCACTAGTTAAAATTTGATGACCCGAAATTTGGGCAATGCTTCACCCTAACACTTAGCTTTTTCTGTAACATCCGAAATTTCAAACAAATTTAAACTTTTAAAAACATATCAAGTTCATCAAAATAATACAACTTTGTTTTCAAAACATTGTTTATCAGAGTCTTGCACCCAAGAATAACATAATAGGAGGAGCTGTACGATCATGCCTTGGCCTTGCTGCGATCCCTGATGTACCTGAAACAATAACTGAAACTGTAAGCCCGAAAGCTTAGTAAGTTACCCCAAAATACCGATACACTTACAGTTCCAATAGCAATATCAACATTAGCATATCATACTAATTAAAGCAGAACAACATGCAAGGGGTCCACAGCTTTACAAGCTGGACTACCCCTGGGCCCTCAGTACGAGTCTGGAATGCCTATCGGGCCCTCAGCTCGTATCTGGAATGCTATCGAGCCCTCAGTACGAGTCTGGAATTCTTGTTGGGCCCTCAGCTCGTATCTGGAATGCTCTCGAGTCCATAGTAGGAGTCTGGAATGCCTACCAGGCCCTCAACTCATATCTGGAATACTCGTGTTTGTTGGCTACCGCACGGAGCAGTACAACCTCAACCCACCCCACATAACATGTCGACATGTAACGGATAAATTCACATATAGGAAATTCATTGAATACCACAGGCAATCCTACAGATCTACCCGACTAGCATATCAACTAGCATACATTACTAACTCAACTTAGCATATCAATGACTACTAGGATATCAAATCCAATGGGCCGGCCTTGGTGCCTTAGACCCCTTAATATAGTGAGGATAACTCACCTTTTAGATGTTAGCTCGGTAAATAATCACAGCTCTCCGATCACTTTTCAAAGACTCCACCACCTATTACCATAATACGATTATGCTCATAAATCTCTATCCTCATAGAGTACTCCATAACCCAACTAATTAACCCTGGTCAAGGTTAAAGTACTTAGTCAAGGTCAACAGTCCTTGTTGACCTTAACTCTCCGAGTACCCCCAGCTACTCGCCGAGTTCCTCGAAACTTTTACCTACTCGTCGAGTCACCAGCATGACTCGCCGAGTTCCCACGATTCTTGATTGAGGCCCTAGAGCGACTCGCCATGTTTCTCTTCTAGTTATACGTTGATGCACACGCATCCCTAATTGGAGGAAACTTATCCGACTCGTCGAGTTGCTCATGCAACTCGTCGAGTCTAAGGCAACCTTCATCAGACTCACCGAGTTGGTCTACCAACTCGTCGAGTTCACGACCATATTCATCCGACTCGCTGAGTGGTTCTTGCGACTCGCCGAGTTCCTTTAGTCTTTAACCCATACAGATCCGTTTTAAGCCATGTAATGACTCCAAACCGTAGATCCAAGCTTCCAAGGCATGCCTTTCACTTAAAGTTGCAAACTTTACGTGTATGCATGGCTAAAAACGTCCTTAATGTCCACAAGTAAGCTCTTAACGGGTTTCATGCACAAGGTAGGCCTTATTCACATCCAAGACAAGAACTTTATGGATCTAGAACTCGGGAATGGTCCAGATCTGAAGTTACAACTTCAGATATACCTTATGTTTTGCAATATCACCTTACTTACACCTTAAAAACCCTAGATTTCCACTATATGAGATCTAGAAGGTAAAACGGATAAAGGTGTCGACTTGGTACCTTGTATGAGTGCTAGTTGAGGTAGATTTCGGGTTCCACTCCTACCTTGCTTCTAGTCCTTTGCTTCTCCAAGTTCTTCCTTCCACAAGTTCTCCTTTCAAGCATTCAAGGCATTAATGGCACAAATACTCGTTAGGGTATTCCTTTGAGTTCTATCCGACTGCAAGGAGGCTAAATCGGGCTTAAGCCTCCTTAAATAGAGTGTAGAACCCGAAACTTAGGGTTTCTTTTGCCAGCTCCTAGTTGTCGAGTCCCACTCGTGGACTCGCCGAGTCAGTCACTTAAGTTGCTATTGAATCTCGCTGCTACTCGACGACTAGGGCAACAAACTCGTCGAGTAGGGCCAAACCAAGAAACTACAATCGGACAATACCTGAGAATCAGGGCTTTACAAATCTCCCCCACTTGAACTAGATTCCGTCCTCGAAGTCCACTGGGATGAACAATGACGTGTAGTGCTCGCGCATCTTCACCTCCGACTCCCATGTCCACTTGGATCTGTTACGATGTTCCCACTCTACCATTACCAAAGGTATCCCCTTGTTCCACAGAATCTTCGTATTTCTTTCCAAAATGGACATAGGCCTTTCCACATAGTTCAGGTGCTCGTCGATCTAAACATCATCCAATGATACCACAGCCTCCGGGTCCGTGATGCACTTTCGCAATTGCGATACGTGAAAAGTATTGTGGATCCGAGTGAGCTCTTCCGGAACCTCTAGTCTATAAGCCATCTTGCCAACCCTTGTAATGATCCCGAATGGCCCGATGTATCGAGGTCTCAATTTTCCTCTTTTCCTGAAGCGGATCACACCCTTCCAGGGCGAGACCTTCAAAAGTACCATGTCGCCTATCTGAAATTCCAATTCGGATCGGCGCCTGTCGGCATAACTTTTCTGCCAACTCTGAACTGTCTGCAACCTTTGTCAGATCTATTGAATCTTCTCGGTTGTCTGCAAAACCACCTCCATCCGGCCCATTACCCTGTGGTCCACCTCGCCCCAACAAATCAGGGTGCAATATCTCCGCCCGTACAACAGCTTGAATGGCGGGCTGCCAAGGCTAGAATGATAGCTGTTGTTGTAGGCGAACTCTGCAAGCGGTAGGTGATAATCCCAGCTTCCACTAAAGTCAATGGCACACTCCCTCAGCATGTCCTCGAAGGTTTGAATAGTACGCTCACTCTGGCCGTCTATCTGAGGGTGGAATACTGTGCTGAAGTGCAACCGCGTGCCCAGCTCCTCGTGAAACTTCTGCCAGAAACGGGAGTTAAACCTGACATCCCGATCTGAGACAATGGAAATGGGAATCCTATGTCAGGACACGATCTCACGAACGTACACCTCGGCTAACTTTTCGGCCGCGGAACTCTCCCGTATGGCCAAGAAATGGGCACTCTTGGTCAATTGGTCCACGATGACCCAAATGGCATCGAACCCATTTTCCATCCTTGGCAGCTTGGTGATAAAGTCCATTGTGACCTGCTCCCACTGCCACATGGGATCCTTCAGGGTCTGCAGCTTGCCATGCATCCTCTGCTGTTCGGCCTTGACCATCCTGCAGGTCAAGCACCTCTCGACGTACCAAGCGATCTCGCGTTTCATACCCGACCACCAATAACTCAAGCTCAAATCCCGGTACATCTTGGTGGCTCCTGGGTGGATGGAGAAGTGAGACTTATAAGCGTCTTCCATAACCATCTGTCTGATCCCGCCAGTCATAGGGACCCAAACCCGACTATACCTGGTCAGTAATCCCCGACTATCCTGCACGAACCTGGTGTTTTCACCCTTGATCCTTTCTATCTTCAAATTCTCCGGTTGCATTCCCTCCATCTGGGCATCCCTGATTAAGCTCACAAGCGGAGAGTCAACAGCTACTTTCATACATATTGTAGGAGTAGAAGACCCCGCTGACTTTCGGCTCAAAGTATCCGCAACCACGTTCACTTTACCATGGTGGTAAAGGATCTCGCAATCGTAGTCTTTGACTACATCGAGCCACCTGCGCTGCCTCATATTTAGGTTCGGCTGATCCATGATGTGTCTCAGGCTCTTGTGATCCGTGTAAATTGTATAGCAGACCCCGTAAAGGTAATGTATCTATATCTTGAGGGCAAACACCACTTCCCCCAACTCCAAATCGTGCGTAGGCTATCGAGTCTCATGCGGTTTCAGCTGCCGCGATGCATAGGCTACCACTCGTCCTCTCTGCATGAGAACCGCCCCTAACCCTGTGATGGAGGCATCACAGAACACTACAAAATCCTCAACCCCCTCAAGGAGTGTCAGGACTGGCGCTTCACACAAACGCTGACGGAGGGTCTCGAACGCTCCTTGTTGTTCGGGACCCCACCGAAAATCCACCCTTTTTCTTGTGAGATGAGTGAGGGGTACTACAATCTTAGAGAAATCTCGAATAAACCTCCGATAGTATCCTGCCAATCCCAAAAAGCTCCTAATATCTGAGAGGGATTTTGGAACCTCCCACTGCATAACCGCCTCGATCTTGGTCGGATCGACGAAGATCCCTTCTTGGTTAACGAGATGTCCAAGGAACTGGACCTCTCGTAACAAAAATTCACACTTCGAGAACTTGGCGTACAGCCGTTCCCACCTCAGGACCCCTAACAGCTCTCGCAGATGTTCCTCATGCTGCTCTCGGGTCTTGGAATACACCAAGATATCATCTATAAACACTATGATCGAGCGGTCGAGCATCGATCTGCAAACCCGATTAACCAGGTCCATAAATACCGCTGGCGCGTTGGTGAGCCCAAACGGCATCACCACGAACTCGTAATGCCCATAACGAGTTCGGAATGTGGTCCTCTTCACTTCCTCCTCCCTGACCCTGACCTGGTGGTGCCCGGACCTCAAATCGATCTTGGAAAACCAAGATGCACCCTGCAGCTGATCAAAGAGGTCGTCTATCCTCGGGAGTGGATAACGGTTCTTTACTGTTAGCTTGTTTAACTCCCGGTAGTCAATGCACATACGGTGTGATCCGTCCTTCTTTTGGACAAAAATAATCAGCGCTCCCCAAGGAGAACTGCTAGGTCGAATGAACTTCTTGCCCAACATTTCCTGTAGCTGCGATGACAGTTCCTGCATCTCAGGCGGCGCCAATCGGTACGACGCCTTAGGGATAGGGGCTGCACCTAGAACCAGGTCGATTCTGAACTCAACCTGCCTCTTTGGAGGTATCCCTGGCAACTCCTCCGGAAAGACATCTACAAATTCCCTGACCACTGGTACATCGGAGACCGAAATCTGGTCCCGAACTCGTGTATCTACCACGTACGCTAGATAACTCATACACCCGTGCTGAATGTACTGCCGAGCCCTGGCAGCTGAGCAAAAACCTGAGCCTACTCTGGTCCCCTCACCGTATATAATCAGTTCTCCCCCACTTGGGGTTCGAACCACCACTCGCTGGCCCTCGCAATCAATCATAGCATTGAACCTACAAAGCAAATCCATGTCCACAATCACGCACACCTCCCTCATGGGAATCGGAATCAAGTTTATCGGACAAGACACCCCAAAGATATCCAAGTCACATCCTCTATAAACTGAGGAAGCAGAAACCCCATGTTCGTTAGCAATGGACAATCGCAATGGACACTCTAACTCGCCCATAGGTGTACTGAACTCCCCACTAAAAGATTGAGATACGAAAGACCGACTCGCCCTCGAGTCAAATAAGACTAAAGCAGGAAACAAATTCACCAAAAACGTACCTAATTACAGGTACAACATATACGCATATAACATATAAAGAAAACAATGTGAGGATAGAAACATACCAGCAACCACATCTGGTGCCGCTCTGGCCTGCTCCGCCATAAGCTGGAAAGCACGACCCTGAGCCTTCGGAGGCTCTAACCTGTCTGATCTCCCGTCGATGATCCTCAAAGTAGCTGGTGCTGCAACCTGCATCGGCTTGGCGGCAAGTAGTGGACAGTTGGCCCTCATGTGGCCAACATGGTTACAGTGGTAACATAACCTCATACCAGGAACTGCGACAGCCTGGCGACAGTCCTTCGCGTAATGTCCCTCCTTGCCAGCCCGACATACCCCAGAATCACATTGCCACACTTCCCACAAGTGCGGCCCTGTTGACCCTTGGTCCTAGCATCTACGGTCTTAGACCGCTTCAGCGCCGGCTGTGACAGTAACGGGGCAGGCTGCTGCTCCCTCAGCTGCTACTCAATCTCCGACTCCTGCCGCCTGGCGGCTCCTGTAACTCTAGAAGAGTCTCACATCGTTGGGTGGACACAAACTGTCAGATATCAGTATTGAGCATACTCAAATAACTGGTCATCTGAGAATGCTCAGAGGCAAACTCTGGGCAGAACATCGCCCTCTCAGTGAACATACGGGTGATCTCCGTCACCGACTCTCCATCCTTTCTCAGACTCAGAAACTCCTGTGCCAAACGTTCCCGCTCAACCCTCGGAATGTAACGAGCGCGGAACATATCCCTGAACTGCTCCCAAGTAATAGCAGCTCTCTGACCATCATTATAAGCCCCATTCACAAGTCTCCACCAATCCTTGGCTCCGGACCTAAGCAGGTTAAGAGCACACCTGACCTTTTGTTCAGTAGGAAAAGAGCAAGTGAAGAAACACCCTTCCACATCTGAAATCCATCTCATAGCCTTAATGGGATCCTGTGTCCCATCAAAAGTACGGGGCTTCGTGTTGTCGAAGTCCCGGTACTGAAAACCCCTACCTACTCCTCCCCTTGCCGTAGTTACACCTGATGCAGCTGTTGCGGCGGCTGTCTCTGCGAGGGCTACGTAATTCTCATCGAAATACTCCACCATGGCGGTCTTAATTGACCCGAACATCTCCGGCAATTCGTCCCGGAACAATGCAGCAACCTCGTCATGCATGATTGCTTGAATCCTGTCTTCCATCTCCTCCAGCCTCATCTGGCCGATCGTCTCGGGTGCTATCAGCTCCCCCGGTCCGCCATCTCCTGATCCAGACCTAGATCCAGTCACAAAGCGCCTAGTCATCACCATTCTGAAACACAACACAAGGCATTAGATAACGTTTACAACAACTAAGGACCAACCTGTAAGTCCCCAAAATTGCTTGTGTATCAATCAGATCCAATTGATGGTGCGGAATCCCAATCAAGTGGATGATGTCAGATCACATAGAAGAGAATGAGAAGAAGAATTAAGATGAATCTATGATGTATTAATGAAATGAATTATGCTCCTTACAATAGATTCTCTCACACACAAACACACATACACACTTCTTCTCTCTAGCTTTCTCTCTGTACAAGATGCTCTCTTCTCCACTCATAAACCATACACTCCCACAGACACTCCTCTATTTATATGGACCTATAGCCATACACATGTGTACAACCGCACACCCTGTGTACGGCCGTACACACAAACCGCAAACACATACAAAATTACATAAAATATATTTTCCTAGAAAAGCAAAGTATAAACCAATAATTATGACCCAACAATCTCCCCCTTGGTTTATAGCTTTCTTTTCTAAATGACCCAACAAGCTCCCCCTAAAAAATAGCTGGCTTTTCCTGTTAATCTTCATTGGGAACTTGGCTTCAGCATTAATCTTCAAATTCTTCACAGCTTCAGGATGAACATATGAATCTTCTATGAATGACTTCATCTTGAGCGATTGGGCATTTTCTTCAAGATTTGATTCTGAACGCACGTTGGGTGAGGAGGCTTGATGTACTGATTCTTGAAAGATAGCGCTTTCAGCTTGAGAATCTATAGGGAGAACATCAGAGAGAACAAATCTTTTGGATCACTTCAGTAGGTACAAAGATAGCAGCAGACTGATTGAGGAGGCTTCAATGCAATCCGTCACATAATCTTCAATTTCAGCTTCACCATGCTTTTGGGGTTGAAGGATGGAATGTCGAAAGAATAATCTTGATTTCTTGCTCCTCCGAATGCGAATTCTTCGATGCTCACAGATGAAGCATTGGCTCAGAAATCTTCAACACAAACTTCATGAGTCTTATCTATACCTGAAATCTCTTTTCAAGTCAAAACAAAACTAAAAGAAAAATTAACAAACAAAATAAAAATAAAAATAAAAACAAAAATATTTTTGGATTTTCTGATTTTTTCTGAACAAGAAATAACACTATTTTTGGATTTTAATTTTCTGATTTTTTATTGATTTTTGAATTATTTTTGATTCTCCCCCTAAAATTTGTGCATAGAGAAAAACTATGAACAAATTTAACAAAAGTAAAATGATATCTAACTTTAAGAATGATTTGAGATCAAAGCTTTTAGACAGCCTTTATCCGCCTGTCGGTACCTTCAATCTTCACGTCTTTATCTGGTCGATCGCCGATATTGTTGTCCACTTAAACATGAAAAATTGTAACAAAATTAGGACATACTATAAGTGACAAGACAATGTGATCCTAAGTTCCTAGATATTATATCTGATCCTAAGTTTCTAGATACTATATCTTAAGGACCATTCAGCTGACGACAACCAAGGATATTGTTCTCCACCTAAATTTAGCAGTGAGATCTATAGATAATCTTTGAGTGTTCAATTTTAATTGTACAGGAACATGTTTCCCGCTTCCAGATATGCCCCGGTAATCAAGGACTTCCAGAGTACTCCTTACATCGGATGAGCAGACCATCAGTAGGGGAGAAGATAGATTCAGAGTATTATCACTTATAGTGCATATGCTGTGTACCAGGTCGGATTGTTAGTCACGCAAAGGAGACAGCATATGGCTAACAGATAAGAGGAATTTCATATATGTATATGTATAATATGCAGAGAAATAGAGTTGCATATGTTACAGTCCAGGTCAGATCTCTTCCAATCACGCAGAGGAGGCAACATATGACTAACAGATAGAATGAAAGAAAATGATTTTCTACAGACCTAATTTATCGGAATTTACCAGTCGCCCCATCAATACCGGAATTAAGGATAGAATCTGCACATGGAGGAAAAGTTAAACCACGGTTCTAGATACGGGTTCATTTAATGTGACGAGTAGATTCCCATATATATCTCCCTGCTCAACCTATCCAAGCATCGTATTGTCAAATTGAACAGATCTAACTAGGTCAAGATTTGTCAAGTCTATAGATTCCTTAAGTTCATCTGCACCTAGTCAAGTCCGTTAAATTCTTCGTGCCTACCGACGCATCAAACCAGAGCATAGACCCTTCAACTTTGGGTATGTTACGCAGACTCAGGTTTCCTGTTATCACTCACTTCCCAAAACATCCCCCTCAAGCACATTCCATAGCCAACATATTATTATTTTGATATTCTTTTTTTTTTTAAATTTCTAATTTTTGTTTTGTTTTTATTTCTCCCCTAAATTTGTGCATATGAGAGAAACGAAAGTAAATGCGCAAATTTAAACTATCCTAAAACAAAAATTAGTCTTTAAAGTGAATCATCTTAAGAAAAACTCTGGAGTATAGAGAAGAAAACTCAAACCGTAAGTCACCGATTGAATTTGCATCCAGAAGGTCTTAGAACAACACGCGTAATCTCAGAACAGATCCAAAAATTCTTGATATCATTAAGCACAAACCCCATGAGTGATCACTTCCTTTCTTCCTTTCCCACAAGGACACATACTCTCAAACAATGTTCTGAGTGTTGTACAGTTGAGAGATGCCTCCTATCATGTGCCTGGAGCAACCACTATCAACAAACCGAAGACTGATGATATGCCTCCATAGCTGCTCCAGCACAGAGCGGGATCAGTTGGTCTTTGGAACCCAGTCCATTTTGAAACTGGGTCGACCTTTGTCATCATTGCACAATACTCTCTCCCATGACATGTTATGCTTATCACAAACAGAAGATGTAAATATATTAGAAGCATTAGAAGATTTGAGAGAGTGAGCCTTTGGAACCCATTTGTAGTTGGGTTTAACCCATTTCTTTTTCGATCTGATGGGTGGCTCAGTACTTGCTTTTGAACTTGATGTCGGCCGTTGAGATAATTTTGATTTTGACTTCACGGGAGCATCTCTTGGATTTGGCTTCTTGGTCGACATTCCCTTCTTGACCTTGGGATTTGATTTCTTGGCCTTTGGAGTTGAACTCTTGCTCTTCGTGGCATTCCAGTCGCCATTTTCTGAACATGACCTTGAGGGGTTTCTTTTGAAGTATCTCCCTCTTGGCGCGTATGCCAGCCTTGTGCATAGTAGGGAATGTATGCGCGATTTGGACAGTTTCAGGAAATGTGTCCAGGTGTTCCACAGTGAACACATGTCTTTTTCTTCACTGTGGAGTTGTTTCTTCCTGCCCCTGGTGGCGTATCTTTGCCTTGTCTCTTGCTTCTGATCAACCTGCTGTTGGTAAATCCTAGCTTTACAAGATGGAGTACATGAAACTTCATTTACCGGAATTGATGTGGAACTCATTTTTTATTTATTTATTATTTTTAAAATTTTTTTAATTTTTTTTTAATTTATATATATATTTTTTAATTGCCCTTTGACTTAAAAACCGAGAAAGTCAACCTTAAAAGTCAAATTTAAAAAGTCAAACTCAAAAGTCAAACCGAAAAGTTAAATTTAAAAAATTAAAAGTCAAACGAGAAAGTCAAAGTTTAAAGTCAAAGGTCAAACTAGAAAAGTCAAAGTCAAAATTTACCAACAGCAGGTTGATCAGAAGCAGTTGAGTTCGAAGCAACAAATTTAGAGTTCAAGGAGATGTTGGTTTGTTCAATGGTGTTCTCCTTGTTCTCATCTTCTGCTACTTTACCTGCACAAGAAGTAGAATCATTAGTATCGTTCAGCTTAGCACCCTCAGTTGGCCCTGATTGTTCAGTCTTAACTGAATCTAGAGAAGGGGTTTGGCCATACTGAGCAGGCATTTCTTCCTCATTGATCTCAAGGGGTGGGTTATAGTTGTGATTAAAAGGAGGGGCACACTGTGATACCCTAGACCCTTGGTTTGATTATCTTTAAAACTCAATTGATTTTCTACTAAGGTCTCGACTGTCTTACTTGATGCAGTATAATTTTTGAAACTAACATCTGTTTTTCCATACTTTATTTTCAAAGCATCAAGATCTTCAGTTACAGCAACAAGTTTGCATTTAATGTGATCATAATTTTCACACTTGTTGCTGTAATCTTTTTGTAATTTCCTAAAGTCCTTAGTCTTGGCCTCTAATTGTGCTTTTAAAGGTTTCTGACCTTTCCTTAGAGTATAGCCTTCATATTTAAGGTCCTCATTTTTCCTTTTTAATAAATCGATTTGATCTCGGAGAAATTGAATCGTAGCTTTACAAGATGGAGTACATGAAACTTCATTTACCGGAATTGATGTGGAACTCATTTTTTATTTATTTATTATTTTTAAATTTTTTTTAATTTATATATATATTTTTTAATTGCCCTTTCACTTAAAAACCGAGAAAGTCAACCTTAAAAGTCAAATTTAAAAAGTCAAACTCAAAAGTCAAACCGAAAAGTTAAATTTGAAAAATTAAAAGTCAAACGAGAAAGTCAAAGTTTAAAGTCAAAAGGTCAAACTAGAAAAGTCAAAGTCAAAATTTAAGTAAAAGGTCAAAATTAAAAGTCAAAAATTAAAAAATAGAATTTTTGGATTGAAAATGGAATTTTAAAATAAAAGGAAATGGATTTTTGGGTTAAAAATGCCAATTTTCGAAAATAATAACCGAGAAGGTGTCTTTAAGAATTTAAAATGGGAGTTAAATAACAAGATTCAGTCTAGAAGTGATGGTAAGGTGCTTGGTTGATGGACCAAGGGACCCGGGTTCAATCCCCGACATCCCCAATTCCCCTTCCCCTGTTTCAAATGCGAAGTTGCTGTGCCACGTGAGCCAAATGCGAGCCGAGAATCCGAGGCGAGACCGAGAACCGAAGACCTAGCCGCACTCACTGAGTCGTATACTCTGAGCCGCACTCCTTCAACCAGCAGCACACTGTCAATCAGGCCGCACACTTTCAACAGATTCGCGAAAAAAACGACGTTTTTCACCCTTTTTTGCTCTAAAACTCGATCAAAAACTCGTTTTTATGAAAAATGCAAAGAAGTAACCCCCCTTAATTTTGCGAGATCTATCCAAAAATGCTATTCTCTTTTCAAAATAAGATCAAATAAGCTCCAGATCTGACAAAATTAATTGATAAACTCGTTTTTATGAAAAATGCAAAGAAGTAACCCCCCTTAATTTTGCGAGATCTATCCAAAAACGCTATTCTCTTTTCAAAATAAGATCAAATAAGCTTCAGATCTGACAAAATTAATTGATACAACCAAGCTCTGATACCAATTGTAAGTCCCCAAAATTTCTTGTGTAAGCAGATCCAATTGATGGTGCGGAATCCCAATCAAGTAGATGATGTCAGATCATATAGAAGAGAATGAGAAGAAGAATTAAGATGAATCTATGATGTGTTAATGAAATGAATTATGCTCCTTACAATAGATTCTCTTACACACACACTTCTTCTCTTTACCTTCTCTCTCTACAAGATGCTCTCTTCTCCACTCGTAAACCGTACGCTCCCACAGGCACTCCTCTATTTATATGGACCTATAGCCATACACATGTGTACAACCGCACACCCTGTGTACGGCCGTACACAGGGTGTGCGGCCGTACACACATGTACGGTGGTACACACAAACCGCAAACATATACAAAATTACATAAAAATATATTTTCCTAGAAAAGCAAAGTATAAACCAATAATTATGACCCAACACAACCCCCAACAAAACCCTGGGAGTTGTGACTTCCTTGTCACGCGTATGGGTCCTGTGCTTTCAGTAGTACGGGCCTATACTACCTTCCACACCTACTCATATTTGTTCCAAGTATTACCACAATGCCCTAACAATACATATAATTACATCGAGCACTCAAGTCCGATTCCTAAGGAATATTAGACGACTCGAAATCGGCGGACTTATCCCAACACCTACCCACTCATGAAACTTCCACCAACCCTGCATCACTAGTGCATGATAGCCATACATAATGCTGGACCCGATAGACTTTTGAATATTCAATCCTACCCTAAGCTCTCAATCAAACAAGAACAGAATGTAAGGTTAAATCAGATATTCTCATGCTATAAGGTCTTAATTATGTACAACCGTGGTGCATACACTAAATCACTACAATAATGATGTCAATTTCATGTAGAGGAAACCCTAGGCTAGCAGGCACCACGCAATCAGACAATTCATTCGTGCAATTCCTGAAGATCCTTATCCTAGTACTAGCATGTTGTTCTAATATGTCACATAGTCAAATAACTGTATGGTATTTTGGGGATTGCTTACTGGCTCTAGGTGATCGTACATCCTGCATCCTCTTGATTTCTTTTGAAAACTGATTTATTAAATCATTTTTGAAAAATGTTCCTTGATTTGAGACTAGATTTACACGAATGTTCCTCCAATTCACTCAAACCGAGGCTCTGATACCAACTTGTAACATCCAAAATTTCAAACAAATTTAAACTTTTAAAAACATATCAAGTTCATCAAAATATTACAACTTTGTATTCAAAACATTGTTTATCAGAGTCTTGCCCCCAAGAATAACATAATAGGAGGAGCTGTATGATCACGCCTTGGCCTTGCCGCAATCCCCTGATTTACCTGAAACAATAAACTGAAACTGTAAGCTCGAAAGCTTAGTGAGTTACCCCAAAATACCGATACACATATAGTCCCCATAGCAATATCAACATTAGCATATCATACTAATCAAAGCAGAACAACATGCAATGGGTCCACAGCTTTACAATCTGGACTACCCCTGGGCCCTCATTACGAGTCTGGAATGCCTACCGGGCCCTCAACTCGTATCTGGAGTGCCATCGAGCCCTCAGTACGAGTCTGGAATACCTATCGGGCCCTCAGCTCGTATCTGGAATGCTCTCGAGTCCTCCGTATGAGTCTGGAATGCCTACCGGGCCCTCAGCTCATATCTGGATTACTCTCGGGTTTGTTGGCTACCGCACGAAGCAGTACAATGTCAACCCACCCCACATAACATGTCTACATGTAACGGATAAATGCACATACAGGAAATTCATTCAATATCATAGGCAATCCTACAGATCTACCCTACTAACATATCAACTAGCATACATTACTAACTCAACTTAGCATATCAATGACTACTAGGATATCAAATCCAATGGGCTGGCCTTGGTGCCTTAGACCCCTTAATATAGTGAGGATAACTCACCTTTTAGATGTCAGCTCGGTAAATAATCACAGCTCTCCAATCACTTGTCAAAGACTCCACCACCTATCACCATAATACGATTATGCTCATAAATCTATGTCCTTATAGAGTACTCCATAACCCAACTAGTTAACCCTGGTCAAGGTCAAAGTCCTTAGTCAAGGTCAACAGTCCATGTTGACCTTAACTTGCCGAGTACCCCCGGCTGCTCGCCGAGTTCCTCGAAACTTTTACCGACTCGTCGAGCCACCGGCGTGACTCGCCAAGTTCCCACAAATCTCGATTGAGGCCCTAGAGCCACTCACTGTGTTTCTCTTCTAGTAATCGTTGATGCACACGCATCCCTAACTTGGAGGAAACTCATTCGACTCGCCGAGTTGCTCATGCAACTCGTTGAGTCTAAGGCAACCTTCATCGGACTCGCCGAGTTGTTCTACCAACTCGTCGAGTTCACGACTATATTCATCCGACTCGCCGAGTCATTCTTACGACTCGCCAAGTTCCTTTAGTCTTTAAGCCATGCAACGACTCCAAACCTTAGATCAAAGCTTCCAGGTCATGCCTTTCACGTAAAGTTGCAAACTTTACGTGTATGCGTGGCTAAAAAGGTCCTTAATGTCCACAAATAAGCTCTTAATGGGTTTCATGCTCAAGTAAAGCCTCATTCATGTCCAAGACAGGAACTTTATGGATCTACAACTCGGGAATGGTCCAGATCTAAAGTTACAACTTCAGATCTAGCTTATGTTTTGCAATATCACCTTACTTACACCTCAAAAACCCTAGATTTCCACTATATGAGATCTAGAAGGGAAAACGGATAAAGGTGTCGACTTGGTATCTTCTATGAGTGCTAGCTGAGGTAGATTTCGGGTCCCACTTCTCCCTTGCTTCTAGTCCTTTGCTTCTCCAAGTTCTTCCTTCCACAAGTTCTCCTTTCAATCTTTCAAGGCATTAATGGCACAAATACTCGATTAGGGTTTTCCTTTGAGTTCTATCTGACTGCAAGGAGGCCAAATGGGGCTTAAGTCTCCTTAAATATAGTGTAGAATCCGGGACTTAGGGTTTCTTTTGCCAGCTCGTACTCGTCGAGTCCCACTCGTGGACTCACCGAGTCAGTCACTTAAGTTGCTATTCAATCTCGCTGCTACTCGACGAGTAGGGCAACCAACTCGTCGAGTAGGGCCAAACCAAGAAACTACAATCGGACAATACCTAAGAATCGGGGTGTTATATTTCCCTTGATGTAACCTAGGTTTATTTATCACTAAGTCTTAGTGTAGTATCCTTGAGAGAAATGATAGTCTAAATTCCTCACTAATGTCAATGTCTACATCAAGATCTATAAAATAAGGAATAACCAGGTAGAATCATAGCAGAGGTATGCCCGTTTGGTATACAGAGACATCACTCCTAAATTCCTCACTAATACTGTTTGGAAATCCCACTTTAAACACCTCCTAAATCTAGCCGAGACATCACTCCTAGAAGCAGATCAGTCAGTATAATGACTTGAAATCACTGATAAACATTATTTATGGGTTCATAATAACAACTATAAACATAAATATAAGTTACACTGAAGACGATATAAGTGTAGCTTAATGTACATGGATTTTAGCAAAATCCAGAATATTACACTGACAGAACTCTGACCCAAGAGCTTTTACTGGTCGTGCCTAGCTACCTAGAGCTTCTCTAAATTAAAATATTCCGAAATCCTAAGGAAAATACCCCTAAAACCGATCTTAGAAGTAGAGAGGATGTTGAGAAAGGTGTAGAGACGAATGAGGGTTGTTGCCCTTTTATAGACAAATTTTTATATATGCACCATGCTTTTATGGGTGCACGTCGTGCGTCTCGGGCGACGTTTCTCCTGTCGTTTCGTGCAATGTGTTAGTTTCCATGTGGTCTATGTTTCCGCCTTCTACAAGAGCGCACTATGAAAAAACACATTTTTTTGTAGATTTTATAACTTCTTTATACGAGCTCCATTTTTGATGTGCTAATACTTCTCTTAGCTCACAAACATTCCCACCCAACCCTATTAGTAGTTGCAGACGAAACTTCTACCACTGTCAATTAACTATATTATGAATACAAATACATGAAACAACAATTAAATAGTCTTTTGACTAAAAGCTACTACATTACAGCGATTAGACTCAAATGAGAGTTGCACAATAGACTCGGATCAAATGTTCTAAAACTATGTAATTTTATGGCATGTAACCTAATACATTCACTTAAATAGTTAGCTAATATCAATATAGGTTTGTCTTAGCACAAACTAAGCAACATTCAGACAGTTAGTCTAACAAGAAATTCTACCACATCCACTCTATGCTAGCATTTGCTACATTTTTCCTAGATCCGTACGAATTACCCTCACTCTACTACTCTACATCATATGGAGTACATAACAATCCAAACGTGCCGTCTCATAAATGCCCAATCATATACATTGTAAAACTAGATAGTCATTTATATAAAATATTCCATACAAGATTGGTTGGACTCAAACGAGAGTTGCACACCATGCTAAATTAGACATCTAAGTCTAGTTAGTTCCTATTACATACAACCTAAAAAATTCATAGAACAACCTATCAATACAAGCACAAATTCCAAATAACACACATAACAAGCATACACCATAGCATGTGAAAAAGTAAGTTGTCTAGCATACATACACCTTATCTTCTAGAAAGCAATAAACCACTTCAGATCATTTAAACTTTTCTTATGGATGTGGCTGACTATACACATTGCACTAGCGATCACCTTTTCCACACCATTTCATTTAGTTTCATTAATTTTTATTTTAACAATAAATCTTGAGCCGCGAGCTTGAGAGGTTGATTCTCTTAAGTAGTGCTCTGATACAACTTGTAACATCCCAAAATTTTGCAATAAATTTGAATTTATAAAATAATATAAATATATTCGAAACCACAACTTTTATTTATAATAATTTTCAAAACCATAATCCCAAGATCAAGAAATATAATAAAACCATTTGTTAGCTATAAATTCCAAATCAAAGAAACATAATACAAGGTAATATGAAAACTCTATCAATCCATCCCAAGCTAATATATATTATCACTCCATGGAATCCTGAGTACATGCTGATCCTGAAATACTATTTTTAAGGGGAAAAGGAGTAAGCACAAATCTTAGTAAATTTCACACATACACAATATCATATGATACAAGCTCTTCCCGTAATACGTATATAGCAACAATATCAGCCACATAACCACATATACATGATAAAGATGATTAGTTTATTCGGTTACAACAATATGCACAATGCGGAAAAACAATTAACAATTAATAAGGGAACATGCAACCTAAAAGGATCAATGCATTCACATTAAGGCAACATACGTTGAAAAACAAAAACCTAATATGCATCCTAGTAATTTCAAAAATCAAAAACTAAAGATATATACCTCAAACTTTTTATAGCAAACAAGTTACTTCAATCCTTCGATTGAAGAGCTTGGAAAACTAGGACCAAAAGGAGGGGAGGAGGAGAGGTATAATTTTCATTCATAAGCTTCTAAGAAAAAGTATCCATGAAAATTGATGCCCAAGGGTTCTTATTTATAGTTAATATAACCTAGGGACATAACAAGATTTGAAAAATTAAATAATGGATTTAATTGTAATTCAAATCATTTCCTTGTTAGCATCCGATAGGCTTTTGGAAACCCTAGAAGAGCCTCGAAAACCATTCACCCTAGGATGGTTCTAGAGTTGCCTATTTTGTTTAATTATTAAACAATTATAATTCACCCCTTACACCTTTAATTAATTCCAATTAATCCCAAATTAATTCCAAATTAATTTTGATTAATAATTAATTAATTCTAATTGATTTCATATTAATTTATTAATCATATAAATTTACAAATCAATTATTTTAACAATTGATGTCCTATTAATTTATTAATCACGTAATAAATGAAGAAGTAAACTATCTATTTCCAACTAATATATCAATCATATAATATATTAACATATTAACTCCTCATAATTTCCAATTAGTTTATTAATCATATAATAATATGATAAATCATCCTCTCTCTAGAAATGTCATTCTAATAAAGTTCCAGTTATGAGGGCAATTCAAAAAGAACTTTGCTTTCAATTACAAAGAATATACCAATTTCGTTATGAGCTTAGACATCTTAATTCAACAAAAGAACAAATCTGTAAGAAGATAGACCTACTAAGACACATTGCCTATACCGGATCCCACTTGCTCAGTACATCAAGCCCTTCGGACACATTAGCTGAGCCTGATCCCCTGAACCCGAACCCATTGGGACACATTGGCTACACACGAACCCCCTTGCTTAGTTTGTTGAGCCCTTAGGACACATTGGCTACACCTGATCCTCCACTCGGATACACCGATCCATCTTATGCATATTCCTTAGTACGTGAGTGAATACCATACCGCTACACGCCAACCTATCATAGTGCTACCCAAATAAACATCCTATAACAAACTTGAGCTAAATCAATGAATGCACAACATCACACAGTATAAGAAGAAACTTACTATAAGCCACAGATTAAACCTCCAGCTGTAACGCAAAACTGACTCACACCAAGTCACCATTCAATACTCCAAACAATAGTAATCAATATTAAAAATGGCTACTATTGACCCTAAACATATGATTATACTAACCAGATAAATATTTAGATTTTAACCTGAAACATCAGCTTGTTCAAGACTCGTTTCCACCCCTAGCCCTAAACTTATCCAAACCAGATTACAAATCCATATTCATGAAGTTCATGTCAATTAATTTCCAAGGACTAACTGGACAAGTCTATATGATTTTTCTACAATATATAATGGATTTTACAAAACTAAATATCATTGTAGCTAATTCTGGACCCATCTATTATTTTCACCCATGTTATAGCCAAAATCAGGTCAAGAAAAAAATCAAGAACATACTAAACTCAAAATCTAAACTTTGAGAGTTTACAAATCGTAATTCCGACTTCCAATGATTTTCCTACATTTTTTACAAGAAAGGGCAAAATTGGTAATTTGCAAAAATTCACAGCTTTGACTCCTTGGATCAAATTGGCTTCTTTATTCATTAATCTAGTATGAAAATTGTCTGTAAAGCTGTAAAATGATGACTTTATAAGGAATACAATGTTTTAAGTAAAAAACTTTCAAAAGGAATGAAAACCATCAACCCAAAGTATGATATCTAAAGAGGAAATCGAACGTATAATGCTAGAACGATAAAATCATGAACTAGGGTTAGTTATTCTCCAAGCTCAGGGTTCCAAAAATCAGAAACCACACCACCCATTTTCACCCTAGAAAGTTGGTCAATGGCGGTCGTTGATGACAACCATGACCAAAGGCTTTGGTGGTTCTCGATGGTACTATACTCGCACAAAAGAAGAAGAGAAAGGAGAAGGATCAATTGGTTACCTAACAATCGCATGCTAACAACCAAGACTCCATCTTGATTGGTCCTATTCCTTCCTCAAACTCTCATTCGTCAACCTTGCAAATACAATCACTTTCATTCTCTCCTATTTTCTAATTTTATGTCGACCCATCACACGACACCCTCACAATTGTAATGATGCATTCCAAGATCGCCCATCTCCTTAGACTACCCATTGGGCTTGATTCCAATGAGGTGGACTGATCATGAGACTTATCCAACATCTCATGGGTTTAACTCTCCGATTGTTACACTATTAGCTCTCAACTTTTCATAATGACATAAATAGTCCCTCCACCACTTAAATTTTGGCATAAAAGGTTTCAACCGGAACGCTTTTAGCTCCTTCTTTTTAAAATTCAAAACCAAAACTGCCAAGAATTGATATCTTAGTTATTTTAACCATTATTCATTAATAAATTTATTTATTTATTTTATATTATACCAATAACTAATTAAAATATATATGCAGGAAACAGGGAATTACATTAATAATCCTACATCATTTAAGGTAATACACCAGTGAAAACCATGCTTTCAGATGTTTTGTCCCTAACTTCCAAATGTTGTAATTTCAACATTTATTCTTCCGATAATATTAAGCAAATATGATAATATTTTGTTACTTGATTTGTTTAATTTGTCAATTATTTTGTTATTAATTAATTAAATAAAAAAATCTAGCCCTATATTTAGGATGTAGGATGTTACATGGTGAATAAGAGGGAGTGGTCAAGAGAGACTGTGTAATTTATATGATAACAGAAAAACTAGATATGGTGTTTTAACCTAGACGATTAACTTGCTTCTACATTACAAAACGAGTCAACTTAAATAGTTGTTTATGTATGGTTTTGGTTTTAGGTTTTTCTAGTTTGTTTATAAAAGTAAAAATATACATATAAATAGATAAATTATTTTCGAATTATATTTGACTTGAAATTTTCAATCTTAACCATATCCATTTAATTTTTACATCATATGATATACCTCACTTAAGTAAAGGAAGGGGCTGATATTTCCACTTCTAATTTTTATCCTTCCACTTAAAATTAAAGTGTTTTGACCTTTTTGCCCTTACTTTTAATCTACTCTAATAAATGAATGTTTTCTTTGTTATATGTCACGCTCTCATTCAATTTGCCAAATTTCATTTTATGGTTATTTTTAATTAATTTTTTTTCCACATGTTATTTTATGAGTTTTTTTATTTTATTAAACTAGTTTATAACCCGTGGGAATCATGGTTACAAAGTTAATTAAACTTTCTAAGTAAAAACTCAAAACTATTAATTAATTATTTTAAATAACTTATTAATTAAGATATATTTTTTTAGTTATATATAAAATATTGTTTTGATTTTATTTATTTTATTTATTTATTTTTATAATTATTCATTCAAATAAATACGTAAAATTATATCATCTTATAATTTAGTTTATTTTTTATTCTAATGTTATTAATTTAATGTAATCAGATATGAAATTTGAAATTGAAATTTGAAATGGAAAATCAATAGATTGATAAGTGACATGATATTAATTAGAATGATTAATATTGTGACATATGGCAAAAATAACTATTCTTTTATTAGAATAGGGAGATTCAACATAATATTTTAATATAATAATTACAATAAATGTAGTAATAAATGGATATTAATTTCATTAGCGAACTTACCTTTTAATTTCAAAATTCCCAAGTTAATGCGCATTAGGTTTTTTTTTTTTTTTTTTTTTTTTTTGGGTTTATTTATTTAAATTTAATAGATAAAAAACATTTTAATTATAATAATTCATTATTTTTTTCTAATTTTCTTATAAATTCGGAGTTCTTAAACATTCTGACCTTTATATTCATTTTTTTAAATTAACCAATGTATTACATGGGTCTCACAACTAGTTTAATATAAAAGAGAGAAATTGATTATATGTTACTGGCCATCTCATCCGAAACACCATTGCAACCACCATCTACAATCCGTGTTTTGAATGGGGCTCGTCATCACCACCATCTGTACAGGCCTATCTCTCTTTCAACCAATCATTTTCTACATCCCACCACCTACCATTATACACTCTCTTCGTCTCAGTCATCATTCACATCCAACCACCATCAACCGCATATACACCATAAAGTCCACAACAACCTCACAATCTTCTCTCAATAACACTGCCATTACCATCACAATCATCTCAACCACACACCGTTTTCACACAGCCTCCATATCTTCTTGATTAGACCCAGTTCATTACAACCTTCATCACACACATCAACAATCATCACAACTCTTTAGGCCATTACCATCATCATCATCATGATCATCATCACCACTGATGTTCCCTATTCATTGGCTTCACCCTACACCAACACTATCATACCTGCAACATGGAACCAACAACCAAATAACCATGTACGACCCCTTTTTTGATCATCATCATCATACATGTATGTTCATTTTAGTGAAATGAATATGAACAAAAGTACATCTTATATATTAACAGTTAATATAGTGATTATATAATATGTTTGTATTCATCCAATTCAGCCCTTGGTGATTCAAAGCTAGCAAGGCTAACATTAAAACTATTGGTGATTTCACCATTACTATTTTAAGGATGAAAGTATTCAATTTTTATTACTTGAAAAAGGCTAAAAGAAAACTAAGTCATGATTTAGGTATAGATGATTTCAGATTCAGCCATTACACACACATATGCGCATCGACTAGGGTTGGGTCTCACTTTTAATGAGCTATATCTGTTGATCGATTCAAGGGGGGGGGGGGGGGGATTTAAAAGTGGGTTAGATTCAAGAGGGGGCCGACCACCTGGAAGAAGCAATAGACGACCAACGAATAGAACGAAAATACAAATACGCAGTAACGTCCGGTGAACGACAAAGATGCAACGCCAATTATTAAATGGTATTTTGAATCAATGTTTTATTTGGGAAAATGAATTAACGTAAAAAAAAACTGATATGGGGATCTTACTCTCTCTCTCTCTCTCTCTCTCTCTCTCTCTCTTTTATCATATTTTCGTAAGTTAAAAAAGGACAAAAAGGTCATACCACTTTAATGTTAGGTGGATTGATAGAATATTTCAGTGATAATATCAACTCTCTTAAGTAAATGGGTTGAAATATTTTACAAGACCTGTTTATTTAGGTGCTTTTTTTTCTAAAAAATCACTTCTGACTACTTATTGTTGCACCACACAACACACACGCAACACGTGACCCTTTGTACGTGTTTGTTTTTCAGAAGACTTCTGATTTAAAAACTGATGCGCATGTACTGCGTGGTGCAACACTAGACCCTCTGTGTCAAACCTTTTCACACATTACTTTAACTTATTGCAACAATTTGTAGAGGTTAAAAATACAAACACACTTTTAATTATATGTTGTAGCCATTTGGTCCCCATTTTCTGCTACAAAGGATTGTATAGATGGTTCGCAGACTTCAAACAGTTTCACTTCAAATAAACAAACAACACCTTAGTATCATGTATGTAAATCATTATATATATATATATATATATATATATATATATATATATATATATATATATATATATATATATATATATATATATATATATATATGATGCTTAGGAATAGTAAAATGTGCATTTTTTTTACAGTAATGGTCCCTGCACTTTACTCCTCATTCTTTAACTATTTTAACATTTTTGGTCCTTGCAATCAATATTTTTACACTTTTTAGGAACCTTTTTAATATTTAAAGTTTCGCCACAAAAGTTTAACGGTTTGACAACTGTGATCCATTTTTCTACAAATTTGCTAATTGCTATCCGTTTAATTTTTTAACCGTTTTGAAACTTCTGATTATTGCAGTCAAAACTTTTAAATTTTTTCATAAAATATGAAAAAAACGGTCCGAAGCAAACTCCAGGCTTTTTATCCTTACACTTTCTACGTCTGACATATTTATCGATTCGGAAACAATATTCAAAGCTTCTGGCCCCGCGTAGCGAGGGTAACCTTTCTCGTTATTTATGTAAAGAACTTTTAAATATTAATAGCTTGCAGTAAATTCACCAAAAATTTAATAAAGTTGTGGTCAACGAATAAATATTTCCAACTAAAATTCAAACTTTTTCTTTATTATAAAATTTAATGTCTACTACACGGATTTTTGGTAGCCAAGCAGTATTAAATGACTTTCTCAAATAAAAAATATGAGTTTAATTAAGTTTCTCAGTAAAATATATAACAAGCATTTAAAAATATGTTAGTTACCGTTTAAAAAAATATATATAAAAATGTACATGAAGAAATTAGAAGTGGTCTAGTAGATGTCGTTTCCCTCTTCTTCAATTTTAACTTTTTATTTGATAAACTAAATGCTTTATATAATTTAGAGTAAAATCATAGTATAACTTAATTAGTTTACTCCCTTCATGTTCAAATTAAAATGAATGTGAAACTTAAATAATAATAGAGTTGACGAAATATTTTTTGTAATCAAATACTATATTAAGGTTTAGAATTCAATGTACAGTTTATATTTAGAAAGAAGCATTAAATTACCATTAACTACATATCTTGATTTTTCGTATAGAAAATCTGGATTTACTACTATAAATTTCGTGCAATGAGTTTTTGGATTACACAACAGTAATCCGTCTCAAAACCAAGAGATATGACGGTTGCTTTGTTCAAAGTCGCTTTTTTTGCTACATTGGTGGTGCTCAGTACTTGCGGTTTATACTCTACTCCTTTCTCATGCTATTTGGAGTTTGACTATGTTCCTCGTATTTTCGCCAACTTATGAAGAACGCACAATAATTTATTTGTTTTGTGTTTTTGCAGTATTAGGAGTTCATTTTGAAAACCAGATTCAAAGCAAAACTTCCACCCCATTTGAAGGAGATACATGTGTTGGAGTTCCAGATTGTCATGACTTAGACTGTCCACCGGGGATGATTCGATGGTGTTTGGGGGGAATTTGTCGATGCATTAAATGAAGAATAAGTTACAGTTCATAAGAATCATAATATAGAGTTATTTGTCTAAAATGATGTTTAAATTACCTTCAATGAATTTCAAATAGGTGGAATTTTAGTTGTATATCGTTTTCTATAGTTTTGAAAAACAATTTGGCAAAAGAGCATCGTTTTCTATATTAAATATCAGCAGAATAATGTATTTTCCATTGTTTTGAAAAACAATTTGTTAAGAAGATAAGAAGATTATGATTTTATTGTGATAAGAAAAGTAGAAAAATAGATTAACTTGAAAATTTTGAATAGAATTCTGCTAAAGCTGGCAATAGTTAAGATTAAACATTACTTCTTTGATAGGCAGTGCTTTCATGAACAATAAAAAAATGAATGAACAACATTTAAAGCTTAACGAATAATAAACTAAAAAAAAGTTTTTAATGCCAATATGAAGGAAAAAAAAATTAATAAGTATGTGACGATAATGATAAAAATGAATTATATATATATATATATATATATATATATATATATATATATATATATATATATATATATACTTGAACAACCACGTATTATAAAAAGAAAACTAGCAAAAGCTAGAGAACAAAAACCAATTACAAAGAGTCATATAAAAGGGGATTTCGTATTGCTATAGAACAAAAAGCAATTACAAAGAGTCATATAAAAGGAGATTTCGAGATTTCGCAACCACTGGGTCCAAGATATATTATTTTTGCTATTTCTACTAGAGAAGCAATTGAAAGAATGAATGACAATGCTTTCAAAAATATGATTTTTCCGCATGTTGTACGTCTTGAACACTTCACTATTCCTGTAAGCCCAAAAAACCCAGATCTTGGTATTGATAATAACTTCAAACATTTTTTTTTTTTTCAGACTTGAGGGAATGCCATCCATCCAATTGAATATCTCAACAACATTTGCAAACAAAGGAAAAGGGAGATCAACACTTAAACACTTTATTCCAAATTTCCTTTGCCACATTACCACTGACAAACACATGAGTATAGACTTCTATCTGAGTAGAGCATAAAGGACAAAACACTGAGATCATGTTAACACCCCTGCAAGCCAAATTATAATGAGTGGGAAGTCTATCAAGAATAGTTCTCCAAAGATGAATATTAACTTTGATAAGCACTAGCCTACACCATCTCGTCTGAATCATGCATTCCTGCAACAAAATCGAATCAATATATTTTCTAGTGTTATTAACAGTAAAGCCTTCATCTGGATCAACACCCCACTCCTAACTATCTGCCTGATGGACGCACGTAACATGAGAAAGAACTCTGCTCAAGGCCGAGAACTGAAAGGCCGTGCTTCCACTATCATGCAATTGACAACTCCATCTCCAAAGCCAACCACTTGCATTCCATCTATCTGCCATCGAACAATCTTTCTCCTCTTCCAATGCAAAAAGTCTAGGAAAATGACAAGAAAGCCTCACATTATCAATCCAAATGTCCTTCCAAAAAACGAGTATTTCTTACATTACCAACTTTTCTAATAAAAAAAGAGTGTGGAATAATATTAAGAGAATCGAGCTTATCATAAAGCTTCACGATATTAAACCACCCCCCCCCCCCCCTCCCCTCCTCTTGGTTTTGAAGAAGACTCACCCAACCCATCATGCATTCCATGAATGTTATGGATCACCTTAACCCAAAGTGCGTGTTTTTCATTATAGAAACGCCATCTCCACTTTAAAAGCAAAGCCAAATTAAAAGCTTTTAAACTGCCGATTTCCAGTCCATCTTTATCCGTAGAATTTAACACTTGGTTCCATTTAACCCAATAGATCTTTCTCTCCATACTACTACCACCCCAAAAAAATCGAGAACGTAAAGACTCAAGATAAGAATTCACAAAATCCGGCATTTTAAATACAGACATGTAATAAATCCCAATGCTATTAAGGATAGACTTTATTAATGTAAGCCTACCACCCATATAAATCAAGTTCACCTTCCAACTTGACAAACACTTATCAAAATTTTTAATGACCTAATTCCAATTATCAACACGATTCATGTTTGCACCTACTGATAACCTAAAGAAAGAAAAGGGTAGACTTGCAGGCACACATCCGGTGATAACAACCATCTCTTCCACTTGTAGAAAAGAAACACTAATACCAAGAAGGTTAGATTTCTGGAGATTCAATTTAAGACCTGACACCAAATAAAAACAATTGAGGATAGTAACCAGATTTGCAATATTTATAATCTCATGATAAGTTTTCAATGCATAAAATTAATTTAAATATTAAAATATTTTAAAATAGTTCGAATTTAATAACAGAAAAATCTGTAAATGAAATGCAATATCATATCATAATATTGATAACTCTTTAAAGTCATCTACTAAATCACGATTTAATTATGCTCATACCGTGGAGGTAAACGATGATTAAGGTGTCAATGGCCAATTGATTTTCAGCAAGTTGGTCACCAAGGAGATCACACATTGGTTAATCTCCGTCTCTTGCGTGCTTCTTAAAAAAATTAAAGTGATGATAGAGGAAGTGATGTCAAGACAAGAATAGAAGACATTAAAGAAGATGGTAAGCAATGCTAGTGAAACAAGAACATGAACGATAGAGAAGTTTCAATGTACGATGTCCGTTTGTAAAAAAAGAATCCAAGAGGGAGTAAATAATGATGTTGAAAAGAGGTTAGAAGAAACTCCCCACAACTAGCGATATATAGAAGCTTTAAAAAAAAAAATTCCAATTCAAGTTTAGGAAATGAATTGCCTTACAAGATATTTAAGCGATGATAAAAAGTTGTGAAGAAAAGATACATATAAAAACATACTAATGACTATAAATCTTCTTTAGTGATTGGTCCCCGACACTATCATGTTTCCAAAGGAATAATTTAAATGTGAAGAACATTTAACGTTCCAAAAAAGACTCGAAAGATATACCCATAATGTGTTGGCGAGAGCAAGATAACTATTAAACGTGATAACAAAAGCTGTTATTGTTTATTGCATGTAGATTGGTATATCCTTATTATTGTGGTTGTATTGTAGTTTAGCTGGTAGTCTAATTCCCTCTCTCTCTCTCTCTCTCTCTATATATATATATATATATATATATATATATATATATATATATATATATATATACTCTTCCATTGATATGATATACATGAAAAAACCCTACGAATTCATTCGTAAAACTCAGTCTCGTAAAGTCACATGTTATGAGCGTGTATCAACAAAAAGGAAAATTCTTGATATAGAAGCTCTTAACGAACCACTGCAATTATGGGTGACAAAGGAGGTCTGTCTGGCACATCTTAAGTGATCGTACAAAACGTGCAAGATGCACCCTTCCTCACCAGCGTCATCTTAGATGACACAAATTATCCTTTTTGGTCTCAATTGATGGAGATGAGGATCGAAGCAAGAAACAAGTCAGTATATATCACAGGTAAAACTGAGAAACCTACTGAAGATGAAAAACAGATCGAAGCTTGGCTTATCAATAATAACTGAGTCAACAGCTGGTTGATCAAATTGATGAGCCCATCACTATCAATTCATCCATCTCTCAACTGCAGCTGAGATCTGGGAGGCGGTGACCCAAACATTCTATGATGGAACCGACAAAACTCAACTTTTCTAATTGACCAGAAAGACCTTTAGTACCCATCAAAATGGAAGATCACTACCAAAATACTATAACGAACCGGTAAGCCTATTTCAAGATATTGATACTCACTTAATTGGACAGAAGGAGACCGTTGCATAAACGGTGTCAACAAAGAAAAACTTATCTCGATTCCGTGTACACATCTTCCTAGCAGGTTTAGATTCCGAGTTTACTCAATCTAAGAGTGTGATCATGAGGAAGCATCCACCTCTAAGCTTGGAGGCATGTTATGCCTATATCCAGAAAGATCACAATCAAAGACAGGCTATGGAAGAACCAAAAGTCGAAGCAGATAGCGTGGTGAATATGACTACTCGTAATCTCCCCTTCAAGTGAACGAACTCGAATGGAAAAGGTAACACCTTTACTTGTACACACTGTAGAGAAGAGGGGCATTCAAAGGCCAAGTGCTATGAGCTCATTAGGTACCCAGAATGGTGGGTGTAAAAACCCAATTTTCACATCCAAAAATTTCATTTTTAAATCAATACTTTGGAAAGCATTTGTAAATAAAACATTATCTAATCAAATCATTCCACAATCATATATCGTGTTTGAAAAACCAAAATACAAAATCAACTGATTATCAGAGTACAAATCCTAGAACAATCTCGTAAGGCGGAAAATAGTGTATGTGTATGTTGTATCGCTACTACGCCAACTCCTTCCCCTTTGATGAAGAGGTACCTGAAACCAAACTAAAAACTGTAAACACAAAGCTTAGTGAGTTCCCCCAACATACCACATACCATACAATCATATAACATACAGTACAATCATATAACATACCATACTTGTTAGGCATTTCTGGGGTGCCCGACCTACCCGGACGGCCATTCTAGGGTGCCAACCTACCCATGCGGCCATTCTGGGGTGCCAATCACCCTTTGGTCCTAACAAACGAACATCAGGGACTGTTTCAACCCTACCACTACTTGTCACACCCCAAAATCGGAACGACGGAAACGTTCTGGGGTGGATGACGTCATGTCAAGTATCACAACATATGCAGTATAGTAATCAAAGTACAACAACCATTGCATTAATAGTAATAGTTTTACATAGGTTACATTTTATTGCAACATCAAAGTAATACAAGAAATAGTATAGATGCAGCTCGGTACTAGGCTGTCTCCGCAAAGGCTCCCGGGATGTACCTGTCTATCGATGACTTGAGAATATATGTTATTTTGAAAGCGAGTATCAGCATTTTTATAATGCTGGTGAGTCCATAAGTATTTAGTGTCATTTATATAAATACACATTTTTATTGAAAATAGGTTATGAGAGATAGTAATCTAGAATCTACGGTGTATTAGTGTTCTTTCTAGAAAATCCTATATTTTTTTAAATAAAAGCAGTCTTCTACCAAGACTCGACAGGTTTATGTTTTAAGGAGTAATTTTCCCTAAAATACTATCATTACCAAAATACAGTATTGACTTTAAAGGAATTATGAGAAAACACAAGTAGAAATACCAGGAGAAAGTAACATACACTTCAGCAGTAATACTGCTGACTAGAGCAAATGAAAATATAGACTCCGGAAATTACCGGGTGAATGATACAACTAGCAAAGTCTAAAACAAAGGGTGGATGTGAACTCGTATGTAACCATGCTGGTCAATGATAGAGTATCCGATGACCCTCCAAGTCACGCCTAGAGATAGTGGCATTATGTCACCCATGGGCCTTACCGACACAGACTGTAGCTAGTAGTCTAGGTTTGGGAGTGTCAGTCCCCTATAGATCTATACACATGATGTTCCCTCTCCTTTCCGGAGACTCTGGTTACACGGCGATGGCACTACGAGGCGTCGTAGAGGGAAATAATGTGTCACATTCTAATATAAAAGAGAGATAGAGAGAGAATCATAGAGAGATAGAGGGAGAGATAGAGAAAGAGAGATAGAGTGAGAGATAAGGGGAGAGATAGAGTGAGAGATAGAGGGAGAGATAGAGTGAGAGATAAAGCCTCCTAACTATTCCTATAATAGTTACTAGGGTTCCAGAAACATGAATAATAGAAGGATGGCTGTACTACTCAAGACAATGAATTCGCTGTGTGTGTGTGTGTGAGAGAGAGAGAAAAAGAGAGAGAGAGAGAGAGCTTTTATGTCCATACATGTATACATGATATATAATAAATGTTTAAATGACCTTCGGATGGATATCCGATACCCACTAGACCACATCCCAACGAGGAAAAGGAAATAGGGCGAACTAGCCTTCCTGAGTCCTTTAAGCATTATTTATATAATTATACAAATATAGGCATGCGTTTAACGAAATAAAAGCATAGGAGAAAACTCTGATAAAACCTTTACACTTAAGAAATTTACGACTTGATGTCATTTTGTAAAACAAGCTTTGAAAACCTTTGGAAGTCCTTTGAAAAAACTTTCATAAACAGCTTTGAAAAGGGTTTTTATAAAACAGATTAAGTGAAGAAAACCATTGGAATACCTTTAATAAGAGATTACGATTGGATGTCTCTTTAGTAAACGAACTTTGGAAAAAATTTGGGTAACCTTTAACGATCTAAAAAGGGATATTCATACTTTAACGATATTTGAAAACATGATTTGGAAATAATAATCTGGAGAAAACAGATTAACATGCAAAAGTCTAATTTGCTATACAGTTGTTAATCACATGTGATTTATCTAATAATTGTACAGTTCAATTTGTATTCCCCCCTATAAAATCAGTTAAAATCATTTAAAAGGTTAATTCAGGGGTATGAACTCACCTAACGTGGGCGATTCGGATGAACGAACGATGTAAGATGCTAAGTGTCAAGTGAGGACTTAATCACACACGCGAATCCTATTTAACAAGTAATGATACATTTAAGTATCCAATTAGTCATTTAATAACTAATTAAGCAAGTAAAGACCCTCTAATGCATGAAAACACCTTGTTTCAAGTGGTAGGAGTGTTAAGGGTTGCATGTAAGGAGAGTATAGTCCCACTTTGGAGTTTACTCCTCCTATGGTAATACCTAGGGATGTTTACGGTTTTCATACCACTTCCCACATGAGTTTACGGCCGTAAACTCATGGAAGTGATGTCATTGGATGTTCAAAGGCCTTAACTCACTGAAGGTATTATGCTAGACTCAAATCAAGGGCTAAGGAAGTGATTAGGGCTTGAAATGGACACCTTTTGGAGTTTACGGTCCTTGGACCACTCCCTTGCGAGTTTACGACCGTAAACACATGAGTTTACAGTCTTAAACTCATGTTTGTCCATTTCATTTGTGCTTTGGTGGTTCTAGGCTATGCATGCAAGGTTCTAGTCATTTATACAAGCATAAGAAGGTGTTAAGGGCACTTAAACACCTTGGTAAGGTGTTTACGGTTTTGAGAGGTGTTCAAAAACCGTAAACTCATGTTTGTCCTTTTATTACATGTTCTTGGGGTCCCTAGTTCATGCAAGTATGGTTCTACTCCATTACACAACCATTTGAAGGCATTAGGGGCATCTAAACACCTCTTGGAGGTGTTTACGGTTTTGGGATGATTTCAAGTGTAAACAAGTTTACGATCCAAGAATGTTCTTGGACCGTAAACACCTTGTTCTTGGTGTTCTTGGATGATTTAAAGTGTAAACAAGTTTCTATTAAGCACACAAGAAGCTGAGGTAAGTGAACTTACGTTCTAGGAGCTTGGATGATCGTTTTTGGCGGATTTGACGGGATGAACTTATGATAGTTGAGAGGATTTCTAGAGTGTTCTTGAGGTGGAAGTTGGAAAAATGAGAGAAAATGACTAAGTTTCATATTTGTACTCTCGGGGGTTTGCGGTCAAAAACTCTGAGTTTTCGTCCAAAATTCCAAATTTTTTGAGTTTCGCGACTTATGCTAAACACGACAACTCTAAATTTTACTTCCTTATTTTTGGTTCCCTTGACGAATATTATTTAAAATATTCCAACGGGCTTAAATCCGAACAAAACTATTTTGGGATAAATTTGGTTAATTTTTTACGTGCTTAATTACGGCGTTAAAACAAACGGAAATTTCAGGTTGTCACATCATGCCCTCGTTACAGGGAATTTCGTCCCTAAGTTAGAGTTTAGGCAAGGAAGTAGGCATGAACAATCGAGTAAAGAGGTGAGGGTACTTCCTATTCGGCTGGTCCTCACGCTCCCAAGTGAACTCCGACCTTCGCTTAGCATTCCAGCGAACCTTCCCTAACGGGAATGCGGATTCGGTTCATTCGCTTGACCTTTCGGTTCACGATTTCCTACAGGTTTTTCTATGAAGTTATGGTTCCCAATGATTATTAACAAGACAAGTGGGATTTTGAGAGTCACGTTGTGCAAATAACTTGTCCATGCTGGAGACGTGAATAGACTCGGCGAAATTTATGGAATTCCTAAAGTAGTCGAGGTCTGACGAGGGTTGGACCAATTCTTATAAAGAATTTCAGATGGTCCTAAGCTCTAAGAAAGATAGAGCCTTTTCAGTACTTAGAACATAAATTACTTCCATGGTGAGATCATTACTGGCGTGATTGTCATTTTGAAGTTCCAAACGTTCTCTCATACCGAGGGTGTAGTTCTTCGGGTTGCTTCTTAGAAGGCTCGGGTTATTCTCGGATTCGTGTTTCTTGCTGATGGGCTTTCAGAGGTTTTCTGGATCCTTGGATGAATTGGGTATCTACTGGCATCTATCGGTTACAGGACATGTATCTCGATTCAGTGCAAAAATGGACATGCACTTCTGACTCTCGAGGTGTTACTATCGGAAATTCTCAAAGTTAGTGAGATAGGGTTACACTAAGCGATGTGTAGAAAGTTTTAGTTTTCTTCATTGTCTAACAGATGCTTTCATAGTATGATTTTTAACTGGAAAGAATCATGCTCTTACTTGCTCCGCTGTTTCATGGGTAGTAGTCTCTGATTAGGGCAAACTTTGTCCTTAGAGATTGTTAAAAAGGGTTGACTATTTCAGGAGGTGGTCCTACTATCTCTTTAGATATAGTATTCCTTAGAACACCTAGTAGTCCAACAAACCTCTAGGACATGCCCTATTACTTAAGGTGCCAATTCCCTCCAGTTGTAGAAATTGCATGTTGTTGTATAACCCATCAATCAACACCTAGACTGGTGTCAAGTCTATAATCTCTTTGGGATCTAGGTCAGAAGGCTTAACGCCACCTACTTTCGTACTTTACTCAAGTATTCTTGGTGGCGGAGGTTATCCTGTGGTTCTTGGCATTCTAGTATTTACTTTGGAGAATGCATTCTATCGTCTACAAGGCGACGGTGACTTCTTCCACGTGAGGAGGTGGAGTATCCTAGGCACTACTCGTCAGTAACGGGATGGACGAAGTGCTAGAGTACTGCGAGTATCTTTTGCAATTACTCTTTCGGTGATTCTGAGTTTCCTCTATCTAGATTAAATGTAGACGGTATAGGGTCCCGTCACTTGGAACTTCTAATTTCCTCATTCACTCTTCCCAGGGTTTAACTTATCACAGCTTCTAGTTTCCTGGATTCTCCGCTGAGATGCTTAATTCGTGGGATCAAGCATGAATGGATGGTCGCAGTCAATGTTCTTGACTCTTATGACTTGAGTTACTTTTCCAAATGAGAGTGCTAGCTACTATGTTGGCTCAACCAGAATGACAAGAAATTTCGAATTTGTGATCATTTCGGTAGCTCAACCCGTAGTTGTTTTCTTGACTCCAGCTCCGATCCTATGGGATAGGAAGAAGAGTTTCACTTTAAGGTTCGTGGTAGAGCTCATACTCGGCTTAATCACTAATACTTGCTGTACGCAAGCCATATATAATTAAGACCGACAGGATGTTCAGTTGTGCGACTCCACCCCAGACCCACAACCCAATGAGGAACAGGGAGTAGGGAGGAAACACACATCTTAAATCTTTCTGGTCTAAATTATATACCACTCATATGCATAAACCCAGTTAATAGTAGTCAATCCCATGAGTTCTTTCCTCTTGATTACCAAACCTGTTTGTGAGGTGCTAAGGGTCTGTTTGGGGGATCTACGGAGTAGGTTTCGGGTGGTTATCGTCTTCTTGAATGCCTGCAGTGTCTTTCACTTCAGGTTCTATTTTTCTAAGGAAGGGTTGGTTAACAGCGCACGATACCCTACTCAGAGGTATTTCAGAAAGTTTTAGATAAGAGAGACGACTGGCAGATCACATTAGGTTTTATTATTAGGTTCGGAAGAACCTTTATTTGCCGACATGGCTATGGTGAAAGTTCTTTTTACACAACACTAGGAATTTACACATGGTTGTACTACGTGGAACCATGATTGATAGTGGCGTCGAAGTTGGCATACATCGACATGACATAAAATGAGGGTCGATATGGCCATATGCTGAACGAGCACACGAGTTCTTGATGTCTCGGGTTTCGTCCCATGTATCACTGTCGCGAATACTTGGACTGATAGAGTCGACGCGGAACTATAGAGGGTCCTGAAGTTTCGGAATAATGTAATTTTTAATGAATGGATTCTCACGAGATTTTTCTAGAATCGCTTAGCATACACTAGTCATGTATAATTAAGGTGGGAAGGACTGTTGACTGAGCGACTCCGCCCTAAATCCACAACCAAACGAGGAACATGAAATGAGGTGGCATCACTCACTCGAGGTCTATCCATATTAATTATACATGGCTTTAACGTATATACCGAGCCATTATAGCTTCACCTTGTGAAATTTTTTGTTTTACAACAGTGTTGCGACTTTTAACAGAGTTACAGTATTAGATTTACTACACGTTTAATGTTGTGAACTAGGTGTATTACAAAAGCATGTATACGCAGTACGAGGGTCCCTTTACTGATGGGCTATCACAAGAGATAAGACACTAGTCGCACTAGTTCTAAACAGTTTACGAGTCTGATACAACGAATGCTTAGAATACTTTAGCGAGGGTCTGGAGTAGTTTCTCCTGCAGCAGTGATTCTTAGTATCTTCCCGTCTGCGTCAGAGTTCTTTATTATCGGACAGTCCTTTTTGAAGTGTCCCATCTCACCGCACTGGTGACATGTCTGGTTCGTACTAGTAATGGTGGTGGGGGTGAGGTGCTTAGTTAGATTTACGTGGACATGGGTGCCTTCCTTGTTCCTCCACTTTGAAAATTTCCCTTTAAAGAGACCGGATTTAACACCACCTTTGTGTGTAAGGTTGGTCCCGATGCCAGGGACTTGTGAAATGGGTCGTGCTGGTGCTGAAGGGGCGGGGGTTGCGACTTGTTACTATTGCGTGGCAATTCTTTGGAGTCATTGGCGTTCCTTTCGAGCTTGGTGTTTTTGTTTCCTCCTCTCGGTTTTACAACTTTGCGTGTCTGTGATTGTCTCCATTTGATGGCTTCGTGGATCGGTAAGACGATCGGAATTTTCCATTCCTTTGTCAGTGATTGCATTACTAGCGTTGAGGTTTGTAAGGACAACTGGCACGACAGCTGTTACCGCGGCTTGGAAAGTGGCAACGTCGATATGAAGGATAGGGCTTCGTTGTTCGACTGACTATCTCCGGATGACGACATGATTCTGTAACACGAAAGACAAGGGGCTCGTGAGTGACCAAGGTTGGATATAGATTATTTGATTCTGACTAAGAGAGGAGTTATTATGCATGAGAGCTCAGCTTACACATGTTATGATATAATCAAGACTGGGCGGATAGTAAAATGTGTGATTCTATTTTAGTTTCACATCCCGACAAGGAAAAGAAACTAAGTCAGTAATCTCACATTTTACTGTTTACCAGGTCTTCGTTATATATAACTTGGAAATGTATGAGCGAGGAAATCATACTAATAATCTTCTTACTAACCCTTCATAATTGAACTAGAATTCCTAGTAATGACTATCTCTGGACCTAGATGTATTTCAATCGTTCACTAATGGAGTAGGAGTATGTTCTCGAAGGTTTGACCTACATCCCTATGATGCAGTCCTGGTATCAAGGCAGTGGTATGAGTATCGGAAAGCCATAAGATGGGGGTCGTTCCTACTAAGTTATCTTTATACTAGAGAGATTCACTCTCCGGCTATGGAAAGATTTGAGGACAATTCGGAACGAAAACTGCAGAAAGAAAGGCTCATGAAGACTTATGGCTAAACCCTCTCAATCGAGGTTTTGGGATACGATCTAATCGTATTACTTGCGACGGGAAAAGATGATTTACTTAACACATAGTATGAGTAGTGTAATCACTAACTCACTAAATTGTATTATTTTATGGGTGTATTAGCGCGACAATAACGAGGACAAGACACTTCTCCGGTTCCATGTATAGGCTCCCTCTGTCTACCTCTTATCCTAAACTAGGACCGGCATTGGTTTTCTTCGGATAGATACCTAGGGTTCTCTTCTCGTCTAGACATATTGATTTTCTACTCAGTCTTACTTCCGATTCTGACTCTGAGTGTCATCACTTCATGATCTATCATTGGAAATCTCAGAAGTTCAAGCAAATTTCCCACCGATGTCCCTAAAAGGTATAGGCACTTGGTGGTTTCAATAGTATCGTAGCAGTTCATTTATTTCTGAACGGGAAATCTACTCAATGAACTTCTTCTGGGTCTGGATCAACTCTTCTGTCGGACACTGAAGTGGATAAGGTTTTCTACAGGGTTCGTGCGAGAATAGAAATGTCTAAAGAATCCTAAGAGATTATTAAAACATTTCACTTGTGATCCTTATTGAGTCTTGCTACAATTACATACGGTACACAAATTATATATAGTTTAGATCTGATAGGCCTTCGAATATGTGACACTATTCTATATCCACACCCCAACGAGGAAAAGGAAGTAGAGCGAAACCACACCCCAAAACCGGAACGGCAGAAACGTTCTGGGGTGGATGACATCATGTCAAGTATCACAACATATGCAGTATAGTAATCAAAGTACAACAACCATTGCATTAATAGTAATAGTTTTACATAGGTTACATTTTATAGCAACATCAAAGTAATATAAGAAATAGTATAGATGCAGCTCGGTACTAGGCTGTCTCCGCAAAGGCTCCCGCGATGTACCTGTCTATCAATGACCTGAGAATACAAGTTATTTTGAAAGCGATTATCAGCATTTTTATAATGTTGGTGAGTCCATAAGTGTTTAGTGTCATTTGTATAAATACACATTTTTATTCAAAATACGTTATGAAAGATAGTAATCTAGAATCTAAGGTGTATTAGCGTTCTTTCCAGAAAATCCTATATTTTCTAAATAAAAGCAGTCTTTTACCAAGACTCGACAGGTTTATGTTTTAAGGAGTAATTTTCCCCAAAATACTATCATTACCGAAATACAGTGTTGACTTTAAAGGAATTATGAGAAAACACAAGTAGAAATACCAAGAGAAAATAACATACACTTCAGCACTAATACTGGTGACTAGAGCAAATGAAAACATAGACTCCAGACATTATTGGGTGAATGATACAGATAGCAAAGTCTAAAACAAAGGGTGGATGTGAACTCGTATGTAATCATGCTGATCGATGATAGAGTATCCAATGACCCTCTAGGTCACGCGTAGAGGTAGTGACATTATGTCACCCATGGGCCTTACCGGCACGGACTGTAGCTAGTAGTCTGGGTGTGGGAGTGTCAGTCCCATATAGATCTATACACATGATGTTTGCTCTCCTTTCCGGAGACTCTAGTTACACAGTGATGGCGCTATGGGCGTCGTAGAGGGAAATAGTGTGTCACATTCTAAAGTAAAAGAGAGAGATAAAGAGAGAAATAGAGAGAGATAGAGGGAGAGATAGAGAGAGAGATAGAGTGAGAGATAGAGGGAGAGATAGAGTGAGAGATAGAGGGAGAGATAGAGTGAGAGATAGTCTCCTAACTATTCCTATAATAGTTACTAGGGTTCCAGAAATATGAATAATAGAAGGATGCATGTACTACTCAAGATGATGAATTGGCTGTGAGAGAGAGAGAGAGAGAGACAGAGAGAGAGAGAGAGAAAGAGAGAGAGAGATTTTATGTCCATACATGTATACATGATATATAATTAATGTTAAAATGACCTTCGGACGGATATCCAATACCCACCAGACCACATCCCAACGAGGAAAAGGAAATAGGGCGAACTAGCCTTTTTAAGTCCTTTAAGCATGATTTATATAATTATAAAAATATAGGCATGCGTTTAACGAAATAAAAGCAAAAGAGAAAACTCTGGTAAAACCTTTACACTTAATAAATTTATGACTTGATCTCATTTTGTAAAACAAGCTTTGAAAACCTTTGGAAATCCTTTGAAAAACGTTTCATAAACAGCTTTGAAAAGGGTTTTTATAAAACAGTTTAAGTGAAGAAAACCTTTGGAAAACCTTTAATAAGACATTACAACTGGATGTATCTTTAGTAAATGAACTTTGGAAAAACATTGGATAACCTTTAAGGATCTAAAAAGGGATATTCATACTTTAACGATATTCGAAAACATGATTTGGAAATTTTAATCTGGATAAAACAGTTTAACATGCAAAAGTCTAATTTGCTATACAGTTATTAATCGCATGTGATTTATCTAATAACTGTACAGTTCAACTTGTATTTCCCCCTATAAAATCAGTTAAAATCATTTAAAAGGTTAATTCAGGGGTATGAACTCACCTGACGTGGGCGATTCGGATGGACGGATGGTGTAAGATGTTAAGTGTCAAGTGGGACTTGATCACACACACGAATCCTATTTAACAAGTAATGATACATTTAAGTATCCAAGTAATCATTTAATAACTAATTAAGCAAGTAAAGACCCTTTAATGCATCAAAACACCTTGTTTCAAGTGCTAAGAGTGTTAAGGGTTGCATCTAAGGAGAGTATAGTCCCACTTTGGAGTTTACTCCTCCTATGTTAATACCTAGGGGTGTTTACGGTTTTCATTCCACTTCCCTCATGAGTTTACGGCCGTAAACTCATGGAAGTGATGTCAGTAGATGTTCAAAGGTCTTAACTCACTCAAGTAATTATGCTAGACTCAAATCAAGGGCTAAGGAAGTTATTAGGGATTGAAATGGACACGTTTTGGAGCTTACGATCCTTGGACCACTCCCTTGGGTGTTTACCACCGTAAACACATGAGTTTACGGTCGTAAACTCATGTTTTTCCAGTTCACTTGTTCTTTGGTGGTTCTAGGCTAAGCATGGAACGTTCTAGTTATTTATACAAGCATAAGAAGGTGTTAAGGGCACTTAAACACCTTGGAAAGGTGTTTACGGTTTTGAGAGGCATTCTAAAACTGTAAACTCATGTTTGTCCTTTGATTACAAGTTCTTAGGGTCCCTAGTTCATGTAATTAAGGTTCTACTCCATTACACAACCGTTTGATGGCATTAGAGGCATCTAAACACCTCTTAGTGGTGTTTACAGTTTTGGGATGAACTCCCCAAACCGTAAACTCATGTGAACATGGGGAAAATGATGATTTTCGAATGGTAAACTCATCTAGGAAGGGATCTATGCTAGGTGTCAAGGCTTAGAATGAACCAAGGCACACTTTGGCACCCATTTAGGGTTTACGGTCCAAGAATGTTCTTGGACCATAAACACCTTGTTCTTGGTGTTCTTGGATGATTTCAAGTGTAAACAAGTTTCTATTAAGCACACAAGAAGCTAGGGTAAGTGCACTTACATTCAAGGAGCTTTGATAATCGTTTTTGGCGGATATGACGGGATGAACTTATGATAGTTGAGAGGATTTCTTGAGTGTTATTGAGGTGGAAGTTGGAAAAATGAGAGAAAATGACTTAGTGTCATATTTATACTCTTGGGGGTTCGCGGTAAAAAACTCCGAGTTTTTGTCCAAAAATTCCAAAATTTTGGAGTTCCGCGACTTATGCTAAACACGACAACTCTAAATTTTACTTCGTTATTTTTGGTTCGCTTGACGAATATTATTTAAAATATTCCAACGGGCTTAAATCCGGCCGAAAATATTTTGGGATAAATTTGGTTAATTTTTGACGTGCTTAATTACGGCGTTAAAACAAACAGAAATTTTTGGTTCTCACACTACTACTATCACATATCATAACATAACATACTGTTAGACATATCTAGGGTATCTGACTACCCTTCGGTCCTAACAACCGAACGCGGGGACTGTTCCCCTCCTACTACCCCTAACACATATCTCAGATCATGTTAGCATAAAATAATGACATCAGATACTGTCAGACGTATCTTGGTTGTCTTACTACCCTTTGGTCCTAACAACCAAACTCTACTACTATAACACATTAAGCTAGCATATAACATATCAGGTAGTAGCAAAACTAGATGATATCACAAAGACAATCATCTAACACACAAATCCTACTGGTGGGCCGACATTGTGGCCGTAGACCCACCGCTATTGGAAGGTAACTCACGTCGAAGTAGCTGCTGATCTACACGGGAACTATCTGTCTGCTGCTGCTGCTCCGGAAATTCTCCGGCTGTAATTCCCATGAAACACTCAATCAAACACTGCTAATTGTCCTTAGGGTAAAATGACCATTTTACCCCTGACCAAGTCAAAAGTCAAAGTCAAAGTCAACTTCCAATTGACCCGATTCACCGAGTTGGCTCGCTAACTCGTCGAGACCCTATCCAGTCGATTTTCCTCACTTGCGTACCTACTCGTCGAGTTAGGCATTGACTCGATGAGTTCTCCTACTATACAAATATCCAATAGTCCTTCATTTGACTCGCCGAGTTGTATGAATAACTCGTGGAGTTCATCTTCATCCAATGAACACTCTGGTCCGTGACTCGCCAGGTTGTATGAACAACTCGACGATTCTATTATTGAGGCAAGAAGATTGCCTTGGACTCGCCGAGTCAAGGCATTGACTTGCCGAGTCTCTCCATTACTAAGTCTGGCTTCTGACTCACTGAGTCCACTTATAGCTCACTGATCCCCCTCAGCGTAACTCAAAAGGGGAAAATCGGGGACTCGTGACTCGACTCGCCGAGTCCTAAGAACGACTTTCCAAGTCGCATGCATGCAATTACTATATACTCGATTATGCTTGAATCCAGTGCATTCCATTCATAGATCTGGGTTCTTTGGGTAGGTTTTACACGTAAAGTTTCCAACTTTACGTGTATTCATCCATCAAAAGGGAAATAAGAGGCTTAACAAGGACTAGAAGAGTAGATCTCGGACTTATACACAAGTTAGGCTCATAAAGGCAATAGATCCGAGTACCTAGAGCTCAGTCATGCCTAGATCTGAAGTCCCTTAACACTATAAGGTCATTACTCAAGGATCAAGTCTAGAAGGGGCCTTAAAATGACTATCTTAAGCTCTTAAGGAGATAATAATGAAGGAACAAGGAGGGTTTTGAGTCTAATACCTCTACAAGCTCTGAAATGGCACAAAGATTCTGGATCTTCTTCGTCTCCTTTTGATCTAGCTTTTTCTTTTCTCCAAAACTTCAAGGAATTGCACCAAAAGCACTCAAATTACTAAAAGACGGGTTAGGGCATCTTGAGGGGTGTTCTGGACGTAATGGGGTTGTTATGAGGCACAAAAAGATGTTTAAATAGAATGCAAACCTTTGAAATTAGGGTTTCATCCAAAATGGCGGACTCGCCAAGTCCAAGATATGGACTTGTCGAGTTGCCAACTTAAACGTGCTCAATATCTCGTCTCTACTCGGCGAGTCGGCCTATAACTTGCCGAGTTCCAGCTAAAAAAATGCAAAAATACTTAGATTAAAATACATACCATGAACCAGGTGCTACAAATCTCCCTCACTTATTTTAGACTTCGTCCTTGAAGTCTGCCGCTTGCTCCTAGAAAAGCTCGGGATAGTGCTCCCTCATCTCTTCTACCGGTTCCAAAGTCCATTCCGAACCCTTCCGGCGCTCCCATTGCACCTTTACTAGCTCCACCCTCTTATTCCTCAGATCCTTCGACTTCCGGTCGAGGATTGCTACTAGCCGATCAATGTATTTCAGGCTGACATCAACCTGAATATCCTCTAAAGGCACCACCATGGTGTCGTCCGCTAGGCATTTCCGCAGCTGCAAGACGTGGAAGGTGCTGTGGATCTGACTGAGTTCGGCTGGAAGATCCAGCTGGTACGCTACCTTGCCCACCCGGGATAGAACCATGAAGGGCTCAATGTACGTGGGGCCCAACTTTCCCCGCTTCCTGAATCGGATGACGCCCTCCAATGGTGACACCTTCAGGAGAACCATATCTCCGACCTAGAACTATAGGTCTGATCGGCGCTTGTCGGCATAGCTTTTCTGCCGACTCTGAGCAATCTGTAGCCTACTCCGCACCTACTGAATCCTCTCGGTCATCTTGAACACCACTTCGGTGCTCCCCATGACCCTATGGCCAACTTCGCCCCAACATATCGGGGTCCTGCACCTTCTCCCGTACAATATCTCGAATGGAGGACGGTCAATACTTGTGTGGTAGCTGTTTTTGTATGAGAATTTGGCCAAAGGAAGGCAAGTATCCCAGCTACCACCGAAGTCTAACACGCCCGCCCATAACATATCTTCTAGAGTCTGGATGGTCTGCTCACTCTGCCCATCTGTCTGCGGGTGAAAAGCGGTGCTAAAATGCAGACGAGTACCCAGCTCGTCATGGAACTTCTTCCAAAACCTGGAAGTAAATCCTACGTCTCTATCTGAAATAACAGAGACTGGCACTCCGTGCCGCACCACCACCTCTCGGATGCAGATATTGGCCATCTTCTCTGCCGAGATACTCTCCTGGATCGGTATGAAGTGGGCGCTCTTGGTCAACCGATCCACGATGAACCATATAGAATCCACTCCCCGTGTGGTACTGGGAAGCTTGGTGATAAAATCCATTGTGATATCTTCCCATTTCCATAGCGGGATATCCAACGTCTACATTTTGCCATGTGGTCTCTAATGCTCGGCCTTGACCTTCCCGCAGGTCAAGCATCATTCTACGTACCATGCCACATCCTGCTTCATGCAGGGCCACCAATAGGGATTTGTGCGCCTCCTCCAGTAGAACCTAATGCACACCCCGTGATACGATTCCCACACCCTACGGTGTAGTGTCTATAATCCTCGTCTATGATAATCAAAGGAGGAAACTTGACCCACTATACGCTCGCTCTTCCGATGTTCCTCCTTCATGGCCTCTTTTTTAGCCTCCCGTATATGTTTTAATAGTGGGGTCACCACCATCATCCTCATATACACATCTCTGATCGGTGCTGCCTTGCGGCTAAGCGCATCGGCCACCACATTGGCCTTCCCTGGGTGATAAAGGATCTCGTAGTCATAATCCTTTACCACGTCCAACCACCTTCGCTGCCTCATGTTCAGATTTGACTAGTCTATGAGGTATCTCAAACTCTTATGGTTCGTGGAAATGGTACACCAGACTCCATAGAGGTAATGCCTCCAAATCTTGAGGGCGAAGACAACCGCCCCCAACTCTAAATCGTGCATCGGGTAGTTCGCCTCATGAGGCTTTAGCTTCCTCGAAGCGTAGGCAATGCCATGCCCTCTCTACATCAACACCATGCCCAAACCTAAAATGGACGCGTCATAGTATACAACAAGATCCTCTACGTCCTCTGGCCGGGCTAAGATTGGCGCTTCGCACAATCTCTGTCTCAAAGTCTCAAGCACTGCCTGCTGCTCAGGCCCCCATCGAAAGACCACGACTTTCTTCTTCATCCGCGTCTGGGGTACGGCTATCTTGGAGAAATCCTAAATGAATCTCTGATAGTAGCCTGCTAATCCCAGGAAAATCCGACTCTCAAATGGAGATTCAAAACTTCCCATCTCATCACGGCCTCTATCTTGGCCGGGTCCACTGAGATCCCGTTCTGGTTGACGATATGTCCGAGGAACTGCACCTCGCGCAACCGGAACTCACACTTGGATAACTTAGCATACATGTTCTCCTTCTTCAAAGTCTCTAGAAGTTCTCGCAGATGCTCCTCGTGCTCCTCCTGCGTCTTGGAGTAAACCAAGATGTCATCAATAAACACTATCACAGACCTGTCTAACATCGGTCTACACACACGATTCATGAGGTCCATGATCGCGGTCGGAGCATTGGTGAGCCCGAAGGGCATCTCCACAAACTCATAATGGCCATAACGCGTTCGAAACGTGATCTTCTGCACATCCTCCTCCCTGACCCTCATCTAATGATATCCTGAACATAGGTCGATCTTGGAGAACCAAGATGCTCTCTGAAGCTGGTTAAAGAGGTCATCAATCCTCGGGAGTCGGTAACGGTTCTTCAATGTTACCTTGTTCAGCTCCCGATAATCTATACACATTCGATGCGACCCATCCTTCTTCTTCACAAATAGAATCGGGGCTCCCTAGGGTGAACTGCTTGGTCTAATGAAACCTTTGTCTAATAGCTCCTGCAGCTGTGTAGACAACTCCTTTATCTCAGGTGGAGCCAACCAATACGGTGCCTTGGCTATCAGAGCCGCACCAGGGACTAGGTCGATCTTGAACTCTACTTTTCGCTACGGAGGTATCCCAGGAAGCTCCTTTGGGAACACATCTGTGTAATCTCGCACCACCGGAACCTTGCTCACTGTCGCCTTACCCGCCTCACGGGTGTCTATAACATATGCGACATATCTTGCGCAACCCTGCTGAAGGTAGCGCCTAGTTCTCGCTGCCAAACATACCGCTGGCCCTCGTTGTGGCCTTTCGCCCTGAACTACCAACTCTCCCCCACTAGGGGTCCTGATCCGCACCAGCTACTGAGCACAATCTCTCACCGCCCCATTGGGGCTGAGCCAATCCATGCCTATAATCACCTTGTTCCCACGCAACGGAATGGGAACCAAGTCTACCAAGTAGCGCTCCTCAAATAGCCTCAGAACACAATCTATGAACACTGATGATGCTCGCACCGACCGATCATCGGCAATCTCTACCTCTAAAGGGCAATCCAACATGCCCGGAGACTCAGTGAACTTCTTGCTAAGCGCAAGAGAAACAAACGATTGGGTGGCACCTAAGTCGAAAAACACTTGTACTGGGATACCGTTCACATGGAACGATCCTAAACGCATATACACAGAGCACATATCAACATCATAACATCATATAATTAGATTAGAGGGAAATAATCATACTCGTTACCACATTGGGTGCGGTGCGTGCCTCCTCGGTAATCAGTTGAAATGCCCGAATCCTCACCACTAGAACCTCTGCATTGCCGTGCCAGCCATCGGTAATCCGCAGGGTCGCTGGAGCTGGCGCCTTCACTGGCACTGCTGCTGTCAACTAGGGGCAATTGGCCTTCTTATGGCCCCTCTGGTTGCAGTGGAAACACATCGGCTCTGACGTCTGTATCATAGGTGCAGGGTCGGTACAATCCCTACTGAAGTTCCCTATCATGCCCCACTTATAGCAGCCTGGTGAACCCACTCGACATGCTCCCTCATGTGGCCTGCCGTATTTCCTGCAGCGGCTCGGTCCTGTCTGGCCTTTCGGCCTACCATCTGATCCCTTGGGCTTCTTCCCTGAAGCACCTCCTGTTTGTCCCTCCTCTGAGTCCATCTTCTGAATGTGCTCCAGATCTATCTCCCCTCCCTCGCCCTAGCAATCATAGAGTCGAGGGTAGGGCAAGCCGAAAAACTGACATGTTCCCGAATGTCTGCTCGCAGCATGTCGTGGTAGTGGGTCATCTTCGTATCCTCATCTCTCGCATACTGGGGCACCAGCAATGCCCTTTTTCAGAACTTGGTGGTGATCTCCTCCACAGTCTCTGTCTTCTGTCTCATGTCCAAAAACTCTTTAGCTAACTGCTGGAGCTCCAACGCAGGTGCGAACTCCACTCTGAATCGAGTCATAAAGTTCGGTCATGTCATACCCTCAACAACCGAGGCTCCTAATGAGTCACCAACAGGCTGCCACCAGTCTCTAGCTCTATCTCTCAAACACCCTGCTGTGAACCTCTCCTTCACCCCTCGGGGCAGAAGCTAGTCAACTGCGCAAACTCAATGTCTACGATCCATCGTCTGGCAGCAATGGGGTCCTTCGCCCCATGGAAATCTGGCGTAGCACTGCCCCTGAAGTCCTTAAAGGATAGTGTGCGAGATCCTTACTGGCCAGAATTCAGGTCACTGCTGAGCGCCCTGAGGCAGTGCTCCATCATCTTAATTATCCGTTCGTTAATCAACCTGAAGATGATGGGGGTCGACTCGAGGATATCTCTGACGCTATAAACTCGTGTAGCCCCTCATCTACTGGCTCAGAACCTGATCCTGAACCCGATCCCTCTCCTGAGCGGCCAACTGCTGGCCTCGAACGTAGTACCACCATTCTGCAATACATAATAACAAGCGTTAGTGATACTGATACCTCTTGAGGGATCACATCTACTACAAGTTTCCTGGTCTTATATCGACCTTCCTCAGTTCAGGTATAAATCCTCTTCTTTCAGTAGTACGGGCCCATACTACCTTCCACATCTATTCGTACCTTCTTCGAGGACTGCCTTGACTCCACCAGATCCTTTTTACCACTGCTGATCACTGATATCCTCATTAGGTTTACCTTAGGGTAAAGCTCTGACTCTACCCTATCCGGTCCTCTGCTGCTGAAGGCCTCCTTGCAATGCCAATTAGCCATTACCTGAATACCATCACATGGGGTGAGGCTCAGATAATCCTTCGAGTAAAAGACTCGTCCCCACAACAGTTAGACTCAAACGAGAGTTGCGCAATAGGGCTAATTCCAGCACTCTGAGTTTATTCAACCCTGATCACATGTGATGTGACATATTCACATAATGGATAACTCTCATTGTTCAGAGTCCCATAAAGCACAAAGCAAGAAACATTCGAACAAAAGGGAACAACTCTCTAGCAACTATACTCTCATAACATATAATGCTAAGCTCATACTATCAGGCATAACCTATACAGGCTATCCTACTGCTGTCTACTCAATTCTAGCATGGAATCCTCATAAGTTGAAGCACATAAAGCAGACACATAAGGCATCACTCCTAGATCCTTAGTTCTATACTAGCATACTGTTCTACTAAAATTGTTAAACGTAACATAAACTTGTATGGGTACTTTGGGGAATACTTACTTGAGCTCGGCCGGTTGCGCACATCACACACTTGTTCTTTCTCAAAACTCTTTTATCTTATCTTTTAGAAAGTCATTTTCTTTGTAAAAAAAATCTTTTAATCCCTAGGTTTGAGTCCAAACACCCCCGAAGGTGCGTCCGAATCCCTCAAACCAGGGCTCTGATACAAACTTGTTGATGGGTTTTATACAAACAATCTCATGTGTGCATGCAACCCTAATTCGGATCTATGTTTTCACTATTAGATACACAACATTATGATCACATGGATAAAACCCTAATGTAGCATGCTATTTTTGAAATTCATATATAAGGTTAGATCACATACCTCTTGTTGTTATATTGCAATAAGAACTTAAATCTTCAAACCCTTAGTCTTGAAAGCAAGCACCACAAGTGTAGTGCCTCTAATGGCTCACAAACACCACAAGCAATTGGAGAGGCTATAGAGAGAAAGGAGGGAGGAGGTAGAAATCGTTTTTAGATTCTCTGGGGATCAAGTGGACGAAATCCTAAGGCTTTAGGGGTCTTTATATAGGGTTGGGATTAGGGTTTCAGTCCTTATCCTTATCCAGTTACTTGCCCACCAAGCAACCACAAGATAAGCCTTGAAAACCCTTATTTCTTGGACCTTGGATGATTTTAAGGATATCCTTATCCTTGAATTCGTCCATCCTTTAACAAGGATAACCATTGCTCTATTTTGCAACTATCACATAATTACAATTCAGCCCCTCTAGTGTAATTAATTACACTTGATCACAAAATTAATTCCAAATTAATTATTGACCAATATTAATTAAACAAATATGATTTCTCCTTTAATATATTATTCTTATAACATATTAATAAATCATAATAACCTCTTTCTCTATTTATTTCTCCAGTCAAGTTGCTTTGGTGAAGGCAACCCAAAAGGACCATGCACAACCGGGTCAAGTACTTGCCTAATATAGTTGCAGCCTTAGACACTATTCCAACAGTCTCCCACTTGGATAAGTCTAGTAACTATATGAACAAGTACAATCCGGTTTGCAATCGTATCTCTCAAAGACGCTGTTAAAATCTGATCTAATCAATCTTGTCCTTTAGATAAGGGATCGTACAGTCCTCTGTTAGATATCATGCTGACAATTTTATGGAATAATTAGTCTAGCATTTGGTTTCTCGATCTCCGATTTATTTGACATAGAACTTAATCGAACATATCAATTTAGTTCTGACCGGGCCCGTCACATAAGTCAAATCAAATCATCGAGCGGCCGAGATATCGCTTTTTTCCTTCTTAGGATAAAAGTAACAGATAAACTTCGACTTATATGCATTTACTTATTCATTAACCAATTATACACAACAATGTGTTTTATAGCATCAAGTTACTGATGCGGTTTCGCATTATCAATGTACAACCAATTAACAAATAACAAACCATATATCTAGGTTTTAAGACCATATGATATTATCGTCTTGCGATCACCCTTTTGTCACGTTCCATAAGGTGATTCTAGCAAGCGCGTGTTTGTTCCAATGCTCAAAACAAGTTCATAAGCACTCATGAACGTTGCAGCAATCTTTTGCTATGTCTAACACCAGTTAGACAATATACACACCTATTCATTACAATCTTCATGCATATATGATTTCGACATATGAACTATTGTGGACAATTTGAATAATTCGATTATTCTTAATAAACTCAATTATTCTGGAAGTCAAAACATGCAAAGTGAAACAATAGTTAAACAATTAACATAAGACAGTAACATTACTCATAAATAAAACTCCTTTATTTAATCATCAAATGTTAATTACATTTATCTATTACACGTTTCTACTACTATCTAATCTATGCTAATATCATCCTTCAGCCCAATACTCCTAGCATGCTGCAAGTGCTTAACCCTACTCAATCCCTTCGTAAGAGGATCTGATGGGTTATCTTCTGATGATATCCTCTTCACTATGAGTTGCCTTCTTCCACACGATGTCTGATGAAGTGATATTTTCTATCGATATGTCGAGATCTACCATGATCCCTCGGTTCCTTAGTCAAGGCAACTGCTCCTTCATTATCACAGAAAATCTCTATGGGCTCCTTTATGGCAGGTACAACTCCAAGGTCACCGATGAAGTTCTTCAACCATATTGCCTCCTTCGATGCTTTGCTCGCTGCAATGTACTCTGCTTCGCACGTTGAATCAGCTACGGTTTCCTGCTTGGAACTCTTCCAAGTTACTGCTCCTCCATTCAGGGTAAAGACCCAGGCCGACTGCGAACGGTAGTTGTCCATGTCGGTTTGAAAGCTGGCGTCACTATACCCTCGCACCTTCAAGTCATCACTCCCTCCGAGGACTAAAAACTATTCCTTCATCCTCTGAATGTACTTAAGGATATTCTTCACCGCAATCCAATGGGCTCTGCCAGGGTTCACTTGATATCTACTAACCATGCTCAAAGCAAAGGCTACATTAGGGCGAGTACAAGTCATAACGTACATGATTGAGCCAACTGCGGAAGCGTATGGAACTCGGCTCATTTCAACTATCTCAGCTTCAGTACTCGGACTATGATTCTTACTCAACTTAGCATTACTTTGTATCGGTAATTCTCCCTTCTTTGAGTTTTCCATACTAAAACGTTTTAGTACCTTCTCTAAGTAAGTGTTCTGAATAAGTCCTATTAGTCTCTTACTTCTTTCTCTTACTATCCTTATTCCCAAAATATAGGAAGCCTCTCCGAGGTCCTTCATAGCGAAGCACTTCCCGAGCCAGGACTTAACTTCCTGCAGAGTCGGGACGTCATTTCCTATGAGTAATATGTCATCGACATATAGAACGAGGAAGCTTACTATACTCCCACTGGCTTTGACATATACACACGATTCATCTTCGCTTCGTACAAATCCAAACTCTTTGACTTTCTCATCGAAGCAAAGATTCCATCTGCGAGACGCTTGCTTAAGTCCATAAATGAACTTCTCAAGCTTACACACTCTATTTGGATGCTTCGGATCCACAAACCCTCCGGCTGAGCCATGTAAACATCCTCAGCCAACTTCCCATTAAGTAAAGCGGTCTTTACATCCATTTGCCAAATCTCATAATCATGAAATGCAACAATAGCTAGCATCACTCTAATAGACTTTATCTTCGCAACTGGTGAGAAGGTCTCATCATAGTCAACTCCGAGAGTTTGAGTAAAGCCCTTCGCAACCAATCACGCCTTATACGTGTGTACTTTTCCATCCACATCGGTCTTCTTCTTGAAGATCCATTTGCACCCAACGGTCTTACGTCCGGGCACATTATCAACCAAATTCCAAACCTGGTTATCATACATAAATTGGATCTCACTATCCATTTCCTCTTTCCATTTTGCAGACCTGGGCTTGCCATGGCTTCCTTATAGCTATTAGGTTCATCAAGGTTTATTAGTGTACTATCAATAATATACGTGTCCCCTTCGGTAGTAATATGAAAACCATACGACTGGGGTTGAACTCTAACTCTTTCGGAACGCCTAAGAGGTAATGATTCGTCAATCGATTCAACCGGAGTTTCCTCCTCAGGTTGAGTGCCAGCGGTAGAGGTTCCTTCATCTATCGACTGTTGAATCGCTTCAAGCTCGATTTGCCTCCCACTGTCTCCTTGGCCTATGAGTTCTCGCTCTCTGAAAACTCCTCTCCTCGCAACAAAGACAACATTATCCTTCGGTCTATAGAAGAGATATCCAAAGGATTTCTGCGGGTAGCCGATGAAAATACATCACTCACTACGAGGTTCGAGCTTGTCATGAGTAGCTCGTCTTACGAATCACAACCCCAAACCTTCATATGTGCTCACGAGGGAGCTTTCCCTGTCCACATCTCATGAGGTGTTTTGGCAACCTTCTTAGCAGGGACTCGGTTAAGGATATGGGCGGCAGTCTCTAAGGCATACCCCCAAAAAGAGATAGATAGCGAAGCACGACTCATCATAGAGTGAACCATGTCCAACAAGGTTCGATTATGCCTTTTTGCTAGACCATTCAACTGCGGTGTCCTAGGTGGTGTTAATTGTGAAACTGTTCCACACTCCTTGAGATAATCGTGGAATTCAAGACTTAGGTACTCTCCTCCTCGATCGGATCGAAGCATCTTGATTTTCCTTCCCAATTGATTCTCCACTTCATTATTGAATTCTTTGAACTTTTCAAAAGTTTCTGACTTTTTCTTGATTAAGTAGATGTACCCATATCTACTATAGTCATCGGTAAAAGTCACGTAGAAGCGGTTTCCATCCTTCGTGTTAGATCTAAACGGTCCACACACATCGGTATGTATGAGGTCCAATAGACCCTCACCCCTTTCGCACGTACCAGCGAAGGGTGACTTAGTCATTTTTCCAAGTAAACAAGACTTGCATGTGTCATCTTCCCTAAGGTTGAATGACTCCAACACTCCATCCTTTTGGAGTTGGGCTATGCGTTTCTTGTTGACATGTCCAAGACGACAATGCCACAAGGATGCCTTATCCTTACTATTGGAAGAATCCATGCATAAAACATCATTTCTTAAGTTATCTACAATCATAACGGTTTCATAAATTCCATTACATGGTATAGCTTCAAAATAAAAGACACCATTTACATAAGCTAAAATAGAACCATTCTCATTATTAAAAGAAAATCTAAAACCTTGTCTAAACAAATCATGAAATGAAATGATGTTTCTAGCCATTTCTGGCGAATAGCAACAATTGTTTAAATCTAAAGATAAACCATTCCTAAGCACTAAAGAATACACTCCAATCTTGGTCACAGGCGACAATCTTCTGTTCCCCATGATTAGATTTATTCTTCCATACTCCACGTCTCTGTTTCTTCTTAGTCCCTGCACATTAGAACAAATGTGGTAACCACAACCGGTATCAAGAAACCAATAAATATCATGAGACGAATCGTTAGATTTAATTGTGTATATACCTGCGAAAGACGGCTTGATCTTTCCTTCCTTGATGGCTTGCAGGTACTCTGGGCAGCTTCTCTTTCAGTGTTCTATCTTGTAGCAGTGGTGGCACTTTGCCTTCTTTGGGAGGGCAGGGTTTAGCAGGATCAACTTTGGTCCCACTAGAAGAGGCACCATCTTGGGGCTTAACCTTGCGATTGTTCTTAAACGAAGCCTTCCTCTTCTTTCCCTTTCCTTTTCCAATACCCAAAACAGGAGTAGCGGGTGGATTGGGAGTTGGTGCAACAGACTTGTCCTTGAAGTTGCTTTCAGCGACCCTCTAGAGACCTTAGAGCTTGCTTAGGGTGACCTCTTCTTTGTTCATGTGGTAGGTCATCCTAAATTGATTGTAACTTGGAGGCAAAGAGTGAAGCACCATGTCGATTGCCAAGTCTTCCCCAAAGTCGACATTCAACTTGCGAAGAAGGTCGACATACCTTTGCATCTTTTGCAGGTGCACGGTAAGAGACTCTCCGTGACCCATCTTAGCGGAAATCATGTTAGTGAAAATCTCATAATGCTCTTATCTCGCGTTTTGGTGGTATCTCTCTAACAAGTCTTGGTGCATCTTGTACGAGTACATGTCCTCATAGGACTTTTGGAATTCGGAGTTCATAGTGGCCATCATGATGCAATGTACCTTCGTTGCATCACGCTTGTGAGTTTCAAAAGCGGTCATTTTAGCCGGAGTAGCGATTTCAGGGTTGATTTTCTCGAGCTTTTCATCGAGGACATACTCCTTGTCCTCGTAGCGAGCAATTGTGCGAATTTGTCTTATCCATTCGCTAAAGTTCATCCCATCGAAACTCACATTTTGACAAAGGCTCATCAATGTGAATGAACTAGCAGCAACGTTGTTCGCGTTCGGCATCTACAATTAGAAAGGACAAAGATAGATTAGAATATGAATCCCTAATTATCACCCAATAAGGAAAATTAGGGCTAGGATCCAATAACAATATTTACACATTAGAAAAGGTATGTTGTAATCCAACATGCAAACAATTTGAAGGTTAGTGAATGACGATTCACTAATTCTCCATCATGAAAACATAACTTTAAGTTCTAAATGCATTGAGAATTCCTAGGTTTGGATGAGATTCATTGAAACCTTTCCATGGCATGTTTAAATCTCGATATTCCCCTCTCGTTTGCGACTGGGATACTGAGGATCATAAAGTGGGTGTGAATTACCATGAAAATTCACATGGTGCCTTCATTGTAACAATAACCTATTCGATGTGCCGATAAACCACACACGCTCCATCGAACTATGATAAACAATGAATCACCCTTTTCCACCTTCACTTAGAACCAATTAGTGTGCCGGTAAACCACACACGCTCCACTAACTTCTTAGCAAGGTGCAAAGTGTAATTTCACGGGATTGCATCAATTCACTTTTCCTAAAGTAACTAGGATTGGGAAAATTTTGAAAAACATGTTGTTACTTTGTATTTCATATTATACTTTTAATGAGAGGATGAGGTTTCCCTATCCTACCCGTTCGGCTAACGACCCTCCACCGATCAAGCAAGCGGTGGGTGTGAGGGTACACCCATTAAGTGTCATTTTATAGGCAGCAACCTTATACCCACCATATAGACCGAATTCGTGAATGAGGCCTACTAACGGTAAGACTAGCATATTAATTATACATATATGTATTTATTAAACTTGTAATAATATAATAGTACAGGGCGTATTTTAAACATTTCAAAAATACTAGGTTTTTAATCTCCAATTTAAAATTTTCGAAATTTAATACCATTTAAATTAAAATTTTAAATATTAAAACTCTTGATTTAATAATTATCACAAATTAAACTATTAATTTAAATTATTAAATCATAAGGGATTATCTAAATCATGAGGATAATTACCATTTAAACAATTAACTTATCCTAATCCCTTTTGTCCCTCTAAATTTTGTAAATAATGGGATGGGATAATTCAAAATCTTTAATTACCATATTTAGCCATTAAAAGATAATTACAAGTTATGAGATTATCCAAATCCCCAAAAATTTAGGATCTTATCTTGGGGAAGGAGGCAAATCTTGAAATCTAAGGGTTTAAAAACCCTAGATTTTGAAATCTTGGATTAAAAGGAAAGGATTCAAAAACTCTTTCAAGATTTTCGAAAATTAGGGTTAGGAAACCCTAATCTCAAAATCTATGGCCTCCTAGGGTTTATTGGCAATAAACCCTAATTTGTCAAGTTCATACAATTGAATGATACTAATTGAAAACAAGTTAACCAAAGTCTCTGATACCACTGATGGGTTTATACAAACAATCCTATGTGTGAATGCAACCCTAATTTGGATCTATGTTTTCACTATTAGATACACAACATTATGATCACATGGATAAAACCCTAATGTAGCATGCTATTTTTGAAATTCATATATAAGGTTAGATCACATACCTCTTGTTGTTATATTCCAATAACAACTTAAATCTTGAAATCCTTAGTCTTGAAAGCAAGCACCACAAGTGTAGTGCCTCTAATGGCTCACAAACACCACAAGGAATTGGAGAGGCTATAGAGAGAGAGAGAAAAGGGGGAGGTAGAAATTGTTTTTAGATGCTCTGGGGATCAAGTGGATGAAATCCTAAGGCCTTAGGGGTCTTTATATAGGGTTGGGATTAGGGTTTCAGTCCTAATCCTTATCGAGTTACTTGCCCACCAAGCAACCACAAGATATGACTTGAAAACCCTTATCTCTTGGACCTTGGACGATTTTAAGGATATCCTTATCCTTGAATTCGTCCATCCTTTAACAAGGATAACCATTACCCTATTATGAAACTATCACATAATTACAATTCAGCCCCTCTAGTTCAATTAATTACACTTGATCACAAAATTAATTCCTAATTAATTATTGACCAATATTAATAAAAAAATATGATTTCTCCTTTAATATATTATTTTGATAACATATTAATAAATCATAATAACCTCTTTCTCTATTTATTTCTCCAGTCAAGTTGCTTTGGTGAAGGAAACCCAAAAGGACCATGCACAACCGAGTCAAGTACTTGCCTAATATAGTTGCAGCCTTAGACACTATTCCAACACTTGTAACAACCCAATTTTCACGTCCAAAAATTTCATTTTTAAATCAATAATTTGGAAAGCATTTGTAAATAAAACATTTTCTGATCAAATCATTCCACAATCGTATATCGTGTTTGAAAAATAAAAATACGAAATCAACTGATTATCAGAGTACAAATCCTAGAGCAATCTCGTAAGACGGAAAATAGTGTATGTTTATGATGTATTGCTACCGCGCCAACTCCTTCCCCTTTGATGAAGAGGTACCTGAAACCAAACTGAAAATTGTAAGCACAAAGCTTAGTGAGTTCCCCCAACATACCACATACCATACAATTATATAACATACATTAAAATCATATAACATACCATACTTGTCAAGCATTTCTGGTGTGCCCGACCTACCCGGTATGGCCATTCTTGGGTGCCGACCTACCCGTGCGGCCATTCTAGGGTGCCGACCACCGTTCGGTCCTATCAACCGAACCTCGGGGACTGTTTCATCCCTACCACTACTACTATCACATATCATAACATAATATACGATTAGACATATCTGGGGTATCTGACTACCCTACGGTCCTAACAACCGAACTCGGGAACTGTTCCCCTCCTACTACCCCTAATACACATCTCATATCATGTTAGCATATAATCATGACATCACATACTGTCAGACGTATCTGGGGTGTCTGACTACCCTTCGGTCGTAACAACCAAACTCTACTACTATAACACATCAAGCTAGCATATAACATATCAGGTAGTAGCAAAACTAGATGATATCACAAAGACAATCATCTAACAAACAACTCCTAATGGTGGGTCAGCATTGTGGCCGTACACCCACCGCTACTGGAAGGTAACTCACATCGAAGTAGCTGCTGATCTGTGCGGGAACTGTCTGACTGCTGCTCCGAAAATCCTCCGACTGCAATTCCCATGAAACACTCAATCAAACACTGCTAACTGTCCTTAGGGTAAAATGACCATTTTCCCCTTGACCAAGTAAAAAGTCAAAGTCAAAGTCAACTTCCAATTGACCCAACTCGTCGAGTTGGCTCGCTAACTCGTCGAGTCCCTATCCAGTCGATTTTCCTCACTCCCGTCCCTACTCATCGAGTTAGGCATTGACTCGATGAGTTTTCCTTCTATATAGATATCCAATAGTCCTTTATTCGACTTGCCGAGTCGTATGACCAACTCGTGGAGTTCACCTTCATCCGATGAACACTCTGGTCCGTGACTCGCCGGGTTGTATGAACAACTCACCGAGTCTGTTCTTGAGGCAAGAAGATTTCCTTGGACTCGCCGTGTCAGGGCATTGATATGTGCATAATTAGTTAATTATTTAGCATACATTTTTATTCATTTTTAACTAATTATGTGTATAATGTGGACAAAAGGTACTTAATAATGTTCAAATTTTGTTTTCAGTCCAAAAGACATGCTTGGGAGTGAAAGGGAACAAGGGGAAGCAATTAGAGACCAAAGAATAAAGAATGAGGGACAAAAGTCTTCCTAATCAGCGAGTCCATTAGAATATTCTAAAAGATAAGTCAAGACTCCTGGTATGAGACGGATAACTAGCATCTACTCGGGAAGCAATTAGACTCCATTTAAATTTTGTTTTCAGTCCAAAATACATGCTTGGGAGTGAAAGGGAACAAAGGGAAGCAATTAGAGACCAAAGAATGAAGAATGAAGGACAAAAGCCTCCCAACTCGGTGAGTCCCTTAGAATATTCCAGAAGATAAGACAAGACTCCTGGTATGAGACGGATAACTAGCATTTACTTGGCGAGTTGGGTCTGTTACTCGCCGAGTACACCCTGTTTTGTGATAATTATAAATACCAAAGTATTATCCGATGGAAAAAGACTTTTGGCGATTTTGAGAGCTGAACCTGCGAAAAAGAACCCTTGGAGGAGCTAAGGAACCCTAATCTTCAATCCTTGGAAGAATCAAGGCAATTAGGTTAATCATTCCACTTAGCTTCAGGAATTAAGTATGTTTAGCTTAGTTAAATCTGCTTTTGAGTTTGTTTTTATCATGACTATGAACTAAATTCGTTTTGTTTCTGTTGGGGAAGACTAATTTACTCCTATGGTTTAGAATATACTTTTTGATTGATTGTTATTTAGTGATTTTATTAAATTAAGTTTGTTAAAGAACCTTATACATTAATGACAACTATTTTCTGTTAATTGGAAGGTAATTAAGCTGCATGAACATCTCTTAATTATTAACCTCACATGTTATGTGAACACTTGATCATATGCTTAAGAGTAATGAATATGAAATTAAGATTAATTAGAGAATGGGTAAATTAATGTGTGAGCTTGTTTGAGAAACCAACAAACAAGAGGTTAATAGAAACACCAACTTGATTAACCAATTACAAATCTTATTTAATCCAAACAATTGAACTAGGGAATTAATTAGTATAAACAATTGGCCACTGCTTGAATTGATTAATTGTCTAAGGGTTAGGAGTAATGAACATGAACCTAACCACTATAGTTGGTAACCAATAATAATTAATTTATCATTTAAATAACCATAGGAGTGAATTAGTTGAACCTAAACAAAAACCCTTTAATAAATTTGGTGAATATGTCATTTGCTTTAATTTTTTAGTTAGTTAATTGTTTTAAGTGCTATGTTTAAGTTTCTAGTGTTGTAAAACTAGAGAAAAAACCCTTTACCTTTATTACTTGTTTAGTTAAAATTAGTAATTAGATTAATTTCCATTCCCTGAGTTCGACACCCTACTTATCCAAGTATACCACTAAAAGACAGGTTCAATGCCTTTGTGTGCTTAATTTATTAACTAATAGTAGGATTAAAACTAGTTCGTTTTACACACATCAAGTTTTTGGCGCCGTTGCCGGGGAACGGTTCTAAATAATTTATCTAATTTCTAATTTTTTCGATCCTTTGTGTGAGTTTACTGGCACAAAGTTAATTTATTGCAGATTAATAATTAGTAGTTAGGTTTTAGCACCTAAATTAGTTTTTATCTCACGTTTTGATTTTTTTCAAAAGTACACTACTACTCGCCGAGTGCATTCTCACATACTCGGCGAGTATAGCAGATTTTAGCTTTTAATTTTTGTTTTTTTAGTACACTTTTTTGTTATTTTTATGTTTTTATCTTTTTTTTTTATTTCAGGACTTTCATGAACAAAGGATCAAACACCCTGCTGGTACCCCCGTTTGAAGATCCCGAATCCGCATTGAGAAAAATCAAAGGAAAGGACGTGGAAAGCTCGAATACACCAATGGAGTCACCTTTGTCTAATTTGAAGGTTGTTTTTGGGAAGAAGAAGAGCAGAAAATCAAGAGCATCCATCGCATCTTTAGCAAGCGAAGACCCGATCAAGGAAGACACCGAGTACGACACCGAGGATGAATAAGAACCCACATACGGGCACGACTCCGATTCCGGTAACGAGTTAGCTCATACCATGGCTAACATTGATGAAATCCCCATGGGAGAATGGAAGAAGAGGATCCGCGATGACACCGGCCTGGGACTTGTGCAACCCGCAATTCCCGCTACTGCTACTTTCGAGCTAAAGGGCCACATACTCGCCCATATCAAAGAAATTCCTTTCTATGGAAAAGACCACGAGGATGCCTACAAGAATTTAGATGAAGTCAATGATGTAGCTGGTTATTTCAATGTTCCAAATGTGCCTCGCGAGACTCAGCTACTTCGTATGCTTCCAGTGACATTCAAAGGTGCTGCAAAAGATTGGCTCAAATCACTTCCCCCCGGATCAGTCACCACATGGGCCAAGATGAAAGAAGAATTCATTGATGACTTTTTCCCACCTTCCAAGATAGCCAAACTGAAGAAAGCAATAGCTAACTTTGAACAACAAGCTGGAGAGTCAATATATGAAGCTTGGGAGAGGTACAAGAGCTTACTAAGAAACTGCCCACACCATGACCTAAATAGCCAGCAAGAAGTCTCCATTTTCTATGATGGAGTCAATGTCACAACCATGCAGTTACTTGACTCGCAAGGCCCGCTCACAAAGAAGCCACCCCCAGTGATCAAGGAATTAATTGAAGAATTCTCTAAGCACTCTCGAGAATACCAAAACCCAAGAAATGATGTTACTAGGGGACCGGCATATGCAACTATTGAAGACTTGTCCGCGGTCATGGCTATGCTAAAAACCATGGATAGGAGGATGGATAAAATGGATCAAACGATCCATGCTATTCGGGTGGGTTGTGAAAATTGCAATGGACCTCATCTTACTAGAGACTGCGACTTGGATGAAAATGGAAACAAAAAGGTGGAAGTATGTTACTTAAGTGGGGACCGATATGAAGAAGACTGGCGAAAACCAAAGAAAGAGTGGCTCCCGTATGAAGAGTACAAGAAGGCTAAGGAGGAGAAGTACAAGTAGAAAGGAAGAGGTTTTTACCAAAAGGAGGAGCCGGCACAACAAAGAAAACCAAGTTTGGAAGAGATGCTTACCAAATTTGTAGTTGATTCAGAAAAGAGAAATAGCGATCATGATGCTACCATTCAAGAAACAAGAACTAACCTTAGAAACCAGCAAGAATCCATTTAAAACATAGAAATGCAGCTGGGGCAACTTGCTCAACAAATAAACCAAAGATCACCGGACGAACTCCCTAATAAAACCGAAAATAACCCACGAGGCGCGCACATAAATATAGTTACAAGAAGAAGTGGGAAAATAATCACTCCTCTGGCTGCTATTCAGAAAAAAGCACCTAAAGAATCACAGAAGGAGGAGGTAGAAAATCAAGCAGAAAATCAAAATCTTCAATCTAGCAGCTCTACTCACCGAGTACCAAATATGGACTCGGCGAGTACACTGCCAAATCCGAAGGAACAGGTCCCTGAAAAGCTTTATCAGCCTCCAATGCCATACATAGCCCGAGCTAAGAAGGAGAAGCAGGAAAATGAGTACCAGAAGTTTCTAGATCATATCAAGGCTCTTCAAATCAACATACCCTTCATTGAAGCTGTCGTCCAAATGCCCAAATATGCTAAGTTCCTTAAGGAACTTCTCACTGATCGAAGGAAGATGGAAGAAGTGAAGAAGGTAGTGCTTAATGAAAACTGCTAAGCTGCTATGCTAAATAAGCTACCAAAGAAGAAGGGTGACACGGGGAGCTTAACTCTACCTTGATAATTTGGCAACTTGGCTACCATTGATGCCTTAGCCGATTCGGGGGCAAGTGTGAACCTAATTCCATATTCATTCTTGAAGAAGCTGGATCTCCCGGAACCAAGGCCAATTCGCATGGCAATTCACTTAGCAAACAAGACAGTCACTTTCCCAAGAGGCATATGCGAGGACTTACTGGTCAAGGTCGACAAATTCGTCTTTCCTGCTGATTTTATAATTCTAGATATGGAGGAAGATCTTCAAGTCCCGATCATCCTTGGAAGACCCTTCCTCAACACTACGAGTGCTATAGTAGACATGAGGGATTCAAAGCTTACTTTGCGGGTAGGTGATGATTCTGTAACTTTTGGTGTTGATCAAGCCATGAAGTATGCAAGGAACATTGATGACACGACGTTCTCAATTGACATGCTAGATGAACTATTGGAGGAATGCGTAAGTGAAGATTCCAGCAAGTCCACAATTTTTGATGAAGAATTTGATGCAGAAAAAGACTTAATGGAGATCGAAAGGCTGCTAGAAGAAGCTGAGTTTGAAGAAATAGTCAGGCAATCTGAGAGCCCTACTCGCCGACTTCCTCCTTAGAAAAGGCAGAATTCATAAATGCAGCCACAAAATCGCCGAGTACCTTACCTGCACTCGGCGAGTACAACAGTCAGAACCAAAAATTTGAGCTCAAAAAGTTACCAGAACATTTGGAGTATGCTTTCCTTGAAGATGCCAACCAAAAGCAAGTAATCATAGCCTCTGACCTATCCAAATCTAAAAAGGAAGAGCTCGTGCAAGTGTTGAACAAGCAGAAGCGGGCCATAGCATGGAGCATCACCGACATCAAGGGAATAAGCTCATCTTATTGCTCTCACAAGATCAATCTGGAAGAAGGAGCAAAGTCGGTTGTACAGCACCAAAGAAGATTAAACTCGAATATGCAAGAAGTGGTCAAGAAGGAAGTGGTTAAACTCTTAGATGCGGGAATTATCTATTCCATTTCCGACAGTCCGTGGGTGAGTCCGGTCCAAGTGGTGCCCTAGAAAGGAGGGATGACGGTCATAACCAACGAAAAGGACGAGCTAATTCCGAAACGAACGATAACCGGTTGCAGAGTGTGCATCGATTATCGAAGGCAAAATGATGCCACTCATAAAGACCATTTTCCCTTACCTTTTATTGATCAAACGTTAGAAAGATTGTCGGGCCATAGTTACTATTGCTTTCTAGACGGATTCTCGGGTTATGTCCAAATACCCATAGACCCAATGGACTAAGAAAAGACCACATTTACTTGCCCAAGTGGGACTTTTGCTTATAGGCGCATGCCCTTTGGGCTATGCAATGCACCCGCGACTTTTCAAAGGTGTATGACAGCCATATTCCACGATATGGTGGAAAAATTCATGGAAGTTTTTATGAACGACTTTTCTGTTTGTGGATCTTCTTTCCATGATTGTCTCACAAATCTTGACTTAATGCTTGCTAGGTGTGAAAAAACCGACTTGGTCCTCAACTGGGAGAAATGTCACTTTATGGTTAAGGAGGGTATAGTGTTAGGCCACAAGGTTTCCAAAATGAGAATTGAAGTGGATCGGGAAAAGATTGACACCGTTGCCAAATTACCCCGACCAACTAATGTGACGGGCATTAGAAGTTTTCTAGGACACACAGGTTTTTACCGGCGTTTTATAAAAGATTTTTCTAAAATAACTAGACCTTTAACACAATTACTATTAAAAGATGCACCACTTAATTTTACTAAAGAGTGTTTAGAGGCATTTGAATTTTTAAAGGAAAAATTAAATAATGCCCCGATCATTGTTGCACCAAATTGGAGTTTACCCTTTGAAATTATGTGTGATGCTAGTGACTTTGCATTAGGAGCTGTCCTTGCTCAAAAGGTTGATAAGCACTTTTGACCCATATATTATGCTAGCAAGAATCTAAATCCAGCCCAACAAAATTACACCACCACGGAAAAAGAATTATTAGTTGTGGTGTATGTTTTTGATAAGTTCCGTCCTTATTTAGTTTTATCTAAAACAACCGTTTTTCATGACCACTCTGCTATCAAGTATTTATTTGCCAAACAGGATGCCAAGCCAAGACTGATACGATGGGTGCTACTTCTTCAAGAGTTTGACATAGAGATATGAGAAAAAAAGGGAATGGAGAATGTAGTAGTTGACCACTTGTCAAGGCTTCAAAAGCCACGATTGCACGAAGATAGAGTTGGCGATGATTTTCCGGACGAGTATATTATGATGACCGTGGGAGAAGAACCATGGTTTGCAAATATAGCTAACTACTTAGCTAGAAATTACATCCCAAAAGATCTCACAACTCAACAAAAGAAGAAATTCTTTTCCGAGATAAAATATTAGTTTTGGGATGAACCATATCTTTTTCGAAGCTGCGCGGATGGGATCATACGAAGATGCGTGTTTGGGAATGAAAGCCATAAAATATTAGAGCATTGTCATAGCGGGCCCACGGGTGGAAATCATGGAGCACATTACAGTGCAAAGAAGATCTTTGACATTGGGTTCTATTGGCGCACAATTTTTAAAGATGCAGCCCAATTTGTCAAAGAGTGTGATGCTTGTCAAAGAGTGGGAAACATTTCATCTCGAAATGAAATGCCACGACATAGTATCCAAGTGTGCGAAGTATTTGATGTGTGGGGGATTGACTTCATGGGAACAATTCCTATGTCTAAAGGCAAACAATACATATTGGTGGCGGTGGATTATGTATCCAAATGGGCGGAGGCACAAGCGTTACCAACTAATGACGGTCGGGTAGTGGTGCAGTTTTTAAAGAAGTTATTTTCACGATTTGGAGTCCCAAAAGCTCTTATAAGTGACCGAGGCATGCATTTTGCCAATGATCAACTAGAGAAGGTGCTAAGGAAATATGGGGTAACCCATAAATTTTCTACATCCTACCATCCACAAACTAGTGGACAAACCGAAGTGACAAATCGAGCTTTAAATCAAATCGTGGAGAAATCGGTGGGGAGCAATCGCAAAGAATGGTCAGATAAGCTAGATGATGCGCTTTGGGCCTTTCGTACAGCTTTCAAAATGCCTATTGGTACTACACCATATATGTTAGTTTATGGAAAGCAATGCCATTTTCCGATGGAGATATATCATAAAGCTTTTTGGGCTTTAAAGATGTGCAACTTCAACATGGAGGAACTCAAGAGAAACCGGTTATTGCAAATGAATGCTCTTGAGGAGCTTAGAAATGATGCATACTCTAGTTCGTTGATCTATAAAGAGAAGACAAAGATGTGGCATGACAAGAGGATAAAAGAAAATAAAGAATTTCATGAAGGCCAAAAGGTGTTGCTCTTTAATTCACTGCTAAAGCTTTTCTCGGGAAAACTCAAGTCAAGATGGGATGGTCCTTTTCTGGTGAAGATTGTGTTTCCACATGGTGCTATAGAGATATTGTTAAGAGATGGAACACCTTTCAAGGTCAATGGACATAGGGTCAACAATTATGAAGAAGGAGTCCCCAAGAATGAAGGTATGGAAGAATTGATGTTGCTGGAAGGGATTGCAACTGCCTAGAAGGGGAGGAGTCCAGCTAATGACTCCTTAAAAAGAAGCGCTTCTTGGGAGGCAACCCGAGTTTCAAGTTTGCATTTTCTTTCCTTTACTTTATTTTTATTATTTTATCTTTTTCATTCGTCTTCTTCTAAGAATATAATTGCTTGAGGGAAAGCAATGCTTAGAGTGTGGGGTGGATGGTTAAAAAGGAGAAAATACATTAATTTTTCAAAACATTCAAATTTTTTTCAAACTGCAATGATTACTCGCCTAGTAGGCACGTATACTCTGCGAGTACCTGCCCAAATAACTCAATAAATGCGTAACAACAGTTCTAATCGGCGAGTAGATCTTTTCTACTCGGCGAGTAGCCAACTTACACAGATGGTTTATAATCTGTAAAATAAGGGTTTTCACCCATTTAACCTATACGCTCGCCGTGCACAGCCTCCTTCAAGCATTCTCTACGATTTCTTCAATTTTCCACTTAATCTTCGTCTTTCAAAGGAAAAGGTAAGATCTTTACACTTAAAACTCATCAAAGGTTCAAGCTTTATCATTGATTTGCCCCTATTTTACTTAAAATCGGATTTGGGGGTTTCCTCAAGTTCTAAGGTTCTAATTTTGCCATGAATTAGGTAATGTTAGGAGAAATTTCTTTTGGATCTATGGTTATTTGACTTAATACAACAAACCCCTGTGAAAAATTAGGAGATTTAGACAGCCTATATATTATCGATAGGCTTTCTGTCCCGAAGTTCATTCTACTCGCCGAGTAGATGATATGGACTTGGCGAGTAGGAGTTGTTGCAACTTTGTTTATTTGATTTTAATTGTTGGGTTTGTTTTGTTTGTGTTTCCTTTATGTTGTTATGCAGATACCATGTTCACAAGAGGGCAATCATCAAGAGGGGGAAGCCAAGGTGACATCTCATGGCTCTCATTTCGACAAATCACGTCCAAATCATCTTAAGATTGAGCTAAAAATAAATTAGAGGCGTTGAAACAGAAGGAGATTCATTTGCCCAACGCTGTTGACTGGGATTGGTTGGGAAAAGTGGGTTTGGAGGAGGAGCTCACGCCATATTTGGTGAAGGAGTGCAACTTGGGGGATACCACCATCATATGTGATGGTTGGTTACAATTATTCAAGATACAAGAACCGGTTTATGTTGAACTATGTTGGGAGTTTTTTGCTACCATCTCATTCCTAGGTGGTAGTGAGTACTACAATCCCAACATAATTTCTTTTTCTCTTGGTTGGGAGCTGCGACAATGCAGCATGGCTGAATTTTCCTGGAGGCGGATTTATGATCAAAGCACTATGATGACTGAGGATTTTGAAGCCTTTCTGGAGAATTACCACAAGGAGCTTCCCGAGGCAGTGGTTTCCTCTACCTGGTGGAATACTATTGCCAACGGGGTGTATATTCCTTCTACCGCTCAAGAGGGTCATATTCGCTCGCCGCCATCTTCTTATTCACCACTTCGTGGCCAACACCATCAACATGCGGAAGGATTCGAATAAGGTTCCAACCCTTGATATCTTCTATCTCTGGAGTATTATTACTCCCCATGCTTTCTGCAATCTTCCTTATTGCATCGCCAATTTTCTTACTGAAGGGGCAGTTAAGGAAAAGGTGAACTCCAAGATCAATGGAGGCATGTTTGTTACAAGACTTGTCAGGTCGTTTGGGGTCTTAGATTTGCAAGAAGCAAGGGCGCTCACGGTCATTTATCCTCCCCCATTCAACACTGCATTATACAGGATGGCATGGATCGTGGAGAAGTTTGGTGATTCCTTTTCCATTCCACATGCGGACGAGCCAGCAATCCCCAAGGAGCAGGGAAGACGGGTAAGGCAACGTAGCGAGCGAGTACGAGAAGACCCACCGGTTATTCCGGTGGAGGAGGATAGCGATGGGTGGAGTCAAGTGGAATACCGGTGCTATTTGGTTGATATTAGACGAGGGGTTAATTATAACAACCAATCATTCGAGTACCTCTTCGAGCAAATGAACATCGCCTGAGACCCGGTCTGGGATACCCCTACATCATGAGTTGGGAAGAAAGAATGATGTGGGGTAATGAAGGAGGACGAAGCGGAGCTGGAGGAGCCGGTATGGAAGTAGAAGATTGATTACTTTATTTTTATGTTTTGTGTTTTTATGGTGTTTTGTTTTGAACAATTGTTAAACTTGGATGGTTTTTGTTTTTTTTTTGGATTTTTATTGCTTTCACTTTTAGTTGCTTATTTTTCAGGGATGGAAGGTTAGGAAGCATAATAAAGTGTTGAGGGTCAAGTAAGGAATGAGAGATGTTCAAGAAAAAGTACGAAGTCCTGTACTTAGGATTGAGTCCGTTTGAGTCGAGAGTAATGAAGTGTGTTGTTGTTGAAGGGTTTAGAGAAAGGGTCAGTGAAATTTCCAATTTCAAAACCTGAGTCTAAAGGAACATGAGTTGGATCAGTTTTGGCAATACAGTGCCTACTCGCCGAGTTCACAAATTCTACTCGGCGAGTACATGGGGTATTACACGTTATATTTCCAAGTTAGGAGCTACTCGCTGAGTACACGACACGACTCGCCGAGTAGACTAGCAATTTTCGAGTTCCGGAGCTATTTTGAGCACTTTCACTGCAACATTTATCCACTTTTCGTGAAGAGTTGTTACTGGGGATTTTCTAAGAAGCTTGTTCCATGATATTTTCGAGCTGTGAACCACACGAGACGCATGACACCCAAGACATGGATGAGCTGTTCCCATGGCTAAAGTCAATTGAAGATGGAGCTAAAGAAAAGAGTATCAACCTATCGACTTCTACCCCACGGGAGTTTGTTCCAATTCTCTCTATAGTTGCATTTTTTTTACATGATATGCAATGAGGGCATTGCATAAAATAAGTGTGGGGTAGGGGATTGGTCACACATTAGAAAATTTAGAATCTTAATTCAGGCTAATTTTAAAAATTGTTGCATACCAAAAATATTACTTAGGAATTAATTTAGAAAATTTTGGTAAAAGCAATTAGGGTTCCATGTTAGAATTGTGTTGATAATTGCATGAAAACCCAAATGTTTAGTTGAGCCTATATACGTTCTAGTGCATTTGTGGCTTCCTTATTCTAGTGAAATCATGGGACAAAAACACGACCTCGCTCAACGTGAGGGATGTAATATGTTTAGCATCGTGTACCAGAAATGTATCCAGGAAAATTATTATCTTTAGCCAATAAAGGTTGAAGCTGAGCGCCCCAGCTTAAGCATGTAGGGATTTGAGTGAAAAAAGTGAGGAACATATAAAAAAAGGAGAAAATTACAAGAAAAGTTTGAAGAATTTTTGGAGCATTAAAGTCAAATATCAAATATGAAGATCAAAAATTCCAAAGAAATTCAAAAAAGTGAAGATACCAAAAACCAAACAACAAGGTGGTGAATTCAAAGAGATCAAAGATCAAATGTTAAAGAAATAGAGAATTCCAAAGAGCTCCAAAAATACCTTGAGGTTAAGAGGTTTTCTGAAGATTGATTCGGAGGTATGCATAAAATGAGCATAGTTCGGGGTGAGTGGTCGAATGTTTATGAGGATTGTGAGTATTTGGAGTATGGGGGTATTTAGGACAATTTTAGACACAAATTCATGCGTTGCGGTCTTGGCATAATGGCTGGGTTAGATTGGAGTTGTCATATGTGGTTCTAATATGTTAAAATCCAGTTTTTCTTGGGGGCAAGCAAAAGTCAAGTGTGTGGTATTTTGATATGTGCATAATTAGTTAATTATTTAGCATACATTTTTATTCATTTATAACTAATTATGTGTATAATGTGGACAAAAGGTACTTAATAATGTTCAAATTTTGTTTTCAGTCCAAAAGACATGCTTGGGAGTGAAAGGGAACAAGGGGAAGCAATTAGAGACCAAAGAATAAAGAATGAGGGACAAAAGTCTTCCTAATCAGCGAGTCCATTAGAATATTCTAAAAGATAAGTCAAGACTCCTGGTATGAGACGGATAACTAGCATCTACTCGGCGAGTTGGGTCTGCTACTCGACGAGTACACCCTGTTTTGTGATAATTATAAATGCCAAACTATTATCCGATTGAAAAAGACTTTTGGCGATTTTGAGAGCTGAACCTGCGAAAAAGAACCCTTGGAGGAGCTAAGCAACCCTAATCTTCAATCCTTGGAAGAATCAAGGAAATTAGGTTAATAATTCCACTTAGCTTTAGGAATTAAGTATGTTTAGCTTAGTTTAATCTGCCTTGAGTTTGTTTTCATCATGACTATGAACTAAATTCGTTTTGTTTCTGTTAGGGAAGACTAATTTACTCATATGGTTTAGAATATACTTTTTGATTGATTGTTATTTGGTGATTTTATTTAATTAAGTTTGTTAAACAACATTATGCATTAATGACAACTATTTTCTGTTAATTGGAAGGTAATTAAGCTGCATGAACATCTCTTAATTATTAAGCTGCATGAACATCTCTTGAAGGGCAACTCGGCGAGTCCATGGATGGACTCGGCGAGTAGGGTCGCGACTTTGGTCGCGTGTCAAGTGGCTTACTCGGCGAGTCCAAAGATGGACTCGGTGAGTAGGTGCTGAGTGGAGAAAACCCTAATTCTTGGGGTTGAGCCCTATATACAGAACTTAACATCCATTCCCCTAGCCCCTTTACTCATCCTCAAGTCCAGAAACCCTTAGCATTTGTGTTTGTGTGGATCAAAGTGCATTTGGGAGCTTGAAGGGTATTTGTTGAAGAAATCTTGGGAGTTTGGAGACTTGGAGCAAAGGGCTTTGCTTGGATTCGAGTTTCATTGCAGTTGGGGCATTCTTTTGAGGTAGTATCTTGTTCTTGGGCTGTTACTCATATGGATTCATCATTTTGGGGTTTATGGGAGCTTATCTTGGTATTTTTTGGAGTTTAGAGGTTATATCTAAGGTTGTTACCTCAGATCTGGAATGGGGAAGGTCTAGAGTGCATTAAAGTCCCTGCGTTTGAGTGCTTAGTGAAGCAATCATGTCCCAAACCCTAGATCTAAAGTGTATAAGGCCTAGATCTCTTTGGATTCACATAAAGTTTGCCACTTTACGTGATGGATGGGTTGTAGGAGGCTAGATCTATGTTTTGGATCAATTGCTTGGCCTGGAACGCTTCTGTATGGATCCAGACCGGTGGTACTCGGCGAGTAACAAGGGTGGACTCGACGAGTTGCTTGAAGATGAGCTGGAACTCGATGAGTTGGATGAACAACTCGGAAAATAGGTTGAAGATAGGCTTAGACTTGGCGAGTCTGTTCTTGGACTCGGCGAGTCTTGTCGAAGAGTCCCAATATTTTCTGGTTAAGCCGAGAATCGGTAAGTCAAGGGATGACTCGGTGAGTTGGGTGCGAGTGGACTAAGAGTTGTTGGACTCGACGAGTCTCGGGGTGACTCGGCGAGTCAGGTCGCGGATTGAGGGTAGTTCTGAGCTTGGGGACTCGGCGAGTCATCGGGTGACTCGGCGAGTAGAGTCAGTCAGGGGTTGATTTTGACCGTTGTCCAGGGTTGACTAGTTTGACTTTGTAGTGTTAGTCAGCCAGGATCAAGGTTGTATTAAGTAGAGATATGCTTGTGTTGTAGGAGGATGATAGCTCGGGAGATCGAGCACTAGTGATTCCGAGATACGCGAGGTGAGTCTTCTCACTATACTTTACCTTGAGTAGGTAACCAGAGTTATGTGACAGAGTATTTGTATGCTATGTATGTTATGTGTTGTACTGCATTATTTCTATGTGATTTATGATATGCATGTTTACAGAGTTAGAACCGTAAGGTTCACAGACTTAGAACCTGAGGGTTCATAGAGTTGGGTGCACGGACCCATAGAGTTATAGCCTTGAGTGGCTATTATGTGTTATATGGAGTATTTTGGGGAACTCACTAAGCTTTGTGCTTACAGTGTTTGATGTTATTTGTTTCAGGTACTAGTGACGACCGCGGGAAGGCGCCGGCTTGATCAGTACACACGCACGGGATTTATGATTTTGAGATCTTGGGATTTTGTATGACTTGGATTGAACGATTGAAAATGGTTGTTTTCTGAATATTGAATGAATTATGTTTTATAAAAATTTGAAAAGTTTGTTTTGAAATTTACGGTGTTACAATTTGGTATCAGAGCCTTCGTTTGAGGGATTCGGATGCCCCTCCGGGCGTATTTGAACTCAAACCGAGGATTTGAGAAATTTTACAACCAAAACTACAAATTTTCTAAAAAGAAAAAGAAGTTTTGGAGACAAGCAGAGTGGATGGTGTGTACGGTCAGCCAGCGCCCGAACTGTGAATCCCCAAAATACCCTTACTTTTGTGTTATGAGATATTTATGATGCACTTTATGAGATATTATTTCATGCTAGGGACAGGCTAGGTATTCCATATCTTAGGACTAGAGTGGCCTGATTTGTGATGCCTTGGCCTAGGGATTGCTGTTTTATACGATGTGCTTTTGAGTATGTGATGAGTGAGAATATTTAGTTGGAATCCTTTAGGGGATTCGAGTAGAAGAGTAATCTAGGGGAGATACCTAGATAAGTACCATGGTACTTATTAAAGGTGTAGTTAAAACCCGCGAGGGGAAGAGTTGCAGAGTTCGGTGGTACTTTCGTGGATGAGCTGAGCAAGCGGAGTTATCACCCAGAGTGAGTTATATATATATATATATATATATATATATATATATATATATATATATATATACATATATATATATATATATATATATATATATATCCTTCAATGCTCGAATGTTGCTTGCTTCTTGCTTTATGGAACTCTCAATGATGGGAGTCAGCTACCAAGCGAATATGACGATATTCAGGAGGTAGATAGTTGGCGTCATTAGGAGCTCTTCAGCAGCTGATGGCAGAGAAGTGTGAGAATCTAGGAAGAGCCTAGGGAGTATCTGTAGCTAGATGAGTGCGCTGGTAGAGTAGAGGATTTTGCTAGAGAGCAAGCACGCGACGGAATTGGGGATCGAGAAGGTCGAGCAGCTACTTAGGAGGTCTGGGATAGTCCGTGTGGAAAGTATGGGTAGATGTGGCAGGTAGTTTGGGCCCGTAGTTCTGAAAGCAGAGGACCCATACTTGATACAGGGGGTATTCTAGAGTTTCTAATGAGCGTATTAGGGAGTGATGTTATGGTTCGAGTACCATACATCGGAGCAGGTGGAGGATTGATGTTATGGTTCGAGTACCATACCTCGGAACAGATTGAGGAGTGATGTTATGGTTCGAGTATCATTCATCGGAGCAGATGAAGGATTGATGCTATGGTTCGGGTACCATACACCAGAGAATATTGAGAAGAGATGCCATGGGATGGGTACCATGGTTCGTAGTGAATGATGCTTATGGTTCTCCAGTTATCCAGTCTCGATTGATGAGGTAGAGATTGGATTCTTTGGGTTTTAGGCCTGTGGGCCATGATTGAGTTCGAAGAGGCATCCTTTGAGAGGGAGGTTGAGAGCCTTTCAGAGTATTTTCGTAAGGAGTCAAAGGGAGGGGAGAATTTCGGTCTGAGTTGAGCAATCAATCGATAGAGGAGATGTCACCTTCTATGACCTGAGTGGTGTTATTTATGTTCGTGTGCGAAACATGAGAGGCATGATGTTTAGGTTTTGGGTTTGGGGGTAAACCCTACAGGTTGTCATTGATGATGATTTTCCTTCAGAGTATCAGGTAACATGTGTGCCGCAAGGCAGTGATTATCATGAGCAGATAGTCAGTTAGGACTGAGATAGTCGAGGACCACGTTACACCTATTTGAGTGTAGTAGGGCGTATGGTAGTGGTATCAGTGGGGAGTCCAGTAGAGTTTATCAGTGCAGTGGTTTTCAATCTATGTTGGGTATTGAATATGGGAGTAGGTCCCTATTCTTTGGACGATCCATGTGTTGGAACATTGGTTGATGAGTCGAGGTGGGGGAGTATGATGATTCGTGGTTCAGTCTATGGGTGAGTGATGTTATTGGACAGTTGAGTTGTTTGGTATTGGATTGGTATGAGACCTGGAACGACTAGAGGCCATCGTGACAAGAAGTTCCTGAGGATTTCATCTGAGGTTTAGAGTCCATGAGATCGATTGATATGCTTAAAGGGGATCTTCGAGCATTGCGCAACCCTTGCCAGGGGCAGGTGCGATTCTGCTGGTAAAAATAATTGGCAGGATGGTTGTAGGACAATTGGGGACGGTTCGAACCCTAGTGCGGGAGAACCGGGTATTTTATTAAGGGAACCAGAGATTTGTGCAAGAGCGGTTAGGGGTTGAATACAGGAACCTGCAGCTTGAATTCATGGGATCAGGGTCATTGGTGATCAGGGAAAGTTGCAGGGCGAGAAAATGCAGGTGGTATATGTCTGAGAGAGAGATGGGCGTCTCCACGGCAGGTGGTGAATGGACAGGAATCTGGCAGTGGTCAGGGTCGTTTCAAGTGGAAGGCTCGTGATGACAGTATGGACAGTCCAGAACTTCTGGGTCGAAGTATGGATTGTTTATGCCTTTTGGGGTGGTTAAAAGATCATCGAGCAGCCAACTTCCGGGCCGGTATGTGTATTCTTGCGTGTATCTGAGCAGTAGAGGAAAGGATTCCAGAGGATTATCAGTGTGTTCTGAAGCATCAGTGCTTTCTTTGTATTCAAAGTGAGTGTCTGGATACACTGAAGTTGTGCATTGGGTACAATGAAGAATTATTATGAGGCTCAGAGGAATGTATTGTTGTATATGTATGGTGCTGGGAGTAGGAGAATCAGTGGTAGAGGCAGGACATTGTGATGTTCGGTGATGGTGTTCTGTGGTTTCCGCGTATAGCATCTTGATTTCGGAATTATTTAGAGTCTTGAGTTTGAAGCGACTAGTGATGTATCATGTATCTAGGGTTCCAGTTGGAGCCCTTTACGTATTGTCATCAAGAGGGAATTATTTAAGGAAGTGGATCTACGCAGAGATGGGTTATGCGTATAGCGGTTGCCGTAAGAGTCTGTAATGCATATTGGGGCAAGTGTGTAACTACCTATGATAGGCTTCGGTGCATGAGTTAGTGAGCATAGTGTGGCGTTGTAATGAGAATGAGGGTGTTGTGATGCTACGGGGAGCTGTAGTACTTGCAAGCCACAGAGAGAGAGAGAGAGAGAGAGAGTCGTGATACTACGGGGAGTTATACTATTCGCCAATCAGAGGGTGTTGTGATGTTACAGGGAGCTGTAGTACTCACAAGTCAGAGAGTGGGAGTCGTGGTACTGCAGGGAGCCGTAGTACTCACTAGTCGGTTGGCGTTGTGGTGCTACGAGGAATCGTAGTACTCACTAGTCGGAGACTGTCGTGATATTGCAAGAAGCCATAGAACTCGTTAGACAGCAAGAGAGTGTGATGATGGAGTGTTCTCCGATCAGTGTACGATGCAGAGGAGTTTTAGGCTTGAGTAGCCCTAGTATTGAGTTTCGGAGCCTAGTGGTTAAACTGGGGCGTGGCTGGGGCCTCCGCCTCTGTCGAGAGATTCAGCAAGGTGCCTAGGAGATATGGGCAGCAGACTCCAGAGGTCAGAATTGATTCGATCTTCGATCAGATTGTATTTTTCATATGAGGAGAAGAGAATTTGGTGACTTGTGTGTCACTTGGCCGGGATATTTGTCAAAGGGAGGAAGTTGGTGTGATATCTTGGGTCATGATATGTGTGACCTTTAGAGGTTCAGCTGTGGGGCCAAAAGCTAATATGGTGTTCAGTATCGAAGAGGGATATGAGAAATGAGGTAGAGTTTACCTTGGTGATGTCTGAGGACACTGCAGAGCAAGCGAACGATTCAGACGCTCGAGGACATACTTCGGGCATATATATAAGAAATTTTGGAGAGAGTTGTGACACGTATTTTCCCTTGGCAAAGCTTTCCTGCAACAACAGCCATCAGTTGAGCACCAATGTGCCACCCTTTATGCTATTGTACAGGAGGAGGTGTCGTTAGATCGGTAGTCCTTGAGTAGCGTGATTGCGGTGGTGGTATGGAATGACATCATGTCGGGGTGACTACTGAGGACGCAGAAGGGATTCCGCGGGTGTAGAACCAAGAGTCTCAAGATGGATGCAGGGATGGAGTCTGGGACTCCCAGCTTGATTCTGATCAGGAAGTCATGTGTGTAGTGGTGGTTCCCCTGGGGATGTTGGAAATGTCGTCAGCATGACGGGTTTTCCTAACTCGAGAGTGCGAGGACTGGCATAGCATGTGCGTGTGATTGCAAGAAGAGGACTCGTGGGAGTTACTCTGACATTGAAGAATGGGTCTTTCGGTCAGCATGGAATGGATAGAGTGGGATTCGGATTAGGGATCCGGTGGTTCATGGTTTTCTAGCTCATATGGGTCGAGTGATTGTAGAGATTTGGAGCAATGATGCATCATGGGAAGTACTCAGTTGTTGTGTGTGGATATCAGAGGGTAAATACGGTGCCCGGGTTGAGACGGTGGTCACGACACCGCAAGGAAAGAGAAAGTGAGTTCGAGTTTCGATGGGTATGCCTTGAGGGACCCGGTCCGGTTAAGGCCAGGTGGCGTGTTGTGGGAGTATTTTTGGAGATGAGTTGCCGTAGGCTTCGAGGATGAAGCCTAATTTAAGTGGGGGAGAATTGTAAAACCCCGAAATATCAAGAGTAGAGTTGAAGGGCTAAAAGTGTAAATCTTGAAGGGCAACTCGGCGAGTCCATGGATGGACTCGGCGAGTAGGGTCGCGACTTTGGTCGCGTGTCAAGTGGCCTATTCGGCGAGTCCAAAGATGGACTCGGCGAGTAGGTGCTGAGTGGAGAAAACCCTAATTCTCGGGGTTGAGCCCTATATAAAGAACTTAACATCCATTCCCCTAGCCTCTTTACTCATCCTCAAGTCCAGAAACCCTTAGCATTCGTGTGTGTGGATCAAAGTGCATTTGGGAGCTTGAAGGGTTTTTGTTGAAGAAATCTTGGGAGTTTGGAGGCTTGGAGCAAGGGGCTTTGCTTGGATTCGAGTTTCATTGCATTTGGAGCGTTCTTTTGAGGTAGTATCTTGTTCTTGGGTTGTTACTCATATGGATTCATCATTTTGGGGTTTATGGGAGCATATTGTAACACCGTAAATTTCAAACCAATTTTTTCAATTTTTTTTATAAAACATAATTCATTTAATATTTATAAAAACAACCATATTCGACTATCCCATTTAAGTAAATACATAATCCCAAGATCACAAATGTATAAATTTCGTGCGTATGTACGGATCAAGCCGGCGCCTTCCCGCGGTCGTCACTAGTACCTGAAACAATAAAATCAACACCGTAAGCACAAAGCTTAGTGAGTTCCCCAAAATACCATATATAACACATATTAGCCACTCGAAGCTATAACTCTGTGGGTCCGTTCACCCAAACTCTATAAACCCTCAGGTTCTAACTCTGTAAACATGCACAACATAAATCACATAGAAATAATGTAGTACAACACATAACATACATAGCATACAAACACTCTATCACATAACTTTGGTTACCTACTCAAGGTAAAGTATAGTGAGAAGACTCACCTCGCGTCTCGGTAAGTCGTGAATCCTGAAATCACTAGTGCTCGATCCCTCGAGCTAAATTCCTCCTCTAGATTGATGATCTAAGCCTCAAATCCACGAAATAGCAACCTCCTTTGCTTCCTCTTGCCTAGAATCTTCTCTTTCTTTGCTAAATGACACACACAAGGTCAAGAATGCTTCCTTACTCTCTCAAAACGTTCAAGCACTTAAGGGTTTCTCCCTAAGGGTTGGGTGAGCACAAATGACGGCCATAAGGCCGTTTAAATAGGCCTCAAACCCCGGAAGTTAGGGTTTCACCACACAGCGTGGACTCACCGAGTCCACTATTGGACTCGTCGAGTCCGGACGCGAACCCATGCCCAAATCCGCGATCCTACTCGATGAGTTTGAGCTCCAAGTCGCCGAGTCCACTCACAATTTTCATAAATAATTCCAAAATAGATACCTGGGAATTCTGAGCTGTTACAATTCTCCCCCACTAGAACTAGACTTCTCCCTCGAAGTCTCACTCTGCAAATAACTCTGGATGCTGCTCTCGCATCTCACGCTCCGGTTCCCACGTCATCTCGGACCCCTTCCGATGCTGCCACTGAACCAAGACCAAATGTACCTCCTTGTTACTAAGAACTTTGATTTTCCGGTCTCTGATGGCCACTAGTCTCTCAGCATAATTCAAGCTCGCATCCACCTGAATATCGTCTAATGGAACCAATACCGACTCATCAGCTATACACTTCCGTAATTGCGACACATGGAAAGTGTCATGAATCTTCCCCAACTTTGCTGGAAAATCCAAGCGATAGGCTACCCTGCCTACCCTCGCGACTACCCGAAATGGTCGGATATATTCGGGCCCCAACTTGCCCCTCTTCCTGAATCGGATCACTCCCTTCCAAGGAGAGACCTTCAGGAGCACAAAATCACCGACCTGGAACTCAAGTTCAGACCGATGTCTGTCCGCATAACTTTTCTATCGACTATGAGCAGTCAGTAACCTCTGTCTGACCTGCTGGATCTGCTTTGTCGTCTGAAGCACTATCTCCGTGTTGCCCATAACACGCTACCCGACTTCTCCCCAGCAAATGGGGGTTTGACACTTCCTCCCGTACAACAGCTCAAAGGGTGGCATACCGATGCTCGAATAATGGCTGTTGTTGTAAGAAAACTCAGCCAACGGTAGATACGTATCCCAACTTCCCCCGAAATCCAATACACATGCTCGAAGCATGTCCTCGAGGGTCTGAATCGTCCGCTCACTCTGTCCATCTGTCTAGGGGTGATATGCGGTACTAAAATGCAGCCTAGTACCCAACTCCTCATGGAACTTCTTCCAGAACTTGGAAGTGAAACGCACATCCCGGTCAGAGACAATCGAGATCGATACTCCATGCCGAGATACCACTTCCCTCACATATATCTCTGTTAACTTCTCTGCGGAAGAACTCTCACTGATGGAAAGGAAGTGAGCGCTCTTCGTCAACCTATCCACAATCACCCAAATTGCATCAACTCCCCAAGCAGTCCTTGGCAATTTGGTGATGAAATCCATGGTCATCTGTTCCCACTTCCATTCGGGAATCTCCAATGGCTGCAAATTACCATGCGGTCTCTGATGTTCGGCCTTAACCTTATGGCATGTTAAGCACCTCTCAACGAACTAAGCAACATCTCTCTTCATACAGGGCCACCAATACTGCCTCCTTAAATCCAAATACATCTTAGTGGCACCAGGATGGATCGAGAAGTTCGACCGATGAGCCTCTTCCATCAAAATGGCACGTGCACCTCCCACGAACGGTACCCAAATACGCCCCTGGAAAGTCATAAGCCCCCGACCATCGGTAACGAACTCCAATACCAATCCAACAACTCGCTCTCTCTTCTGGTTTTCCGACCTCACTGCCTCAGCCTGTGCTCCTCGAATGGTGTCCAACACCGGAGTCATCACGGTCAAACACAAACATACACCTCGCAACGGGGCACTCTCCGCCCGGCGAATCAAGGCGTCGGCTACCAAATTAGCCTTGCCTGGATGGTACAGGATCTCACAATCATAATCCATAACCACATCCAACCACCTCCTCTGCCGCATATTTAGGTTGGGTTGATCCATCAAATACTTCAGACTCTTATGGTCCGTGTATATCGTACACCGAACCGCATACAAATAATGGCGCCAAATCTTGAGGGCGAACACCACTGCCCCCAACTCTAGGTCATGGGTGGGATACCTCGACTCATGAGGCTTCAACTGCCTCGATGCATACACTATCACATGCCCTCTCTGCATCAGTACCGCTCCCAATCCCAAAATCGATGCATCGCAGTATACAACAAAATCCTCCATTCCCTCTGGGAGGGCTAACACCGGGGCCTTGCATAAACTTTGGCGAAGCGTCTCAAAGGAGGCCTGCTGCTTGGGGCCCCATGAAAAAGCAACACCCTTCCGGGTCAACCTAGTGAGTGGCACTGTGATCTTAGAGAAATCCCTGATAAATCACCGATAATAACCGGCCAACCCTAGAAAACTCTTGATCTCGGAGGGTGACCTCGGCACATCCCAACTCATAAATTCCTCCACTTTGGCCGGATCGACCAATATCCTATCCTGTTTAACAAGATGTCCAGGGAACTGGACCTCTCGCAACCAGAAGCCACAGTTAGAGAATTTGCAATAAAGCCTCTACGATCTCAGAACTCCGAGGATCTCCCTCAAATGCTCCTCATGCTGCTCCCTAGATCTCGAATATACCAAAATGTCATCAATAAATACGATCACCGACCGATCCAACATTGGCCTGCATACCCGGTTCATGAGATCCATGAACACTGCCGGAGCATTGGTGAGCCCGAAAGGCATCACCACAAACTCATAATGCCCATAACGCGTCCTAAACGCTGTCTTCTGGACGTCCTCATCTCGTACCCTCACTTGATGGTATCCAGACCTCAAATCGATCTTGGAGAACCAACACGCTCCCTGCAACTGGTCGAACAATTCGTCAATCCTCGGCAACGGGTAACGGTTCTTGACCGTCAGCTTGTTCAACTCCCGGTAATCAATACACATCGGGTGTGAACCATCATTCTTCTTTACAAACAGAATGGGCACTCCCCACGGCGAGATACTCGGCCGAATAAACCCTTTCCCCAGCAGCTCCTGAAGCTGTAAGGATAGCTCTTGCATCTCTGGACGTGCAAGACGATAAGGCACCTTAGCGATAGGCGCGGCCCCCGGGACCAAATCAATACCGAACTCTACTTGCCTCACGGGAGGCACCCCCGACAACTCCTCTGGAAAGACATCCGAGAATTCACACACTATAGGAACCTCCTCCACCAACCTCGACCTCCTGGAATCAACCCGTGTATCCGACACGTACGCCACAAAACCCTTATAGCCCTGCTGTAAACACTGCCTCACCCTAGCGACCGAACAAAATGCTGATCCAAAATGGGTACCCTCACCGTACACTGTAAGAACTCCCCCACTAGGGTCTCGTATGGTCACTAGCTACCGCTCGCAGTCGATAACCGCACCGAACTTGCTCAACCAGTCCATGCCTACGATGACACAAACATCCCCCATAGCAATAGGAATCAAATCAATCGGGAACTCAACACCAAAAATCTCGATTATGCACCCACGGATCACCTCCGTGGCATATATCGCCTTCTCGTCAGCTATAGAAACTCTCAGAGGCTGACTCAGCGCCTCGCGACTAACACTGATGTGCTGACTAAAAGCCAAAGATACAAAGGACCGACTCGCACCTGAGTCAAATAATACCAAGGAAGGTACAAAATTTACAAGAAAAGTACCTACGCATAACATGATATAAGCATAATATTTCAACATTATAATAAATACATGAAAGAATACATACCAGCCACGACATCGGGCGCTACGCGGACCTCCTCCGCGGTCAACTGAAATGCTCTCCCACGTGCCCTCAGTGCCTCGGCCTTCACTGACCCACTCCTGGTAGCTCTGATGGCGGCAGGGGCAGATCATTGAGGTGCTCCCTGAGTTGACCCCCGCAACTGCGGACAGTCCGCCTTCCGGTGTCCGGTCTGGTTGCAGTGAAAACATATTGCAAACCCCTTGGGGCAGTCCTTGGCCATATGTCCCACCTTGCCACATTTGTAGCAAGATCCCGCTCTACACACTCCATCATGACCCTTACTGCACTTTCCACAAGTGCGGCCGTTCTGGCTCCCTGATTTGGGATCAGCGGGCATGGCCCACTTGGCTGCCGGCTGGAATTGTACCAGTCACCAATCCCTCCCATGAGACTCAGCCTCCTCCCTAGCCTGGGTCTCCAGCTCAATCTCCCTCTTCTGGGAATTTGCCTGAAGCTCAGCAAATGTCCGGTATGAGGAGTTCGCCACGAACTCCTGAATGTCCCGTCTCAAAATACTCAAATATCGACTCATACGTGCCTGCTCAATGGACACGTGCTCAAGGCAGAACATCGCCCTCTCGTGAAACATCCTGGTGATCACCGTAACAGACTCAGTGCTCTACTTGAGGGTTAGAAACTTCAGAGCCAAACTCTCTCTATCCACCTGGGGAACATACTCATCTCGGAACATGGCAGTGAACCTCTCCCAAGTCACTGCCGCAAGCTCAGCAGGCGAAAAGTGTGCTATGACAAACTTCCACCAGTCCTTCGCTCCGAAGCGAAGCTGGTTCAGTGCGAACCGTACTCTCAAATGCTTAGGAGATGAGCAAGTGAAGAAACACCCCTCTATGTCAGAAATCCATCTCATGGCCGCCACCAGGTCCTGGGTCCCATCAAACTTCGGTGGTTTCGTGTTGTTGAACTCCTAGAACAGCAACGCGTCACCACCCTGCGGCCTAGCAGCAGCAACAGCTGCAGTGGCCGCCGCAACCGTAGCCTCAGCAAGAGCGGAATAATGCTCGTTGAAGGTCTCGATTAGCGCGGTCTTAATAGACCCGAACATCTCTGGTATCTCTGCCCTGATTACCGCAGCCACCTCCTCATGAATGATCTGTCGGATCTTCTCATCACTAGCCCCGACACCCTCTGACATATGACGTGTCCTCACCATGATCAACCTCTGAAATACAACATATGATAAATTAGAACCCGCTCGAGCATACTCACACTCGACAACCCATCCCTCCTTGATTCTTGGTATTCCAAAGATTCCTACTTGGACCGTGCACCGTCGCGGTGCTTTCAGTAGTATGGGCCCAATACTACCATCCACACCGTCTCAGTACACACCCCAAATCCTCGTCTTTGGATCCCAAATCCCACGTACCCTATCACTCTCTAACAGATCTCTCATAAACTCCTCGCTGCTACCTAGTCGCTCTCAAGCATCTCATAGCAGCTCACAACTCCCTAGGCTAAGGCATCACAAATCAGGGCACTCTAGTCCTAATAAGAATACCTAGCATACTCTAGCAAGAGAATACATCATAAACATATAATATAACGGTATTTTGGGAAATCACCGTTCGGGCGCTGACTGATCGTACACACGTTTCTTCCTTGAATTTCTCTAAAAATCTTTTACTCTTAGAAAAGTTTAATTTTCTTTTGAAAATATTTTCCAAATCCTCAGTTTGAGTTCAAATACTCCCGAAGGTGTACCCGAATCCCTTAAACCAAGGCTCTGATACCAAATTATAACACCGTAAATTTCAAACCAATATTTTTTTTGAAATTTTTATAAAACATAATTCATTTAATATTCATAAAAACAACCATATTCGATTATCCCATTTAAGTAAATACAAAATCCCAAGATCCCAAATGTATAAACTTCGTGCGTGTGTACGGATCAAGCCGGCACCTTAGCGCGGTTGTCACTAGTACCTGAAACAATAACATCAAACACTGTAAGCACAAAGCTTAGTGAGTTCCCCAAAATCCCATATATGACACATATTAGCCACTCGAGGCTATAACTCTGTGGGTCCGTGCACCCAAACTCTGTGAACCCTCAGGTTCTAACTCTGTAAACATGCACAGCATGAATCGCATAGAAATAATGCAGTACAACACATAACATACATAACATACAAACACTCTATCACATAACACTGGTTACCTACTCAAGGTAAAGTATAGTGAGAAGACTCACATCATGTCTCGGTAAGTCGTGAATCCTGAAATCAATAGTGCTCGATCCCCCGAGCTAAGGTCCTCCTAAATCACAATACATCTCTAATTAACACTTTCCTAACTAAGGTTGACTACTCTTTAAAAAGTCAACTTAGGTCAACGGTCAACGGTCAACTTTGACTGGACTCGACGATTGCATTATGGCGACTCGGCGAGTCCAGCTTGACTCAGTCCACCTGCCCACTCTGATTCCCCCTGACTCACTGAGTCAACTCTCCCCTACTCGGCAAGACCACTCGCTGTGTGGTCGGGCATTATTCATACTACTCGCCGAGTCTGTTCTTCGGACACGGCGAGTCCGTGCCATGTAATGACTCAAACTTGCTCATAAGGTCAGATCCAGTCCATCAACCCATAGATCCAGTCCTTCCAAGCTTATTTAACATGTAAAGCCACAATCATGATGCACATACAATCTCTATATGACCATATATGTTTTTTTTTTACTCAAATACTACAACACAAGTTCATAAACTCTATTGCTATACATAAAGCTTGATGAGTGAGGCTCTCTGGACCTCTATTGATCCAGATCCAGAGCCTCAACACATGAAGGGAACTATTTGGCATCAAATCATCCCATAAATGTCCATAAGCAACCCTAGATCCCATAATACTTCACAAAACAGAGGATAAACCGAAATCATACCTCTAGATTGATGATCTAAGCTTCAAATCCACGAAATAGCAACCTCCTTTGCTTCCTCTTGCCTAGAATTTTCTCCTTCTTTGCTAAATGAGACACACAAGGTCAAGAATGCTTCCTTACTCTCTGAAAACGTTCAAGCACTCAAGGGTTTCTCTCTAAGGGTTGGGTGGGCACAAATGATGGCCATAAGGCCCTGTAAATAGGCTTCAAACCCCGGAAATTAGGGTTTCACCACCTAGCGTGGACTCGCCGAGTCCGGACGCGAACCCGTGCCCAAATCTGCGATCCTACTCGATGAGTTTGAGCTCTAACTCGTCGAGTCCACTCACAATTTTCATAAATAATTCCAAAATAGATACCTGAAAATTTCGGGCTGTTACACAGCGCCTCGCGACTAACACTGATGTGCTGACTAAAAGCCAAAGATACAAAGGACCGACTTGCACCCGAGTCAAATAATACCAAGGCATGTACAAAATTCACAAGAAAAGCACCTACGCATAACATGATATAAGCATAATATTTCAACATTATAACAAATACACGAAAGAATACATACCAGCCATGACATCGGGCGCTGCGCGGACCTCCTCTGCGGTCAACTGAAATGCTCTCCCACGTGCCCTCGGTGCCTCGGCCTTCACTGGCCCACTCCCGGTAGCTCTGATAGCGGCAGGGGCAGATCCCTGAGGTGCTCCCTGAGCTGATCCCTGCAACTGCAGACACTCCGCCTTCCAGTGTCCGGTCTGGTTGCAGTGAAAACATACTGCAAACCCCTTGGGGCAGTCCTTGGCCATATGCCCCTCCTTGCCACATTTGTAGCAAGATCCCGCTCTACATAATCCATCATGACCCTTGCCACACTTTCCACAAGTGCGGCCCTTCTGGCTCCCTTATTTGGGATCAGCGGGCTTGGCCCGCTTGGCTGCCGGCTGGAATTGTACCGGTCGCCGATCCCTCCCATGAGACTCAGCCTCCTTCCTAGCCTGGGTCTGCAGCTCAATCTCCCTCTTCCGGGCATTTTCCTAAAGCTCGGCAAATATCCGGTATGAGGAGTTCGCCACGAACTCCCGAATGTCCCGTCTCAAAATACTCAAATATCGATTCATACGTGCCTGCTCTGTGGACACGTGCTCAGGGCAGAACATTGCCCTCTCGTGAAACATCCTGGTGATCACATTAACAGACTCAGTGCCTTGCTTGAGGGTCAGAAACTCCTGGGCCAAACGCTGCCTCTCCACCTGGGGAACATACTCATCTTGGAACATGGCAGTGAACCTATCCCAGGTCACTACCGCAAGCTCAGCAGCCGAAAAGTGTGTTGTGACAAACTTCCACCAGTCCTTCGCTCCCAAGCGAAGCTGTTTCAGCGCGAACCATACTCTCAAATGCTCAGGAGATGAGCAAGTGAAGAAACACCCCTCTATGTCAGAAATCCATCTCATGGCCGCCACCGGGTCCTGGGTCCCATCAAACTCCGGTGGTTTCGTGTTGCTGAACTCCTGGAACAGCAACGCGTCACCACTCTGCGGCCTAGCAGCAACAACAGCTGCAATGGCCACCGCAACCGCAGCCTTAGAAAGAGCGGCATAACGCTTGTCAAAGGCCTCGATCAGCGCGGTCTTAATAGACACGAACATCTCTGGTATCTTTGCCCTGATGACCGCAGCCACCTCCTCATGAATGATCTGTCGGATCTCCACATCACTAGCCCCGACACCCTCTGACATATGACGTGTCCTCACCATGGTCAACCTCTGAAATACAACATACGATAAATTAGAATCCGCTCGAGCATACTCACACACGACAATCCATCCCTCCTTGATTCTTGGTATTCCGAAGATTCCTACTTGGACCGTGCACCGACCCGGTGCTTTCAGTAGTACGGGCCCAATACTACTGTCCACATTGTCTCAATACACACCCTAAATCCTCCTCTTCAGATCCCAAATCCCAAGTACTCTATCACTCTCTAACAAATCTCTCATAAGCTCATCGCTACTACCTAGTCGCTCTCAAGCATCTCATAGCAGCTTACAACTCCCTAGGCTAAGGCATCACAAATCAGGACACTCTAGTCCTAATAAGAATACTTAGCCTACTCTAGCAAGAGAATACATCGTAAACATATAATATAAGGGTATTTTAGGAAATCACCGTTCGGGCGCTGACTGATCGTACACACGTTTCTTCGTTGAATTTCTCTAAAAATCTTTTACTCTTAGAAAAGTTTAATTTTCTTTTTAAAATATTTTCCAAATCCTCAGTTTGAGTTCAAATACTCCCGAAGGTGTACCCGAATCCCTCAAACCAAGCTTAGTGAGTTCCCCAAAATACCATATATAACACATATTTGCCACTCGAGGCTATAACTCTGTGGGTCCGTGCACCCAAACTCTGTGAACCCTCAGGTTCTAACTCTGTAAACATGCACATCATAAATCACATAGAAATAATGCAACACAACACATAACATACATAGCATACAAACACTCTATCACATAACTCTGGTTACCTACTCAAGGTAAAGTATAGTGAGAAGACTCACCTCGCGTCTCGGTAAGTCGTGAATACTGAAATCACTAGTGCTCGATCCCCTGAGCTAAAGTCCTCCTCTAGATTGATGATCTGTGCTTCAAATCCATGAAATAGCAACCTCCTTTGCTTCCTCTTTCCTAGAATATTCTCCTTCTTTGCTAAATAACACACACAAGGTCAAGAATGCTTCCTTACTCTCACAAAACGTTCAAGCACTTAAGGGTTTCTCTCTATGGGTTGGGTGAGCACAAATAACGGCCATAAGGCCCTTTAAATAGGCCTCAAACGCCGGAAATTAGGGTTTCACCACACAGCGTGGACTCGCCGAGTCCACTCTTGGACTCGTCGAGTCCTGACGCGAACCCGTGCCCAAATCCGCGATCCTACTCGCGAGTTTGAGCTGCAAATCGCCGAGTCCACTCACAATTCTCATAAATAATTCCAAAATAGATACCTGGGAATTTCGGGCAGTTACACTTATCTTGGTATCTTTTGGAGTTTGGAGGTCAGATATGAGGTTGCTACCTCAGATCTGGAAGGGGGAAGGTCTAGAGTGCATTAAAGTCCCTGTGTTTGAGTTCTTAGTGAAGCCATCATGTCCCAAACCCTAGATCTAAAGTGTATAAGGCCTAGATCTCGTTGGATTCACGTAAAGTTTGCCACTTTACATGATGGATGGGTTCTAGGAGGCTAGATCTATGTTTTGGATCAATTGCATGGCCTGGAACGCTTCTGTATGGATCCAAACCAGTGGTACTCGGCGAGTCACAAGGGTGGACTCGACGAGTTGCTTGAAGATGAGCTGGAACTCGATGAGTTGGATAAACAACTCGGCGAGTAGGTTGAAGATAGCCTTAGACTCGGTGAGTCTGTTCTTGGACTCTGCGAGTCTTGTCGAAGAGTCCTAATATTTTCCGGTTGAGTCGAGAATCGGTGAGTCAAGGGATGACTCGTTGAGTTGGATGCGAGTGAACTCAGAGTTGTCGGACTCGGCAAGTCTTGGGGTGACTCGGCGAGTCAGGTCGCGGATTGAGGGAAGTTCTGAGCTTGGGGACTCAGCGAGTCATCGGGTGACTCGACGAGTAGAGTTAGTCATGGGTTGATTTTGACCGTTGTCCAGAGTTTACTAGTTTGACTTTATAGTGTTAGTCAGCCAGGATCAAGGTGGTATTAAGTAGAGATATGCTTGTGTTGTAGGAGGACAATAGATCAAGAGATCGAGCGCTAGTGATTCCGAGATACGTGGGGTGAGTCTTCTCACTATACTTTACCATGAGTAGGTAACCAGAGTTATGTGACAGAGTATTTGTATGTTATGTATGTAATGTGTTGTACTGCATTATTTCTATGTGATTTATGATGTGCATGTTTACAGAGTTAGAACCGTAAGGTTCACAGAGTTAGAAGCTGAGGGTTCACAGAGTTGGGTGTACAGACCCATAGAGTTATAGCCTTGAGTGGCTAATATGTGTTATATGTAGTATTTTGGGAAACTCACTAAGCTTTGTGCTTACAGTGTTTGATGTTAATTGTTTCAGGTACTAGTGACGACTGTGGGAAGGCGCCGACTTGATCAGTACACACGCACAAGATTTATGATTTTGAGATTTTAGGATTTTGTATTACTTGGATTGAACGATTGAAAATGGTGTTTTCTGAATATTGAATGAATTATGTTTTATAAAAATTTGAAAATTTTATTTTGAAATTTACGGTGTTACAGAACACTTGATCATATGCTTAAGAGTAATGAATGTGAAATTAAGATTACTTAGAGAATGGGTAAATTAATGTGTGAGCTTGTTTGAGAAACCAACAAACAAGAGGTTAATTGAAACACCAACTTGATTAACCAATTACAAATCTTATTTAATCCAAACAATTGAACTAGGGAATTAATTAATTTAAACAATTGGCCACTGCTTGAATTGATTAATTGTTTAAGGGTTAGTAGTAAAGAGCATGAACCTAACCACTATAGTTTGTAACCAATAATAATTAATTTATCATTTAAATAACCATAGGAGTGAATTAGTTGAACCTAAACAGAAACCCTTTAATAAATTTGGTGAATTTATCATTTGCTTTAATTGTTTAGTTACTTAATTGTTTTAAGTGTTATGTTTAATTTTCTAGTCTTGTAAAACTAGAGAAAAAACCCTTTACCTTTGTTACTTGTCTAGTTAAAATTAGTTATTAGATTAATTATCGTTCCCTGAGTTCGACACCCTACTTATCCAACTATACCACTAAAAGAAAGGTTCACTGCCTTTGTGTGCTTAATTTATTAACTAAAAGTAGGATTAAAACTAGTTCGTTTTACACACATCAGGAATTGACTCACCGAGTCCCTCTATTACTGAGTCTGGCTTCTGACTCACTTAGTCGACTTGAAGCTCAATGATCCCACTCAGTGTAACTCAAAAGGGGAAAATCGGGGACTCACAACTCGACTCGCCAACTCCGAAGAACGACTCGCCGAGTCGCATGCATGCAATTACTATATACCCGATTCTGGTTGAATCCAATGCATTCCATTCATAGATCTAGGTTCTTTGGGTAGGTTTTACACATAAAGTTTTGCAACTTAACGTGTATTCATTCATCAAAATGGAAATAAGAGGCTTAACAAGGACTATAAGAGTAGATCTAGGACTTATTCACAAGTTAGGCTTATAAAGGCAATAGATCTGAGCTCCTAGAGCTCAGTCATGCCTAGATCTGAAGTCCCTTAACACTATAAAATCATTACTCAAAGATCAAGACTAGAAGTGGCCTTAAAATTACTATCTTAAAGAGATAATAATGAAGGAATAGATAGGGTTTCGAGTCTAATACCTCTAGAATCTCTGAAATGGCACAAAGATTATGGATCTTCTTCCTCTCCTCTTGATCTACATTTTTCATTTCTCCTAAACTTCAAGGAATTGCACCAAAAGCACTCAAATTACTAAAATAAGGGTTAGGGTTTCTTGCGGGGTGTTCTGGACTTAATGGGGACGTTATGAGGCACACAAAGATGTTTAAATAGGGTGCAAACCTTGGAAATTAGGGTTTCATCCAGACTGGTGGACTCGCCGAGTCTAGGATATGGACTCGTCGAGTCGACAACTTAAACGTGTTCTATATCTCTTCTCTACTCGGCGAGTCGGGCCTACAACTCACCGAGTTCCAGCTAAAAAAAATGCAAAAATACTTAGATTAAATTACATACTAGGAACCAGGTGCTACAGTGGGATTTCACAATTAAAGAAGCCAAGAAAGAAAATTGCGTAGGCATCTATAGGCACATCATTGATGGTTGAAGAAGCCAAGTCTCCAAATACATCTCCCATGGTTTCTCACATATCTGCTAATACTGGTAAGTCTCACTGTAACCAAACCAAAGATGTGTAGGGTTTTGAGAATTTTAACACTCTTATGGTGTACATGCAACCCTAGATGCTTTGGATCTATGTTTTCTCTAACATACATGCAAACTTTCTATATTTCCAAAGCATCATCCTAACTAGCATACAATGGAGTATCTTTACTACAAAATTCTAGTTAGATGGCATACCTTTTGTTGTAGTTAGAAACCTTGGACCTTTAAGAACTTAACACCAATAGTATGAATGCCTCAGATGGAATCACACAACACCACCAACAATGAAGGGATTTGAGAGGAGATTACTTGCACTCACAAAATTGGCTAGCCCTCTTATATACCACTTAAGTACTGATTTCATAAACTAGAGGGGTTCTTATATAGTGTGGCTTAATTAGAGTTACACCACGCAAACCCTAATGTGCATGACCTTCCATATTCCTCATGATCCATGAATTTAAGCCTCCATGGATCATCCACGGGTCACCACAGTGGGTTTAGCCCAACATAAAGAACTATGGATCATAAGCCCACATTATAAAAATGAATGATTTACACAATCAATCCCCATATACTTAATCAGTCTCTTTTGATCACAAAATTAATTCTTGATCATACTAATTAAATAATATGATATCATATTAATATATTAGAACTTATACTATATTAAGAAACCATAAATAACCTCTTCTCAGTTATCCAACCTTCAGATTTTTCCGGTGACATGGAACCCATTTGTAACATACACGTTTTGAAATCGTGTTTTGTAATGATTGAAATTGTGAAATACTATGTGAAATTGAGTGTTGAGTTATAACAAGATGGTTTTTACTAGAAATGAAGTAAAACTATGTTTAGAATCACTCAAACAATATTGGAAGTCGTATGATATTTCAATTAAAAGCCAAATAGTGAAATTTAGTGAAAATATAAAATTTGAAATAAGTAAAATTTTGTTATTGAAAGTTGTAAATAATCTCGTTAGAAACTTGTAGGCGAAAATCTCGTCGAAATCCGAGTTATAACGAAGAAGTTATGACCAACCGAAGATCCGCGACAAAACCGGCACGGCGCCGAATGATGTAAAAAGTATGTTTTTGATAAACTACTTTTTAGCCTTAGTAATCTAAATGAAATTCTTAGTATTCGTTAAACCGAGAAATTCGATAAAAAGAACGCCAAAATCTGACTTCGTATGAGGAAGTTAAGATTTTTTGAAGTTTCAACTTAGCAGTAGACAGCTAAAAACTCGAATTTTAGATCAAGCGATATTTGACCAATACATTCTAAACGAGAATTGAAGGTCTCGTCATTTCTAGTACAACAGTAAAAAGTCTGACGAAAACGGATTTCGGATGAAGAAGTTATGAATTTTTTAACAGATTTTCCTGTCCCGGTCTGTTAAAAATAATAATATTAAAAATAAATTCAAAATTAGCCAATGAAGGCTAAACGAAAGTTGTAGAGCATAACATTAGCTACACGTGGATATAAAGAACGTCACAAACGGAGCTCGTATGCAAAAGTTATGTATTTTAGAAGTTTGGGGCTCAAAATTCGAGAAATTTCGCATGAACAGTGTTCAGCCACGTCACCTCGCACGAAGCAGCAGCATCATCCGAGACCTGGCCCAATCTGGAGTCGGCGCATGTCACTTAATGATTCGACTGAAGCGCATACCTATAAACTTCCGACGCGTCTCGCATGCATGTCCAAAGCTCGCTCCTCCACGCCTCGCAGCGTCCTTGAGGCCTCGCCTCACAGCGCCACCTGCTTCGCCCTACTGCTGTCGCGCGCCCCTTTGTTGCTGACTCGCCCTTCCCACCCTCGTGTGTCTTTCTCCTTCGCTGCCATCTGTCTCACTAACTCCTCTTCTCGGACCGACCCTCGCATCTTCGCCCTTATAAATAGAAGACATGCGAGATTTTCCGGGTAGTTTTGGAATTTTTCCATTTTTCACCCCTAAATCTATATTTTCACTATTTTGACTTTCCCCGAAGCCCCGATATCGATTTTAGCACCCGAAACAGGTCCCGAAGCTCCCGAGAAGCTCGAAAATTTTATCTTTTTGGTTTTGAAGTCCTACCTTCGCAGATCCGGTTTTCAATTAAGCTCCCGGTTTTCAACATACAAAGTCATATTTAAAGCCGAAGTGTTGTCCTAATTACTATTTTAAACCCCAATTAACTTAAGGTGAGTTCAATATATAGGAACAATTATATGTTATGTGTTATATGTTGTATGTGCTTTTCAGTGTTATTATTCTGAGTTATTTTCCCGTGTTATTTTATTCGCTATGTTTATAGCAAATGTAATACCTTTTACCATGTTATCAGTGAAAGGACTTAGATTCAAATTGGTACTGGTACGTAGCCTTTGCCATGTAGAGCATGTCTCCGTAAGATAATGACTTCTATCTTATGGCATTGGCAAATGGTTAGACAGGACTATAAGCCTGAAATCTAACAAGATGTTAATCAGAAATTGCATGTCTTCTATGCCATTTGGGCCAAAGTTTTATTGATGTATATCAAGCATTGAAAAGTATATCTTTGAATAAAGTCTTTGATTGATATGAACACTTGTCACATGATTTCACATAAGTCTTGTTGTCCCTCTTTGCTTTTGCCACATTGAAGTATATATATGGCATAACGTTATATTGTATCTATTATTGAACTCACTAAGCGTCACTGCTTTCCCTATCGTTGTTTAACAATTGCAGGCGATAAGTAACTAGTATGTTTACATACTGTTGAAAGATTTAGAATAGTTTTTAATAGTACTTTTTTACTTCATTTTATGTTTGTATAAATTACAATATCCTGGGTAGTTATGTAATATATAACACTTTGTAATAGACAGTTTGTATCTAATATTGTGTAATCCCTTTATCAATGTAAAATATTGCTTTTATGAATATGCAAGTAGCATGTTTTGGAGTAATGATATTGTGAAGTATGAAAGTTTGGGTTTTTCAAAAATTCGAAAGTTGGGGTCTTTCAACCATGGTATCAGAGCAGGAGATTAAGCGAACTAAATTCCACGGATTGGTATTTACACTTAAACTATAGGAAGTTCAATATATGAACTTAATCATTGTAAGTATAGGGATACAAACCATAGGAAATATATAAGTAAAAGTATTAGCTAATAATAAACCCTAATATTCTAAAATACTATCTTACTCCGTATTTTAGATCGATGACTGAACAAGTAAGTAGCCATACCCATAAGCTTGGTGGAGATCCTCAAACCGAGGAAGTGAATACTCCAATATCTCCTCGTGAGGAGCGACTCTTAGGTAAACTTATCGGTGTTATTCGACAGAATCTCAAAGAACACAAAAAGAATGATGGTAAAGGAAAAGAGAAAGTCACTAGAGAATCTTCAAGCGGAAAGGTGAAGCATCCCTCGCTCAAAGATTTCAAGAGTAGTGGTGCTACAGAGTTTTCTGGTGTCCTTAATCCTATAGTTGTTCTAACTTGGATTCAGAACACCGAGAAAGTATTTCGTGTCTCTCATGTGGATGATGAAGACAAGGCTATCTATGCTTCTACAATGCTCATCGGAGAAGCCTTATTCTGGTGGGAAGCAACATATGAAGCTCTCGATGGATGTGACCAGGAGAACTTATCCTGGGAGTTGCTCAAGAGTCGTGTGCTAGAGAAGTATTATCCTTTAGATATGAGGAGAAGATTGAAGAAGGAATTCCTCGAGCTTAAACAAGGAGGAATGACTGTGAATGAGTATGAAACTCAGTTTAATCAAAGAGCAAGGTTTGCGATAAAGTATATTCCAACTGAAGACGAGAAAATTCAGTTATTCATGGAGGGACTACAATACGAATTCCATGATTTCGTTGTCAATCGGTATGTTCTATCATTTGATAAAGCTGTTGAGTATGCTCGAAGGCGTGAGCATGACTTAGACATACGTGGTGCCACTCTTACTATTCCAAAGCATCCACGAACTGAAAGAACTACTCATGTTTCCACTATTCCACCAGCTCAATGTATTCGAACTGATCCTAGCAAGCAAGCACAATCGTAGAGTGATTTTCATGGCCGCGGTAGCTTATAATCTTTTTCTATTCAATCACATTCATGTCGCGTTTGTGGAAGGAATCATCCGGGTCAATGCAAAATAGACAAGGAATCCATTGTATGTTATGGGTGTGGATAAAAGAGTCATATAAAGCCAGCTTGCCCAAGGAAGGATGTGACTTGCTATGCATGTGGTATTACTGGCCACAAGAAGCGTTCTTGCCCTACTCTTACCAGCTAAGTGACGGGAAGTCAAGCTTCTGTGCAACAACCGGCGAGAAGTCAAGTCCCTATCCAATAACCGAAGAGTACACCAGCTAAAAAGGAGGAGGTGCCAAAAGCTAAGGGTCGTGCATTCCAGATTACCATAGAGGAAGCATGTGAGGACCCGAATGTTGTGACGGGTACATTTCTTGTCAACTCTAGACCTGCTCACATCTTATTTGATTCTGGTGCCTTGGATTCTTTCATATCTTATGAATTTGCGCATTCTTTTCAAAATGTTTGCTATGTACTCACACAACCATTTCACGTAGATACTGTAGGAAGTATATCATTACTTGCTGATAAAATCTATAAGGACTGTGTCATAGAAATTGAAGGCTATAAGTTTCTTGCTAACCTAATCCCTATCTCTTTGCCCAATTTCGATATTATTCTTGGCATGGATTGGTTGTCAAAGAACCATGAAGAACTCTTGTGTTACGAAAAGATGGTACGCATTCCTATTAAAGGGGAAGATCCTATTCATGTCTACGGTGAAAAAAGGATCTTAAAATTAATCTCTTTCCTCAAATCTCGTAAATTCATATCGAAATGTTGTCCTATCTATCTGGCCTATACAGTTGGCATCTCAAGAAAGGAGAATAAAACTATAAATGATATTCCAATTGTTAACGAATATCCTGATGTTTTCCCCGATGATCTGCTTGGATTTCCTCCGGACCGGCAAGTAGAATTCCGAATTTACCTTGTGCCTGGTGATGCTCCGATTCCAAAGACTCCTTATCATCTTGCGCCAGCCGAGATGATAGAAATGATGATCTAACTGCAGGAATTACTTGACAAATGCTTTATTCGACTAAGTACCTCTCCTTGGGGTGCTCCATTATTGTTTCTCAATAAAATGGACGGATCGATGCGAATGTGCATTGATTATCGTGAGCTGAATAAAGTGACCAACAAGAACAAGTACCCGCTACCTCGCATCAACGATTTGGTCGATCAACTTCAGGGTGTTACCTATTTCTCAAAGATTGATTTGAGATCTGGCAATCATCATTTGAAAGTACAAGATCAAGATGTACTGAAGACTGCTTTTCGTACTCGTTATGGGCATTTCGAATTCCTTGTCATGCCATTCGGTTTGACAAATGGTCCTACTGTTTTCATGGATATGATGAATCGAGTATGCTGCCCAATGCTCGATAAGTCTATCATCGTATTCATTGACGATATTCAAGTCTATTCCAAGCCTGAAGCTGATCATGTCGTTCATATTCGTGAAATCTTAGAACTTCTTCGAAAGGAGAAACTTTATGCTAAATTCTCGAAATGTGAATTTTGGCTTCGACAAGTCCATTTCTTGGCCATTTTATTTCTAGTGACGGTGTATCCGTACATCCTATCAAAATCAAAGCCATTCAAAATTGGGAAGTGCCCTGTAATGCTTCCGAAATTCAAATTTTCTTAGGTCTTGCGGGATATTATCGGAGATTCATTAAGACTTTTCTTGTATAGCCGTACCTCTCACTAGTCTTACATGGAAGGAAGTGAAGTTCGAATGGGGTGAAGCCCAAGAAAAAGCTTTCTCAACTCTAAAAGATCTTTTGAGTCATGCTCCAATCTTGTCACTCCCAGAAGGTGATGACGATTTCTCCGTGTATAGCAATGCTTCAAGATTGGGACTCGGTTGTGTATTGATGCAGCATGGTAAAGTGATAGCGTATGCCTCAAGACAACTGAGAGATTATGAAAAGAATTATCCCACCCATGATCTTGAACTCGTTGCAGTGGTATTTGCCCTGAAACTTTGGAGACATTACCTTTTAGGTAGGAAAGGCCAATTGTTTACCGACCACAAGAGTCTCAAGTATATATTCAGTTAGCAAACTCTGAATATGAGACAGCAACGAGCCATGGAGCTGATCAAAGACTATGATTGCGAAATCCTATACCATTCTGGAAAGGCTAATGTGGTTGCAGATGCACTTAGCAGGAAAGTTTATAGTAATAGTATGTGTTATACTATTACTCACACTACGGTGAAATTCACTATTCTTGATGAACTAGAGAAGTGGCAAGTTGAGGCCTTAAAGCCAGAAAATGTGAAGAAGGAAGGAATGGTACATTATGCTAATGTTTTACTTGATGATCCATGAGGATTAAAAGTATTTAAGAATTGGCTATGGCTTCCAAAGATTGGTGGATTAAGACAGAAGGTTTTAGATAAAGCTCATAAGTCTAAACTGTCAATACATACTGGTACAAGTAAAATGTACTATGATGTAAGAGTTGATTATTGGTAGCCTGGATTAAAAAGAGACATTGGAAGATATGTACAAGAATGCTTAGTATGCTTACAAGTCAAAACAGAGCACCAAAAGCCTTACGGAACCATAGAAAGCCTTAGTGTTCCTGTATGGAAGTGGGAAGTGCTGTCCATGGATTTTATTACCAAATTCCCAAAGACTACTAGACAACATGATAGCATTTGGGTAATCATCGATCGCCTAACTAAGAGTGCACATTTTCTCGCCATGTGTGAAACGGGTCCAATGGAGAAATACACACAAGTGTACTTTGATGAAGTTGTTGCAAGACATGGTGTGCCACTAAAGATCATTTCCGATCGCGATACTCGCTTCACTTCTCACGTTTGGGCGAGTATACAATGTGAATTAGGATCTCGAGTTGCTCTCAGCACCGCTTATCATCCCCAGACAGATGGTCAGACGGAGAGAACAATCCAAATAGTAGAAGATATGCTTCGTGCATGTGTCTTGGAGTTCGGTGGTAACTAGGATAAATACTTACCGCTTGTCTAATTTTCGTATAATAACAGTTACCACACTTCAATCAAAATGCCACCATATGAAACATTATATGGCCGCAAATGGCGTAGGACGTTATGTTGGCGTGATGTAGGACAGAAAATCGTTGGAGGCCCTGAAATGATTCAAGACACCACTGACACGATTCAAATCGTATGAGAAAGAATGAAAGCGGCCCAGGATCAACAGAAGTCCTATAAAGAAATGAGAAACACCACCTATAGAATTCCAAGTGGGTGATTTCGTGATGCTGAAGGTATCCCCATGGAAAGGCCTTATGCGATTTGGGAAGAAAGGAAAGTTGAGTCCTAGATTTGTTGGTCATTTCAAAATCATCCAGAGAATTGGAAAGCAAGCATACCGCTTAGAATAGCCTGAAGGTTTGGCAGGTATTCATGATGTGTTTCATGTAAGTTATCTGCGCAAATGCTTGAGCATCTACGATGAGACTGTTCCATTATCCGAGGTGAAATTGGATAATAAGTTAAGATATGTAGAAGAGCCTGAAGAAATCGTAAATGATATAACAACTAAGCTACGCAGTAAAGAAGTAGAATTGGTGCTTGTCAAGTGGAAACACCATCGAGGCCCAAACGATACTTGGGAGAATAAGAATGAGACAAAAGCAAAATATCCTCATTTATTATAATCGATGTAATTTCGGGGACGAAATCCTCAAAAGGAGGAGGTATTTGTAAAATAAACGTTTTGAAATCGTGTTTTGTAATGAATAAAATTGTGAAATACTATGTGAAATTTAGTGTTGAGTTCTAACAAGATGGTTTTTACTAGAAATGAAGTGAAACTATGTTTAGAATCACTAAGAAAATATTTGAAGTCTTATGAGATTCCAATTAAAAGTCAAATAGTGAAATTTAGCGAAAATATAAAATTTGAAATAAGTACAATTTTATTATTGAAAGTTGTAAATAAACTCGTTAGAAACTTGTAGGCGAAAACCTCGTCGAAATCTGAGTTATAACGAAGAAGTTATGACCAACCGAAGATCCGCGAGTCAAAACCGGCACGACGCCGAATGACCTAAATAGTGAGTTTTTGATAAGCTACTTTTTAGCCTTAGTAATCTAAATGAAATTCTTAGTATTCGTTAAACTGAGAAATTCGATAAAAAGAACGCCAAAATCTGACTTCGTATGAGGAAGTTATGATTTTTCGATATTTCAACTTAGAAGTAGACAGCTAAAAACTCGAATTTTATATCAAGCGATATTTGACCGATACATCCTAAATGAGAATCGAAGGTCTCGTCATTTGTATTAAAACGGTCAAAAGTCTGACAAAAACGGATGTCGGATGAAGAAGTTATGAATTTTTAACATATTTTTCTGTCCCGGTCTGTTAAAAATAATAATATTAAAAATAAAGTCAAAATTAGCCAACGAAGTCTAAACGAAAGCTGTAGAGCGTAATTTTAGCTACACGTACATATAATGAACGTCAAAAATGGAGCTCGTATATGAACATTATGGATTTTAGAAGTTTGGGGCTCAAAATTCGAGAAATCTCGCATGAATAGTGTTCGGCCACGTCACCTCGCACGAAGAAGTAGCATCATCCGAGACGTGGCCCAATCCAGAGTCGGCGCGTGTTGCTTAATGATTCGACCGAAGCGCAGATCTATAAACTTCCAACGCGTCTTACATGCGTGTCCGAAGGTCGCTCCTCCACGCCTCCTCGCGTCCGAGCCTCATAGAGGCCTCGTGGCCTCACCATGCAGCGCCACCTGCTTCGCCCTACTGCTTCCGCGTGCCCCTTCGCTGCTGACTCGCCCTTCCCCCCCTCGCATGTCTCTCTCCCTCGCTGTAATCTCTCTCGCTGACTCTTCTTCTCGGACCGACCCTGACATCTTCGCCCCTATAAATAGAAGGCATGTGAGATTTTCCAGGTAGTTTTGGAATTTTGCCATTTTTCACCCCTAAATCTATATTTTCACTATTTTGACTTTCCCCGAAGCCCCGATATCGATTTTAGTACCCGAAACACGTCCCAAAGCTCCCGAGAAGCTCGAAAATTTTATCTTTTCGGTTTTTTAAGCCTTACCTTCGCAGAGCCCGATTTTCAATTAAGCTCCCGGTTTTCAACATAGAAAGTCATATTTAAAGCCGAAGTGCTGTCCAAATTACTATTTTAACCCCCGATGAACTTAAGGTGAGTTCAATATATAGGAAAAATTGTATTTTATGTGTTATATGTGCTATGTGCTTTTCAGTGTTATTATTCTGAGTTATTTTCCCGTGTTATTTTATTCGCTATGTTTATAGCAAATGTAGTACTTTTAACCATGTGATCAGTGAAAGGACTTAGATTCACATTGGTACTGGTACGTAGCCTCTGTCCATGTAGATCATGTCTCCGTAAGATAATGACTTCTATCTTATGGCATTGGCAAATGGTTAGACAGAACTATAAGCCTGAAATCTAACATGATGTTAATCAGAAATTTCATGTCTTCTATGCCATTTGGGCCAAAGTTTTATTGATGTATACCAAGCATTGAAAAGTATATCTTTGAATAAAGTCTTTGATTGATATGAACGCTTGTCACATGATTTCACATAAGTCTTGTTGTCCCTCTTTGCTTTTGCCACATTGAAGTATATATATGGCATAACGTTATATTGTATCTATTTTTGAACTCACTAAGCGTCACCGCTTACCCTATCAATGTTTAACAATTCCAGGTGATAAGTAACTAGCATGTTTACATACTGTTGAAAGACTTAGAATAGTTTGTAATAGTACTTTTGTACTTTATTTTATGTTTGTAGAAATTACAATATGCTGGGTAGTTATGTAATATATAACACTTTGTAATAGATGGTTTGTATCCAATAGTTTGTAATCCCTTTATCAATGTAAAATTGCTTTTATGAATATGCAAGTGGCATGTGTTGGAGTAATGATATTGTGAAGTATGAAAGTTTGTGTCTTTCAAAAATACGAAAGTTGGGGTCTTTCACCAATGGACCATGCTACTCTCGGTTTAAGTACATACCAATAATAGTTATGGGCTTAGGCACCTAATCCAAGCGTTTCCCACTTGGATAAGTCTAATAACTATTGTTGCAAGCATGAATCCAACCCGACTAGCAGTCGTAGCTCATAAAAGTCGATGTCGAACTCTGACCTAGTCAATGACGCATCCATTAGATAAGGGATCACATATTCCTCCATTCTAGATATCATATGGTCTGATACATGGATTATAATCATTCTCCGTGTCCATATGTTTTTTTCTGATTTCTGATTTATGACGACCGACTAATGGAATAAATCAATTCTGTCCAGGCTTAGCCAAGCACTTAGGGGTGTCATCACTAAATAATCAAGGGGCCCACGGATATCGCTTTTATCCACATTGGATAAAAGGAACAAATAAACTTCGACCCAAATGGTTGCTTGTACTTACTCATCAAGTTACACACAACCATATATGTTTTATAACACCAAGTGACTGGTGTGTTTACATATGTCAATGTGAAACCGCTCGCAACTACAAATCATATGTCTTGGTTTCAAGAATATACGATATTATCGTCTAACAATCACTCGTGATAAAATCCATGAAGTCATTCAGATGAGCGTGGGTTGAATCCAATACTCGAATCTAATTCCAGGAGCACTCATGATCATTGTAGCAAACTTGTGCTATGACTAAAACACCCCTACAGACCCATTCATGACAGTCTTACCTTAATAACTACTTCCAAAGTATGATCCACCGTGGATGGTTTGAAAAACCTAGTTATTTGGGAAATCAAAACATGCAAAGTGAAACACAACAATAATACTAATCCTATATGGCCCCAAAAATTTTGAGTCATATTGATTACCCATTATTCATTGTATAATGTTTTGAATAATCAACTGAATACTTGAATTAAAACAATAGTTGTCCCATAATCCAAACATGCACACTATGTTTGTATATGGTCATTACTTTATGAAATAGATCAATTGAAAGACATTTCAATGATGCTCAATTCACAATTCCAAATCCTTATTGCAAGTGTAAGAATTCCAGATTCTTGTCACTGCTAGAAAGTGTTTGATTCTAAAGTATAATGCAATGATTATTTTGTAATGTTTATGTACCAAAAGTCACAGAGACTTGACCAATGATATTACAAAATTTTCATTTGGAGATTTTTACACGACAATTCCATGGAAATGAAGTCTCAAATTCAAAGTGCATTCCTTTGAACATCCTTCTTGCATAAAAGTTTCTCATCTATTCTTCAACTCCCAATATGGAAACATTCCATATTTGCCATCCAAAAACACATTATTAATAGGCTCCTGTCTATTCATAATAATGTCAATGTGGTCCAACCATTAGTATACTTCCAACTATCATTAAGCGACCAATCCTTAGCAAACATTAGATTGTCCTTAATAGTTGTTTAACCACCTTAGTGATATCCAGTTCTATTCCCTTTTCCCTCCAAATTCCCTAGGTGTATAGAAAATTAGAACACGAGAATATTATAGCATATGAATCAATCCTATACCCGAAGAATATGGGACACAATTCATAATGTGTAACACAAAGACATGAAACTTGATTAGTCTTTTGCTATAATATTTCTATTTTCCATGTTGTCATAATTTTGATTATGAAGAGGGATGTCGTAATCATAATCCAATGTGGAGAATGCAATGTAAAATTTCCATATATAGAATTTCCTTATGTTGAACCATTTCAACATTACATTCATGTATATATTTGACTAAATTTGATTAAATCTCAACCTAAGCTTTTAGATTTGAAATGAAGTATAAACTCCTCTCCCTTAATTATAGCAAAACAACTTTTCAAATCCACAACATTGCGAATTGAAATTTTTGTTTTTCTATAATTAACATTGGTAACTTGCAACATTTTTCTATAATAATTATGCTCCCACTAGCATAATAATTATTATCTTACTAGCATAACACTTATGCTCCCACTAGTTTTGACATATATTCAGAAATCATTTCGACTTCTCAAAATCAATAATTATTGACTTTCATTACCAAAGTTCAGATTTCTGAAACGAGATGCTTCGATAAGACTTTATCTAGGCTTCTCAAACTCATACACCTTTCCTTAGATAGGTCACATGTGTGTCTAAACAATTTTAGAAGTTACAGTGATAAGTCTCAAATGTTTATACCTTTTGCTATTTCTCACAATTAGAATTATGAAAGGGATGCTATAATCATAATCGAATTTAAGAATGCAAATATCACAATTTCTTTCTCTTTAAAATCTTCTTAGTGAAAGCGTTTCCACACAATCATTTTCATGAAGCGGAGAGAAACCTTATGATACTTAGATGTTATGGTGTATGTGTTCCTATCCATGTGAATATGTCATAACCATAATCACAAGACAAGGTTGGTGACAAATCCAAACTCATATGGACTAAACTTGTTCAATCTTAATCTCGTACCACCTGGCATCACAAGGGCCTACCACATCTTCCAAGTTGTTATGCTAACAATTGAGAGCTCACAGAACAAACATACATAGTCAACTTAACTGGAATGGGCATAGAAACAAGAATATGTCAACACCATACGTTACAAACCTCAAGTCATGTGCTAGTGAAAACAATATGTTTTATTCTTGATTAGTTCTTGAATTTTTTTCAAGATCTTTAAAACTCCCACTACCCTCTTGACATATAAGATTCTCTTGTGATGAATCATTCATTGACAAAACATTTATTCAAGTGTTAGAGCGGATTGTTATCAAGATAAACACTTCACACAATTGGCCTTATTTGGTCTTTCTCCTTACGAAGACATCACAACTTACCGATTTCAAATGTACAAGAGTAAGAAACATTTTACTCTACATTTGATGAGTGTTCTAAACCTATTTAAGATATGTCACTCAAGGCACAATCTTGGAGTGTGACTCTAAGACTTGTTTTGGAACGAAGTATGATTCACCTTAATTGGTTTAACCATTTCAATAATTCATGATTCCTATTCTTAGCCATACAAATGCACTAAGATGTTCTTTGTCACACCCCAAAACTGGAACGGTGGAAACGTTTTACGACAGAGGACGTCATGTATAGTATCACAACAATGCATAATAGTAAACAAGCAACAACATCATCCGTTGCATTAATAATATAATTCTATACAAGTGTGTTCTGTGTATAGTTTATAAGACACCAAAAATGAATAATCAAAATAAAGATGAGTCTTGAAAGCTTCATCTTCTCAAAACTTGGTCATATATACCTGTCTACTGGTGACCTGAGAATACAAGTTATTTTGAAAGAGAGGATCAGAAATGCTAGTATATGTTGTAAATGCCTGTATATGTTGTAAATGTTTGTATCTCCTAGAAAATCCTATATTTCCTACTAAAATGTAGCCTTCTACCAAGACTCGAATGTTCTGAATGTTTGTTTCTTTGTAAAAGTGAGTGTTTTCCCAAATGTGACTATCATTACCAAAAACATAGTTTTACATTATCGTTTATGTGAGAAAATTGCAATGTGAAAACAATGGGAAAATAATAAAGTACTGTAGCGTTGTATATAGTAACTACTATTGTACTAACTATCTTAAACCAATTGTTTATTAAGGTATAATGTGATATGATTGTAACCATACTTGATCGACTAGTAAAACACGACGCTCGAAGACATCGGAAACGTATGACATTCGCCACCCGTAGACCTACAGGTCGCACTGTAGCTTGCAGCAAGGTGTAGGACGGTCAATCCAGTATAAATCTATAAAAAAAATTCATGCTCTCCCTCCAGGAGACTCGGGTTACAAAACGAGACACAACAGTATGATACCATGCCCCAAAGTAGTGGCTCACATTTATGTTATAACATTCTTGTATTTTAATAGTATGCTCTATTTGTTCTAGTGTATTGTATGTTCTCTTTTATAGTATATTGTATGTTCTTCCTTGTTTCTCATTATAGTATGCTTTTCTATTTCTCGTTATAGTATGTTTGAACTGACTCGTGTATGAACTGACTCTTGTATGTTCCATTGTACCTGAAATAGTGAGTAGTAATCTCCTAAACTATACTTATTATAGTTTACTAGTAATGTTTTTTGAATGAGTGAGTGTGTTTTATACACCTTTGCTACCCAAAGGTGTTGAACTGAGATAAAAACTTTTATATCTATATACATATACATAATATATAACTGAGGTTTAAACGACACTCGAACAAATAACCAGATACTCTAAGTCCACAACCAAACAAGGAACATGAAATAGAGCAAGTTATCAATCCTAAGTCTTTTCAACCTTACTTTTATAACTATATCTCTATATACATGACTTTGACAATATATAAGTTAAAAGAGTTTGATAAATAGTTTTAGCATAAAAAGAGTTTGATAAAAATAGTTTTGAAATAGATGTTTGATAACACAATTTTGAAGTATACGAAATCTATTTATTTGTTCTAGATATTAATCACATGTGATTGATATAATAACTACAATGTTTCAACTTGTATCCCCCCATAAAAGCATTTAAAATCATTTTAAAAGGTTAGTTAGGGGTATGAAATCACCTGATGTAAGTGATGTGAATGTAAAATCGGTATAGGATGCTAAGTCTCAAGTGAAGACTTGAGCACACATGGATCCTATTAAGCATATAATGATACATATACAGAGATAATTAGTGTATGTAACCACTAATCATGATAGGGAACCACTTTCTAGACTAGGTAACACTTATGTTGAAGTGATACAATCACATATGACTGCATGTAAGGGGTGTATGACCACACATTAGCATGTGCAGCCATAATGGTGTGTTTCGTGTGTGTGTATGGCCAGAGTGTGCGGCCCAAATGGGTGTGCGGCCGCACACTCATAGTGAAATATGCCAATGGGTGTTTTAAAGTCCTATTAAGCATCCAGGAGGTGTGTTTTGACCAATGCTTAGCCTTAATGGAAGTTTATTACCATTTTGGACCTCAAAAAGGGTATGTATGGCCACAAAAGGATTGTACGACCGTACGCCCTTCATGATCTTATAAAAATGGTCTATTTCATGGTGAACATCAAGAGTTTCTAGTATGTAACTATTGGGTTTTGAGCAATCTAACACTTCCTAAGTGTGCATGCAACCCTAATACACCTTGGATCTATGTTTGTCTAAATACATGCAAAATAATAATTCTCCAAGGTTCATAACCTATCTAACGTGGCATGGGGTACTTTTAAACGTAAAAGAATTAGATGAGATTACATACCTTTTTGATGAGTTTGATTCTTAAGGAGTTTGAGGGCCAAGCACCAATAGTGTCAATGCCTCAAATGGAATCACAAATCACCACAAACTCTTGGAAAACTTTGAGAGAGTGTATACACACTACAATTTTCGGCCACACACAAACACACACACTAGTGGCTATTTCAAGCAACATTAGCATGCTTATATAGTGTGCATGATTAGGGTGAAACCCTAATAACCCATGACCTTTCCTTTTCCAAGGATCCATGGGTTAAAAGCTCCATGGACTTCCAAACAAGCCTAGCCGATTAACAAATGAGTGTTAGCCCACACCATATAAAACCAATAGCCCACAATCTAATTAGTCTTCCTTTTAATCTCTAAATTAATTCATAATTAATTTAAGACTAAGGCTAATTAAAAAACATGACTTCATATTAATATATTATAACTTATAATATATTAATAATCATATGTGTATAACTCTCATAAAATTATCCATAAATAGTTTGGATGAAATGCAACCCAAATGGATCATGCCGGGTCGGGTCAAGTATATAGCAAATAAGTTATGGACTTAGACACCTTATCCAACAGACTCCCACTTGGATAAGTCTAATAACTGTATTTGCCTATTACTTCAGGAACCAACCAGCAATAGTAGCTCTCGAAAACTCTGTTGAACTATGAAGCGCCATTTTAAGATAAGTGATCATACAATCCTCTGTTCTCATGATATCAGCCCGGACAAACACATGGAACTATGTCTTGCTAATTGTCTGGCAGTTGTTTCTCGATTTCCGATTTGTTTGACAAAGAACTCAACTGAACACATCAATTTAGTTCTGACCGGGCCCGATACGTGGGTCAACACAAAATCATCGAGGGGCCCAGATATCGCTTCTATTTCTAGAAGGAACAGATAAACTTCGACTCATATACTTGTTCTACTACTTGTTGAATTGTACACAAAGGCACATTTTACGTGCAATCAATGCACAATCAACTCATAGGTAACAACTCATATCTCTAGGTTTGAAGACTTATATGATATTACCGTCTCATGATCACTCGAGATAAACTCCATGACGTGATACAAGTGAGCGTGGGTTTATTCTGATACTCATAACTTATGAGTACTCATGAACGTTGTAGCAACCATTGCCATATCTAAACACCTTTAGCCATCTACAAACCAAATTCATGACAATCTTGATTCATACCTACTTCCGACGTATGACCGATTGTGGAGGTTTGAATAAATTAATTATTCTGGAAGTCAAAACAAGCTGAAACAATTGTAAATAATTGACAATGATAGAAACTCCTTACTCATAAATAAATCACAATTTTATTCATCATCAAATGTCAATTACATTTTACAAGTTTCAGAGAATCTATCTAATCTATAAAACTAATATCGTCCCTCAGTCCGATGCGCCTCGCATGCTGAAAATGCTTAGCCCTCGTCAGTCCCTTTGTAAGGGGATCCTCAGGGTTCTCATCTGACAATATCCTCTTTGCCACGAGGAGTCCTTCTTCTATCTTGTGTCTTATGAAGTGATATTTTATGTCAATCTGTCGGGATCTCCCATGATCTCTCGGTTCTTTAGCTAAAGCAACCGCACTATTGTTGTCACAGAAAATTTCCATAGGCTCCTTAATAGCTGACACAACTCCAAGGTCTCCGATGAAGTTCTTCAGCCGTATCGCCTCCTTCGCTACTTCACTCGCTGCTATATACTCTGATTCATAAGTCGAATCAGCCACCGTCTCCTGCTTGGAACTCTTCCAAGAGATTGCCCCTCCATTTAAGGTAAAGACCCAACCCGACTGAGAGAAAAAGTTACCCTATCAGTCTGAAAACTAGCATCACTATACCCTAATACTCTCAAGTCATCACTCCCACCAAGGGTAAGGATCCAATCCTTAGTCCTCTGTAGGTACTTGAGAATGTTCTTTACCACAATCCAATGAGCCTTTCCAGGGTTCCCCTGATACCTGCTGACCATGCTCAAAGCAAAGGCCACATCAGGGCGGGTACAAGTCATAGCATACATGATCGAGCCAACAGCAGAAGCATACGGTAATTGGCTCATCTCAACTATCTCTGCCTCTGTACTCGGACTCTGAGTCTTACTCAGCTTGGTATTGCTTTGGATTGGTAAATCTCCTTTCTTGGAATTCTGCATGTTGAACCTTTTCAACACCTTATCCAAGTAGGTACTCTGACTAAGTCCAATTAGTCTTTTACTCCTTTCTCTTAATATCCTTATCCCTAGGATATAGGCAGCTTCCCCTAGGTCCTTCATAGCAAAGCACTTCCTATGCCAGGACTTAACCTCCTGCAAGGTTGGGATGTCATTTCCTATAAGTAGTATGTCATCCACATACAGTACCAAGAAGCTAACTATACTCCCACTAGCTCTGACATACACGCAGGACTCATCCTCACTTATTGAGAAGCCAAACTCTTTGACCTTGTCATCGAAACAAAGATTCCAGCTACGAGATGCTTGTTTTAATCCCTAAATGGATTTCTCAAGCTTGCATAATCTATTAGGGTACTCTGCACTGACAAAACCCTCTGGCAAATTCATGTACACATCCTCAGCCAACTTTCCATTAAGAAAAGCGGTTTTGACATCCATTTTCCATATTTCATAATCATGAAATGCAGCAATGGCCAACATAGCCCTAATAGACTTAATCTTTGCTACCGGCGAGAAGGTTTCATCATAATCAATACACTGAGTCTGAGTAAAACCCTTCGCAACCAGTCGAGCCTTATAAGTATGCACTTTTCCTTCCATGTCAGTCTTCTTCTTGAAGATCCATTCGCACCCGACTGTTTTACGGCCTGGTACATTGTCAACCAAGTTCCAAACTTGATTGTCATACATGGATTGTATCTCGCTGTCCATAGCCTCCTTCCATTTAGCAGACTCCAGGTCTGCCATGGCTTCCTTAACACTTCTAGGTTCATCCAAATTTACCAGTGTACTATCACAGATAAATGTATCACATTTCGTAGTAATATGAAAGCCATAATAAAACGCAGGTGTGTTCCTAACCCGTGTAGAACGCCTCAGAGGTACAGACTCGTCGGCTGGCTCAACAGGAGTTTCCTCCTCAGGTTAATTGTTAGTGTCTAAGGTTCCTTCACCAATTGATTCTTGGATTTCTTCAAGATCAATTTGCCTCCCACTGTCTCCTTGTCTTATAAATTCTCTCTCGTAAAAGACCCCTCCTCTTGCTACAAAGACCACATTCTCACTGGGTCTGTAGAAGAGGTAACCGAAGGATTTCTATTGGTAGCCGATGAAAATACACCTTTCACTTCGGGGTTCAAGCTTATCATGAGTTTCACACCTCACGAAAGCTTCGCAACCCCAAATTTTGATGTGGTCCAAATTGGGAACCTTCCCAGTCCACATCTCATGAGGTGTTTTGGTAACCTTCTTTGTAGGGACTAGATTAAGGATATGGGCAGCAGTCTCTAAGGCATACCCCCAAAAGGAGATTGGTAGCGAAGCTCGAATCATGATAGAGCGAACCATGTCTAACAAGGTTCGATTACGCCTCTCAGCTACACTGTTTAGCTATGGTGTCCTGGGAGGAGTCAATTGTGAGACAATCCCACACTCCTTAAGATAGTCTAGGAACTCGGTACTAAGATACTCACCACCTCGATCGGATCGAAGCATCTTAATGTTCCTGCCCAATTGATTTTCTACTTCCTGTTTGAATTCCTTAAACCTTTCAAAGGTTTCTGACTTATGTTTGATTAAGTAGACATACCCATATCTACTAAAATCATCAATAAAAGTCACATAATACCGATTAGCATCCCTTGTGGCGGTTTTGAATGGTCCACATACATCAGTATGTATTAGGTCCAACAAACCCTCACCCCTTTCACAAGTTCTAGTGAAGGGTGATTTTGTCATCTTTCCAAGTAGACAAGATTCACAACTATCATCCGATTTAAGGTCGAATGACTCCAAGACTCCACTCTTTTGGAGTTGGCCTATGTGTTTCTTGTTTACATGTCCAAGATGACAATGCCACAATGATGCCTTATCTAGGCTAGTAGAAGAATCAATATACAACACATTATTTCCTAAGTTTTCTACAATCGACACAGTTTCATACACACCATCACAAGGTAATGCTTTAAAATAAAACACATTATTAAAGAAAGCATTATTACCACCACATTCATTATCAAACAAAAAGGTAAAACCTTGTTTGTACAAAGCATGAAAGGAAATAATATTCGTCGCCATTTCAGACGAGAACATACATTTATTCAAATCTAATTTTAACCCATTATTTAGCAATAAAGTATAAACTCCAATCTTGGAAACAGGTGAAGCCTTCCTATTCCCCATGATCAAGTTTATCTTCCCGTGGTCGACATCCTTACTTCTTCTTAGGCCCTTCAAATCAGAACATATGTGAATACTGTTCGATAAGGTGTCTAAGTCCATAACTTATTTGGTATATACTTGACCCGACCGGCATGGTCCATTTGGGTTGCATCTCATCCAAACTATTATGGATAATTTTATGAGAGTTATACACATATGTTTATTAATATATTATGAGTTATAATATATTAATATGAAGTTACGTTATTTAATTAGTTTTAGTCTCAAATTAATCATGAATTAATTTAGAGATTAAAAGGAATACTAATTAAATTATGGGCTATTTGTTTTATATAGTGTGGGCTAATACTCATTTGTAAATGGACTAGGCTTATGTGGAAGTCCATGGATGATCCATGGAGCTTTTAACCCATGGATCCTTGGAAAAGGAAAAGACATGGGTTGTTAGGGTTTCACCCTAACCATGCACACTATATAAGCATGCTTATGGAGCATGAAATGGAGCCTAAGAGAAAACTAGTGATCTAGTGTGTGTGTGCATGTGTGTGGCCGATTTATACAAGGTGTATACTCTCATCAAAGTTTTCCAAGAGTTTGTGGTGTTTGTGATTCCAATTGAGGCATTCACACTATTGGTGCTTGGCCCTCAAACTCCTAAGAACCCAACTCACCAAAAGGTATGTAATCTCTTCTAACTCTTTTATGTTGAAATGTTCCCCATGCCATGTTAGATAGGTTATAAACCTTGGAAAATTATTATTTTGCATGTATTTAGACAAACATAGATCCAAGGTTTATTAGGGTTGCATGCACACTTAGGAAGTGTTAGATTGCTCAAAACCCAACAGTGGTATCAGAGCCTAGGCTTGCTTGTTTGATACTTGATGCAAAATAGTGAAAAAAGTCGAAATCGTTGCTGTCTGCATGGTGGACTCGCCAAGTCCATTGGGGGGACTCGATGAGTCCAAGGCAAAGTTCAACCTACTCGACGAGTCAGTTCATGCACTCGACGAGTAGGATCGAAAGAGTGCAGATTCTCGACTTTTGCTGTTGGAAATGGACTAGAAACATTACCCTAAACTGTTTTGGTGTTATAAAACTTATTTTAGTTGGTGTAATGGTTGTTCTAATCCATTTACAATAGCATATATCAAAAATCCATGATTTTATGTGTTCATATAATTCTTGAATTTTTGATGATCATGTTCATGTTCTTATGAATTTAGAAAATGATAGGAATTATTTGCTGAATTGTTTAGAATTAATTCTTGATCATTTATGTGTTTTAATGGAGTCCATAATTTGTCCTCAAGTTATGGATTACCAAAGGTCACTTTCATTTAACACACACTTAAAACACATAAGTTACATGAAAATGAAGAGTCTTCATTTTATGAACCTTTAATTCATAAGTTATGAAATGAAGAGTTTTGCAAAGTTACAAAACTTGCCCTCAAGTTTTGGAATTTGTAAAGTTTCACACACTTTAATAAACTTTAATTCCAAACCTTAGAGTTTTAATAGTTAAAATTCAACCCTTATACTATTTATAACATTAATGGTTAATTATTATATATATGTATAAGAATAAGTCGTTTTACCGTTAGTAGGCCTCATTCACGAAGCCGGTCTATAAGGTGGGTATAAGGTTGTTGCCTATAAAATGGCGACTTAATGGGTGTATACTCTCACCCACCGCTTGCTTGATCGGTGGAGGGTCGTTAGCCGAACGGGTAGAACAATGACTTTAAATCCTCATTAAAAGTATAATGAATATTATAAAATAACTAAACTCTTTTAATTCCCAATCTTAGTTATTTTAGGAAAATGTGAACATGGTGCTAATCCATGGAATTCACACTTTGTACCTTACCAAGTCGTTGGTGGAGCGTGTGTGGTTAACCGGCACACTAACTAGGACTAGTAAGGATCACGAAGGGTAACTTAATGTTTGTCATAGATCAATGGAGCATGTGTGGTTAACCGGCACATTGATTAGGTGATAATATTAGGAGTACCAAGTGAATTAGCATGGTTATTCACACCTTGTTTTGTGATCCTCGGCATCCCAGTCACAAAACTTAAAGGGCACAATCGAGATTGAAACATGCCATTGAAAAGTTCAATGAATCTCAAAAGAATCTAGGAATTTCAAATCCAATTAAACCTAATAAATCATTTCATTTTCATGGTGGAAATTGGTGAATCGTCATTCACCTACCTTTCAAATATATTATTACTTAGATTACGGCATCCCTCTTCTAAGTGTAATATATTGTGATTGGATCCTAGCCTTAATATTACATTTGGGTGTCTTATTAAGGATCCTAAATATCTAATCTAAACTTACTTTCTTCTTTCAGATGTCTTCCAACACTAATGCTTCAGGCTCTAACCCAACTGGTTCTTTCTCTCTCATGAATCTTTGTGGGAGGGTCATCTTTGATGGTTCCAACTTCATGGATTGGATTAGGAACATCAGGATGGTTACTCGTTACGAGGACAAGGAATATGTCCTCGATAAGGAGTTAAAAGAACTTGATGAGTCTACTGCTACTCCCGAGGAGATCGCTGAATTCAGGACTCATGAGAGAGATGCTACTAAGGTGGCATGTATCATGATGGCCACGATGACAGCCGAGCTCCAAAAGTCGTATGAAGATTTCTACCCTTTTGAGATGCACCAAGACCTGATGGAAAGGTACCATCAGAGTGCTCGTCAGGAGTGGTATGAAATAATCTCCTCCATAATAACTACCCGCATGAAGGACGGTGAATCCGTCACGAGCCACATGCAAAAGATGCAAAGGTATGTGGACCGTTTGCTGAAGCTAAATGTTAACATCCCCGAGGAGTTAGCAATTGACATCATTTTGCACTCCTTGCCTTCTTGTTATGATCATTTTCGAATGACATATCATATGAACAAGGAGGAAGTTACCCTCAGCAAGCTTCAAGGACTCTTGAAGACCGCTGAAACCGGTCTTAAGGGTAAAGCGGTTGTTACCTCTACTACTCCTACTCCAACTTCTACCCCTGTTTTAGCTATTGGGCAAGGCAAAGGGAAAAAGAGGAAGCACCCTTCGAAGGGTACCAAGGGAAAGTCTCTTGAAGGCTCCTCATCAAAGACTAATAACGGTTCTGTCACTCCTTCTGCCATTCCCAAGGATGCTGAATGCTTTTATTGCCATGAAAAGGCACACTGGAAGCGAAACTGCCCTAAGTACTTGCAGGATCTAAAGGATGGGAAAGTGAAACCCACCTATGCAGGTATTTACACTATATTGTCTAATTACTCAACATATTCTAACTCTTGGGTGCTTGATACAGGATGTGGTATTCACATATGTTCTGATTTGCAGGGCCTAAGAAGAAGTGAGGATGTGGAGCACAGGAAGATAAACTTAATCATGGGGAATAGGAAGGCTTCACCTGTTTCCAAGATTGGAGTTTATACTTTGTTGCTTAATAATGGGTTAAAATTAGATTTGAATAAATGTGTGTACTCGTCTGAAATGGCGAGGAATATTATTTCTTTTCATGCTTTGTACAAACAAGGTTTTACCTTTTCGTTTGATAATGAATGTGGTGGTATTAATGCTTTCTTTAATAATGTGTTTTATTTTAAAGCATTACCTTGTGATGGTGTGTATGAAACTGTGTCGATTGTAGACAACTTAGGAAATAATGTGTTGTATGTTGATTCTTCTACTAGCCTAGATAAAGCATCATTGTGGCATTGTCGTCTTGGACATGTAAACAAGAAACGCATAGGCCAACTCCAAAAGAGTGGAGTCTTGGAATCATTTGACCTCAAATCAGATGATAGTTGTGAATCTTGTCTACTTGGAAAAATGAAAAAATCACCCTTCACTGGAACTTGTGAGAGGGGTGAAGGTTTGTTGGACCTAATACATACTGATGTATGTGGGCCATTCAAAACCGCCACAAGGGACGCTAATCGGTATTATGTGACTTTTATTGATGATTTTAGTAGATATGGGTATGTCTACTTAATCAAACATAAGTCCGAAACCTTTGAAAGGTTTAAGGAATTCAAGCAGGAAGTAGAAAATCAATTGGGCAGGAACATTAAGATGCTTCGATCCGATCGAGGTGGTGAGTATCTTAGTACCGAGTTCCTTGACTACCTTAAGGAGTGTGGGATTGTCTCACAATTGACTCCTCCCAGGACACCACAGCTGAATGGTGTAGCTGAGAGGCGTAATCGTACCTTGTTGGACATGGTTCGCTCTATGATGAGTCGAGTTTCGTTACCAATCTCTTTTTGGGGGTATGCCTTAGAGACTGCCGCCCATATCCTTAATTTAGTCCCTACAAAGAAGGTTACCAAAACACCTCATGAGATGTGGACTGGGAAGGTTCCCAATTTGGAACACATCAAAATTTGGGGTTGCGAAGCCTTCGTGAGGCGTGAAACTCATGATAAGCTTGAACCCCGAAGTGAAAGGTGTATTTTCATCGGCTACCCACAGAAATCCTTCGGTTACCTTTTCTACAGACCCAGTGAGAATGTGGTCTTTGTAGCACGAAGAGGGATCTTTTGCGAGAAAGAATTTATAATCCAAGGAGACAGTGGGAGGCAGATTGATCTTGAAGAAATTCAAGAATCAATTGGTGAAGGAACCTCAGACACTAGCAATCAACCTGAGGAAGAAACTCCTGTTGATCCAGCTGACGAGTCTGTACCTCCGAGACGTTCCACACAGGTTAGGAACACACCTTCGTTTTATTATGGTTTTCATATTACTACGGAAGGTGATACGTTTATTAGTGATAGTACACTAGTAAATTTGGATGAACCTAGCAGTGTTAAGGAAGCCATGGCAGGCCCGGAGTCTGCTAAATGGAAGGAGGCTATGGACAGCGAGATACAGTCCATGTATGACAATCAAGTTTGGAACTTGGTTGACAATGTACCAGGCCGTAAAACAGTCGGGTGCAAATGGATCTTCAAAAAGAAGACAGACATGGAAGGAAAAGTGCATACTTATAAGGCTCGACTGGTTGCGAAGGGTTTTACTCAAACTCAAGGTGTTGATTATGATGAAACTTTCTCGCCGGTGGCCAAGATTAAGTCTATTAGGGTTATGTTAGCCATTGCAGCATTTCATGATTATGAAATATGGCAAATGGATGTCAAAACCGCTTTCCTTAATGGAAAGTTGGCTGAGGATGTGTACATGAATCAGCCAGAGGGTTTTGTCAATGCAGAGTACCCTAATAGAGTATGCAAGCTTGAGAAATCCATTCATGGATTAAAACAAGCATCTCGTAGCTGGAATCTTTGTTTTGATGAGAAGGTAAAAGAGTTTGGCTTCTTGAGAAGCGAAGATGAGTCTTGCGTGTATGTCAGAGCTAGTGGGAGTATAGTTAGCTTCTTGGTACTGTATGTGGATGACATACTACTCATAGGAAATGACATCCCAACCTTGCAGGAGGTTAAGTCCTGGCTTGGGAAGTGCTTTGCTATGAAGGACCTAGGGGAGGCTACCTATATCCTAGGGATAAGGATATTAAGAGAAAGGAGTAGAAGACTAATTGGACTTAGTCAGAGTATCTACTTGGATAAGGTGTTGAAAAGGTTCAACATGGAGAATTCCAAGAAAGGAGATTTACCGATCCAAAGCAATACCAAACTGAGTAAGACTCAGAGTCCGAGTACAGAGGCAGAGATAGCTGAGATGAGCCAATTACCATATGCTTCCGCAGTTGGCTCGATCATGTATGCTATGACTTGTACCCGTCCTGATGTGGCATTTGCTTTGAGCATGGTCAGCAGGTATCAGGGGAACCCTGGCAAAGCTCATTGGACCGCGGTAAAGAACATTCTCAAGTACCTGCGGAGGACTAAGGATTGGGTCCTTACCCTTGGTGGCAGTGATGACTTGAGAATATTAGGGTATAGTGATGCTGGTTTTCAGACTGATAGGGATAATTTCCGCTCTCAGTCGGGCTGGATCTTTACCTTAAATGGAGGGGCAATTTCTTGGAAGAGTTCCAAACAGGAGACGGTGGCTTATTCGACTTGTGAATCAGAGTATATAGCAGCGAGTGAAGCAGCGAAGGAGGCGATATGGCTAAAGAACTTCATCGGAGACCTTGGAGTTGTACCAGCTATTAAGGAACCTATAGAGATTTTCTGTGACAACAATAGTGTGGTTACCTTAGCTAAGGAACCAAGAGATCATGGCAGATCTCGACATATTGACAGAAAATATCACTTCATAAGACACAAGATTGAAGAAGGACTCCTTGTGACAAGGAGGATATCGTCGGATGAGAATCCTGCAGATCCCCTTACGAAGGGACTGACGAGGGTTAAGCATTTTCAGCATGCGAGACGCATCGGGCTGAGGGACGATATTAGTTTTACAGATTAGATAGTTTTCCTGAAACTTGTAACATGTAATCGACGTTTGATGATGAATAAAATTTGTGATTTATTTATGAGTAAAGTGTTACTATCATTGTCAATTATTTACTATTGTTTCAGTTTTGCATGTTTTGACTTCCAGAATAATTAATTTATTCAAACCTCCACAATCGATCATACGTCGGAAGTAGGTATGAATCAAGATTGTCATGAATTGGGTTTGTAGATGCCTTAAAGGTGTTTAGACATGGCAATGGTTGCTGCAACATTCATGAGTACTCATAAGTTATGAGTATTGGTATAAACCCACGCTCACTTGTATCACTTCATGGAATTTATCTCGAGTGATCGTGAGACGATAACATCATATAAATCTTTAAACCTAGAGATATGAGTTGTTACCTATGAGTTGATTGTGCATTGATTGCACGTAAACGCATCAGTAACTTGATGTTATAAAACGTGCCTTTGTGTACAATTCAATAAATAGTAGAACAAGCATATCAGTCGAAGTTTATCTGTTCCTTCTAGAAATAGAAGCGATATCCGGGCCCCTCGATGATTTTGTGTTGACCCATGAACCAGGCCTGGTCAGAACTAAACCGATGTGTTCAGTGAAGTTCTTCGTCAAACAAATCGGAAAATCGAGAAACAACTGCTAGACAATAAGCAAGACATAGTTCCATGTGTTTGTCCGGCTGATATCATGAGAATAGAGGATTATGTGATCACTTATCTAAAATGGCGCTTCATAGTTCGACAGAGTCCTCATTGTTCGAGGGAGTTTTCGAGAGCTACGATTGTTGGTTGGTTCCTGAAGTTATAGGCAAATATAGTTATTAGACTTATCCAAGTGGGAGTCTGTTGGATAAGGTGTCTAAGTCCATAACTTATTTGGTATATACTTGACCCGACCGGCATGGTCCATTTGGGTTGCATCTCATCCAAACTATTATGGATAATTTTATGAGAGTTATACACATATGTTTATTAATATATTATGAGTTATAATATATTAATATGAAGTTACGTTATTTAATTAGTTTTAGTCTCAAATTAATCATGAATTAATTTAGAGATTAAAAGGAATACTAATTAAATTATGGGCTATTTGTTTTATATAGTGTGGGCTAATACTCATTTGTAAATGGGCTAGGCTTATGTGGAAGTCCATGGATGATGCATGGAGCTTTTAACCCATGGATCCTTGGAAAAGGAAAAGACATGGGTTGTTAGGGTTTCACCCTAACCATGCACACTATATAAGCATGCTTATGGAGCATGAAATGGAGCCTAAGAGAAAACTAGTGATCTAGTGTGTGTGTGCATGTGTGTGGCCGATTTATACAAGGTGTATACTCTCATCAAAGTTTTCCAAGAGTTTGTGGTGTTTGTGATTCCATTTGAGGCATTCACACTATTGGTGCTTGGCCCTCAAACTCCTAAGAACCCAACTCACCAAAAGGTATGTAATCTCTTCTAACTCTTTTATGTTGAAATGTTCCCCATGCCATGTTAGATAGGTTATAAACCTTGGAAAATTATTATTTTGCATGTATTTAGACAAACATAGATCCAAGGTTTATTAGGGTTGCATGCACACTTAGGAAGTGTTAGATTGCTCAAAACCCAACAAATACCACATCCTGTATCAAGCACCCAAGAGTTAGAATATGGTGAGTTATTAGACAATATTTTGTAAATACCTGCGTGGGTGGGTTTCACTTTCCCATCCTTCAGATCCTGCAAGTATTTTGAGCAGTTTCGCTTCCAGTGCCCCTTGTCCTGGCAATAGTAGCAATCAGCATCCTTGGGAATGGTAGAAGGAGTGGCAGAACCGCTCTTGGTCCTTGATGAGGAGCCTTCAAGAGACTTTCCCTTGGTACCCTTTGAAGGGCGCTTCATCGTTTTCCCTTTGCCTTGCCCGATAGCCAAAACAGGGGTAGATGTTGGAGTAGGAGTAGTAGAGGTAACAAACGCCTTGCGCTTAAGACCGGTTTCAGCGGTCTTCAAGAGTCCTTGAAGCTTGCTAAGGGTAACTTCCTCCTTGTTCATATGATATGTCATACGAAAATGGTCATAACAAGAAGGTAAGGAGTGCAAAATGATGTCAATTGCCAACTCCTCAGGGAAGTTCACATTCAGCTTCAGCAAATGGTCCACATACCTTTGCATCTTTTGCATGTGGGCCGTGATGGATTCACCGTCCTTCATGCAGGTTGTTATTATGGTGGAGATTATTTCATACTGCTCTTGACGAGCACTCTGATGGTACCTTTCCATCAGGTCTTGGTGCATCTCAAAAGGGTAGAAGTCCTCATAGGACTTTTGGAGCTCGGCTGTCATCGTGGCCATCATGATGCATGCCACCTTTGTAGCATCTCTCTCATGTGTCCTGAATTTAGCGATCTCCTCAGGAGTAGCAGTAGACTCATGAAGCTCTTTTAACTCCTAATCGAGGACATATTCCTTGTCCTCATAACGAGTTACCATCCTGATGTTCCTTATCCAGTCCATGAAGTTAGAACCATCAAAGATGACTCTCCCACAAAGATTCATGAGAGAGAAAGAACCAGTTGGGTTAGAGCCCGAAGCATTAGTGTTAGAAGACATCTGAAAGAAGAAAGCAAATTTAGATTATACTTAGAAGAGGGATGTCGTAATCTAAGTAATCATATATTTGAAAGGTAGGTGAATGACGATTCACCAATTTCCACCACGAAAACGAAATAATTTAATAGGTTTTAATTGGATTTGAAATTCCTAGATTCTTTTGAGATTCATTGAACTTTTCAATGGCATGTTTCAATCTCGATTGTGTCCTTCAAGTTTTGTGACTGGGATGCCGAGGATCACAAAACAAGGTGTGAACAACCATGCCAATTCACTTGGTACCCTTAATATTATCACCTAATCAATGTGTCGGTTAACCACACAGCTCCATTGATCTATGACAAACATTAAGTCACCCTTCGTGATCCTTACTAGTCCAAGTTAGTGTGCCGGTTAACCACACACTCTCCACCAACGACTTGGTAAGGTACAAAGTGTGAATTCCATGGATTAGCTGTAACAGCCCGAAATTTTCAGGTATTTATTTTGGATTTATTTATGGATATTGTGAGTGGACTCGGCGAGTTGGAGCCCAGACTCGCCGAGTACGATCGCGGATTTGGGCACAGGTTCGGGTCCGGACTCGACGAGTCCAAGAGTGGACTCGGCGAGTCCACGCTGTGTGGTGAAACCCTAATTTCCAGGGTTTGCGGCCTACTTAAAGGGCCTTATGGCCGTCATTTGTGCTCACCTAACCCTTAGAGAGAAACCCTTGTGTGCTTGAACGTTTTAAGAGAGAAAGGAAGCATTCTTGACCATTGTGTGTGTCATTTAGCAAAGAAGGAGAAGATTATAAGCAAGAGGAAGCAAAGGAGGTTGCTATTCTGTGGATTTGAAGCTTAGATCATCAATCTAGAGGTATGATTTCGGATTACTTTCTGTTTTGTGATGAATAATGGGATCTAGGGTTTCTTATGGACATTTATGGGATGATTTGATGCCAAATAGTTCCCTTCTTGTGTTAGGGCTCTGGATCTGGATCCGGATCCATAGTGGTCCAGAGAGCCTCATTCTTCAAGCTTTATGTATAGCAATGGAGTTTATGACCTTGGGTTGTAGTATTTGAGACAAAAACATCATTTATGGTCATGTAGAGATGGTATGTGAATCAAGATAGTGACTTTACGTGCTAAATATGCTTGGAAGGACTGGATCTATGGGTTAATGGACTAGATCTAACCTTTTGAGCAAGTTTGAGTCATTGCATGGCACGGACTCGTCGAGCTCCGGTGTTAGCCCTCCCGGAGGGAATGGAGGATTTTGTTGTATACTGCGATGCATCGATTTTAGGATTGGGAGCAGTACTGATGCATAGAGGGCATGTGATAGCATACGTATAGAGGCAGTTGAAGCCTCACGAGTTGAGGTATGCCACCCATGACCTAGAGTTGGGGGCAGTGGTGTTCGCCCTCAAGATATGGCGCCATTATTTTTATGGGGTTCGGTGTACAATATACGCGGATCATAAGAGTCTGAAGTATTTGATGGATCAACCCAACGGTAGCGGAGGTGGTTGGATGTGGTTAAGGATTATGATTGTGAGATCCTGTACCATCCGGGCAAGGCTAATGCGGTAGTCGACGCCCTGAGTCGTCGGGCGGAGAGTGCCCCGTTGCGAGGTGTGTGTTTGCATTTGACCGTGATGACTCTGGTGTTGGACACCATTCGAGGAGCATAGGCTGAGGCAGTGAGGTCGGAAAACCATAAGAGAGAGCAAGTTGTTAGATTGATATTGGAGTTTGTTACTGATGGTCGAGGGCTTATGACTTTTCAGGGGCGTATTTGGGTACCATTCGTGGGAGGTACGCATACTATTTTGATGGAAGAGGCTTATCGGTCAAAATTCTCAATCCATCCCAGGGCCACTAAGATGTATTTGGATTTGAGGAAGGAGTATTGGTGGCCCTGTATGAAGAGAGACGTTGTGTGGTTCGTCGAGAGGTGCTTAACCTGCCTTAAGGTTAAGGCCGAGCATCAGAGGCCGCATGGTAAGTTGCAGCCATTGCAGATTCCCGAATGGAAGTAGGAACAGATCACCATGGATTTCATCACTAAACTACCAAGGACTACTCGGGGAGTTGATGCAATTTGGGTGATTGTGGATAGATTGACGAAGAGCGCTCACTTCCTTGCCATCAGTGAGAGTTCTTCCGCAGAGAAGTTAGCAAAGATATATGTGAGGGAAGTGGTATCTCGGCATGGGGTACCGATCTCGATTGTCTCCGACCGGGACGTGCGTTTCACTTCCAGGTTCTGGAAGAAGTTCCACGAGGAGTTGGGTACTAGGCTGCATTGTAGTACCGCATATCACCCGCAAACAGACAAATAGAGTGAGCGGAAAATTCAGACCCTCGAGGACATGCTCCGAGCATGTGTATTGTATTTTGGGGGAAGTTGGGATACGTATTTTCCGTTGGCCGAGTTTTCTTACAATAACAGCCATCATTCGAGCATCGGTATGCCACCCTTTGAGCTGTTGTACGGGAGGAAGTATCGAACCCCCATTTGTTGGGGAGAAGTCGGGCAGCGTGTTATGGGTAATACGGAGATAGTGCTTCAGACGACAGAGCAAATCCAGCGGGTTAGACAGAGGTTACTGACTGCTCAGAGTCGACAGAAGAGTTATACAGACAGACGCCAGTCCGAACTTGAGTTCTAGGTCAGTGATTTTGTGATCCTGAAGGTCTCTCCTTGGAAGGGAGTGATCCGATTCAGGAGGAGGGGCAAGTTGGGGCCCCAATATATCGGACCATTTCGGGTAATCGCGAGGGTAGGCAGGGTAGCCTATCTCTTGGATTTGCCGGAAGAATTAGGGCAGATTCACGACACTTTCCATGTGTCGCAATTGCGGAAGTGTATAGCCGATGAGTCGGCAGTGGTTCCATTAGACGATATTCAGGTGGATGCGAGCCTAAATTATGCGGAGAGACCAGTGGCCATCAGAGATCGGAAAATCAAGGTTCTGAGGAACAAGGAGGTACCTTTGGTCTTGATTCAGTGGCAGCATCGGAAGGGGTCCGAGATGACATGCGAACCGGAGCGTGAGATGCGAGAGCAGCATCCAGAGTTATTTGTAGAGTGAGACTTCGAGGGCGAAGTCTAGTTCCAGTGGGGGAGAATTATAAAAGCCCAAAATTTTCAGGTATTTATTTTGGATTTATTTATGGAAATTGTGAGTGGACTCGGCGAGTTGGAGCCCAGACTCGCTGAGTAGGATCGCAGATTTTGGCACGGGTTCGCGTCCGGACTCGACGAGTCCAAGAGTGGACTCGGCGAGTCCACGCTGTGTGGTGAAACCCTAATTTTCGGGGTTTGCGGCCTATTTAAAGGGCCTTATGTCCGTCATTTGTGCTCACCCAACCGTTAGAGAGAAACCCTTGTGTGCTTGGACATTTTGAGAGAGAAAGGAAGCATTCTTGACCTTTGTGTGTGTCATTTAGCAAAGAAGGAGAAGATTATAAGCAAGAGGAAGCAAAGGAGGTTGCTATTTTATGGATTTAAAGCTTAGATCATCAATCTAGAGGTATGATTTTGGATTACTTTCTGTTTTGTGATGAATAATGGGATCTAGGGTTTCTTATGGACATTTATGGGATGATTTGATGCCAAATCGTTCCCTTCTTGTGTTGAGGCTCTGGATCTGGATCCATAGAGGTCCAGACACCATATTGGATTCAATTATTATTGTGTTTCACTTTGCATGTTTTGACTTCCCGAATAAACTAGGTTATTCTTCCGGAATGACTAAGTTATTCAAACCATCCACAGTCGGTCATATGTTGGAAGTAGATATGAATTAAGACTGTCATGGGTTGGCTTGTAGAGGTCTAAGATGTTGGACAACGGGCTACAACACTCATGAGTGCTCATAAGTTCTGAGTATTGGATTCAACCCGCGCTCATTTGAATCACTTCATGGATTTTATCACGAGTGATCATGAGACGATAATATCTTATATTCTTCAAACCTAGAGATATGAGTTGTTACTATGAGTTGATAGTACATTGATTACACGAAACGCATTGGTAACAGTATACAATGAATAATGTGTAATCATATGGTGATAAATAAAAGGTGTTTTATTTATATTCATAAGTTCTGAGACCATATTGGATTCAATTATTATTGTGTTTCACTTTGCATGTTTTGACTTCCCGAATAAACTAGGTTATTCTTCCGGAATGACTAAGTTATTCAAACCATCCACAGTCGGTCATATGTTGGAAGTAGATATGAATTAAGACTGTCATGGGTTGGGTTGTAGAGGTCTAAGATGTTGGACAAAGGGCTACAACACTCATGAGTGCTCATAAGTTCTGAGTATTGGATTCCACCCGCGCTCATTGGAATCACTTCATGGATTTTATCACGAGTGATCATGAGACGATAATATCTTATATTCTTCAAACCTAGAGATATGAGTTGTTACTATGAGTTGATAGTACATTGATTACACGAAACGCATTGGTAACTCGATGTTATAAAACGTGTCTTTGTGTATGATTCAACAAGTAGTAGAACAAGCCATATGAGTCGAAGTTTATCCATTCCTTTTACCTTCGGGATAAAAGCGATATCTGTGGGCCCCTCGATGATTTGATGATGACAAATGGAAGTGCTCGGCCGGGCCAGGACTGATTTGATTTGTTCAATTAGTCAGTCGTCATAAATCGGAAATCGGGAAACAACTAATGGACAGAGAGAATGAATATAATCCATGTCTCAGTCCATATGATATCTAGAATGGAGGAATATATGATCCCTTATCTAGTGGACAAGTCATTGACAAGATCAGAGTTCATCTACATGGTCAAAGTTCGATAGAAGCTTTTGAGAGCTACGATTGCCAGTTGGTTCCTGAAGTCATACGCAATAATAGTTTTAGACTTATCCAAGTGGGAGACTGTTGGATTAATGTCTAAGTCCATAACTATAATTGGTAAGACTTGACCCGACTCGGCATGGTCCATTTGGGTTGCATGGCATCATGCACTTGGATAGACTATAATGAGAGAAATAAGACACTTATGGTTATTAATATATTATAAGTTCTAGTATATTAATAATAAGAATAATAAGATTATTTAATTAGTATTGATCAAGAATTAATCTAGGATTAATTAAGTGATCAAAAGGAGACTAATTAAATATATGGGTTGATTGTGTAAATCATTCATTCTTATATATGTGGGCTTGTGATCCAAGATTCCTTATGTTGGACTAAGTCCATGGAGGTTAAAATCCATGGAGCATAAGGAATGGGTAAAGTCATGGGTTACATGGTGTAACCCTAATAGCCACCATATAAAAGAAACCCATGGCTCAAGAAATCGTGACACTATGTGTGTGTATGAGGGCTAGACGATTTCATGAAGTGTTCTAATTTCTCTCAAGTTATTCCAAGTGTATTTGGTGTTGTGTGAACCATTTGAGGTGTCACACTTGGGGCACTAGGCACTCAAGCTTCATGAAGACAAGCACTATCAAAGAGGTATGTATTCTATCTTGTTATATTAATAGTTTTGTATGCTAGATTAAGATAATACCTTGGATGTTCATATTTGCATGTATAATAGAGAAAACATAGATCCAAGGTATTTAGGGTTGCATGTACACTTAGGAGTGTTAGAATGCTCATAACCCAACAGTGGTATCAGAGCCTAGGCTTGTTTTCTTGTTATACTTGCAATAGAAGCAGAAAAATCGAGTTTTGGTGCTGTCAGCCCAGCAGACTCGCCGAGTCCATGAAGGGACTCAACGAGTCCAAGGAAAAATGCATCCAACTCGCCGATTTGTGTTCATGCACTCGACGAGTTGGACCCCAGACAACATACTTTCGAGGTTTTTGGCTAGAAATGGACTAGGAACATTACCCTAAGTTGTTTTTGAACTTATAAACTTGTTTTTTGATGTGGTAATGTTCATGCTAATCCATTTTCAAAGATAATTGTCAATAGATTCATGTTTTATATTAGTTTAAAGGTTAGACTAATTATATGAAAAAGTTTGATTTGAATTATCTTGTTCATATGAGTTTCTTAGATTAATAGAAAAGTTGAATGAAATATTTGTAATCAATCCATTTTAATCTAAGAGTTGAGTATAAAATGTGTTTGTGTAACTTATCCTCAAGTTACATGAAGAGTCACATTAAAGACTCATAAAACTCATAAAGTTGTCAAAGGTTACAAAAAATGAAGAGTCTAGTTCTAATTAATTGGAGTTACGACTCCATAATTTGTCCTCAAGTTATGGAGGACCAAGAGTCTCTTCATTAAATAAAATATATATATATATATATATATATATATATATATATATATATATATATATATATATAATTAATGTAACCTTAATTAATTTCATAAGTTATAAAATAAAGAAAAAGTTAATTCTTTATTAGTTTAAAGTCTTCCATAATTTGTCCTCAAGTTATGGAACTTGAAGAGTTTTTGGATTAAAACTACTTTAAACATATAAGTTATGGAATTAATTAGTTTTGAATAGTTTCAAAACTTGCCCTCAAGTTTTGGAATTTGTAAAGTTTTCTCTTATGAATACTTTAATTCCAAGTTAGCCCTTAGAATTTTAAAAGTTAAAATTCAACCCTTATACTTTATAATATTATAAGTTAATAATATATATATACATATATATATATATATATATATATATATATATATATATATATATATATATATATATATATATATATATATATATATATATATATATATATATATGTATAAGAGTAAAGTTGGTCTTACCGCTAGTACGCCTCATTCACGAAGCCGGTCTATAAGGTGGGTATAAGGTTGTTGCCTATAAAATGGCAACTTAATGGGTGTCCACTTTCACCCACCGCTTGCTTAACTGGTGGAGGGTCGTTAGCCGAACAGGTTTGACATGACTATAATTCTCCCTTCATTAAAAGTATTAATGATAAATACTAAGTAACTAAACTCTTAATAATTCCCAATCTTAGTTACTTAGAAAAAAATGTGAATAAGGTGCTAATCCATGAAATTACACTTTGCACTTTGTTTAAGTCGGTTAGTGGAGCGTGTGTGGTTAACCGGCACACTAACTCGTATTTAACAAGGTAGGCAAAGGGTAACTTAATGTTTATCATAGTATCGATGGAGCGTGTGTGGTTAACCGGCACATCGATTGAGGGGTAAACACTTAATGGTACCCAGTAATTTGCATGGTTACTTCACACCTTGTTTTGTGATCCTCGGCATCCCAGTCACAAAACCTGAAGGGCACACTCGAGATTGAAACATGCCATTGAACAGTTCAATGAATCTCAAAAGATCTAGGAGTTTCAAAACCAATTAAAACCTAATAATACATTTCGTGTATCTTGGTGGAAATTGGTGAATCGTCATTCACCTACCTTCAAATTGTTTTATAGCTTGGATTACGGCATACCTCTTCTAAGTTATAAAATAGTTTGTTGGGTCCTAGCCTTAATATTTTCATATTGGGTGTCATATTAAGGACTTTAAATCAACTATCTTGAATATCTCCCAAAACATGTCTGTTTTAGACATTTATGATCTTCCCAAATCTCTTGAAACAAGCATTCCTAAATGAAGATGATGTCCCATGGATATCATACTTCTTTCTCCTCCTCCAATTATTCTCCCTAACCCTCAAGTTCTTGAAAAGTTTAAGGTCACTCAAGCCCTATTGGCAAGGCAAGGTCTAGGTGTGATCACATCTTGGAGATGTAGTCACATATTGACAAGCCGGGAGAGTTGGATGTCAAAGTCTTGAGAAAGTTGGTGGTTCAATCACTTTCTAAGTCACATAGTGAGTTCCTTTGGGACACCTATGAAAAAGACTATGACAAGACCCTTAATGACCTTATCTATTGTTAAGATCAACTTCCTGAAACTTTATGGACATTGACAATAGTGACACAGGAAATCCAGGAAAGCATTCTCTTCCCAATGGAAAGGGATCGGCCATAGTCAACTCGGTTGAACAAATGGTAAAGAGAAAAGCTAAGTCTGTGATAGTCCCGTGTACCATTATCAAAGGGTCCATATGTTTATATTGCCAAAGTAAGGGTCATTAGTTGCGAAGCTGCCTAATTTACCTAAGGATGTTAAAGTCAATAAGTTTGAATCTACTTCAGGTAAAGTCCACTATCTAACTCTGCTAAGTTTCTATTCTGAAATTCTTATTACATGATGTGACTAGGTCACATGTTAATGTTTTAAGAATCAAAGAAAAGTGAAGGAACTTAAAGAAAGAATATGTTGAATCTGATCGCATAGATGGATTTCTATTGCGCAGTTTGAAAAATCGGATTCTTGAGCTAATTCTTAGGAGTTATGAGATGTTGCTTAGGAATAGATAACAACAAGTTTTCATATGGATTGTAAGGATAAGTTTTTCCGCATAGTTTTAAAATAAAAGAAAATTTTTGATTTTATTTATTTTAAAAATATCCTTACAATGGCATTTGAGGAAAAATTGTTGCTTATATGATTCCATTAATAGCAAGAGTGGAAGTATGAAATTGATTCTTTCATTGGTGGTAATGTCTAAATTTATCAAATAAAGGAAACATTCTCATCACCCAAGTCTCAATTGGACCGGGACTTGGAATCATGCAAGTTGTATAGCATGATGAATGAGAACTTTCAAGCATTGGAAAAATTAAGACTAATTACTTGTTCACATGGATGTGTGAGTCAAGTAATGGACTAAGGGATCGAGTACATAGTCATGTGCACTGATTAAGTCCACCACAAAAGATGTAAGGCTATTCGTCATAGTTTACTAAAGCTTAGTAAATATGATTATACTTGCAAGTGTAAGTGTAACTCTGAGACATTGGAAAAGGTTCCAATGTAAGGCAGAGCGAATAAGAAGAATCAAGTTAGGCAGAAGGATAAAAGTTTCTCAAATCTGAAAAGATGGGAGAGTACTTTAGTATCAGTTTTGTGATCATCTTAATGATTAAGAAACCATATCAAAATTTGTTCTCTAAGGAAGTCTTAGTGCATTCTTATGACTAAGAAGAAGGGATCTTGAAATTGTTGAAATGGTTAAATCAAGAAGATGAGTCATACTTCGTTCCAATACAAGTCTTAGAGTCGTACTCCAAGATTGTAATTTGAGTGACATGTCTTAAAGAAGGTTTAAAACACTTATCAAATGTAAGAGTAAAAGTTTTCTACTCTTGTACATTTGAAATTGGTAAGTTGTGATGTTTTGGATAAAACAAAGACCAACTAAGGCCAATTGTGTGAAGTGTTTGTCTTGATTAGAATCCGCACTATCTCTTGGATGTTTGACAAAGGAGTCTTATAGGTCAAGAGGATAGTGGGAGTCTTAAAGGTCTTGAAATTCTCAAGAACTAATCAAGAATGAAACCTAAAGTTCTTCACTAGCACACGACTTAAGGTTTATAACCTATCGTGTTGACATATTCTGTGCCCATTCCAGTTAAATTTGGCTTTGCATATGAGTTCTTAGAGTTCTCAATGTGTTGCACAACAACTTGGAAGCAATGGTAGGCCCTTGAGCTGCCAGGTGGCAAGAAATTAAGATTGAGTTCAGTCCATATGAGTTTGGATTTGTCATTATCCTTGTCTTGTGACTATGGTTTTGACAATTCACATGGATAAGAACTCATACACCATTAAATCTAAGTGTCATAAGGTTTCTCTCCGATTCATGAAAATGATGGTGAGGAAACTCTTCCACTAAGTAGATTTTAGCTAGATAGCAATTGGGATATTTGCATTCTCAAAATCGTTAGTGGAGCGTGTGTGGTTTACCGGCACACTAACTTGGACTTGTGAGAAATGGCAAAGGTCAAAACGATCAAGACTATGATTACGGCATCCCTTTTCATAGTTCTTAAAATTGTTTTGACACACCCATGAGCTATCTAAGGGAAGGTGTATGTTTTGATAAAGTCTTATCAAAACAATCTAGTATCAGAAATCTGAACTTTGGTCAGAAAGTCAATAAAGTATTGATTTCTAGAAGTCGAGCTTTCTGAGTACATGTCAAAGCTAGTGGGAGCATAAGTGTTATGCTAATAATCATCATGTTAGTGGGAGCATGATAATTACGATAAGTATTGCAAGCTAGCAATGTTAATTATAGAAAACAAAAGGTTTCAATTGGGAAAGAGTTGTTTTGCTATAATTAAGGGAGAGGAAATTATACTTCACCTCAAATCTATAAGCTTAGATCGTGAGGTTTTAATCATTTAGTCAAGGATATATATGAATTTCATGTTGGAATGGCTCAACATAAGGAAATTCTGTATATGGGTCCATTATTTGCGTTCTTAAATTCGATTATGATTACGGCATCCCTTTTCATAATCTGAATTATGAGAACTTGGCAAATAGAAATGGAAATGTTATAGCAAAAGACTGGTTTAGTCTTTATGTGAGACATCATGAATCGTGTCCCATATGCTTCGGATATAGGATCGATTACATGTGCTATATTATTCATCCTTTCTAAGATTTTCAAAATGCCTAGGGCATTAAGAAGGGAAAAGGTTTAGAACTGGATATGACTAAAAGGATTAAACAATTGTCGAGGACAATCTAAGGTTTACCAAAGATTGGTTGCTCAAGGACAGTTGGAATTATAGCGATAATTCTGGAAGGACCATATTGACATAATCTGTAAGGAGGCAACTCTTGTTCAGAAGTGATAGTCGAAATGGAATCTGGAAATGTTTCAAAGTTAGAATTTTTCAATCTGTGTATGATTAAGGAAACTTAATGCAAGAAAGATGGTTCCAAGGACTTGATCTCCTTTGGAATGCTCTGTACTGATTGTTGTTAAGTCTTTCTGACTTTGTGCATAATCATTACAAGAGGATCGATGCATATAATTTTAGAATCTAATAGATTTCAGTAAATGACATGAATTTGGAATTCTTGCATTTGCAGTAAGGATTTGGGAGTGTGAAAAGAGAATCATTGAAGTTATGTTCAATTGATCTAGTTCACAAAGTAAAGATCATAGACAAACATAGTATGCATACTTGGTGTATGGCATGACTAGTGATTAGAAAACATAGTGTGCATGCTTGGAGCATGGGACAATTATTGTTATAAATTCAAGAATAATGTTGATAGCTGAAACAGTATACAATGAATAATGTGTAATCATATGGTGATAAATAAAAGGTGTTTTATTTATATTCATAAGTTTTGAGACCATATTGGATTCAATTATTATTGTGTTTCACTTTGCATGTTTTGACTTCCCGAATAAACTAGGTTATTCTTCCGGAATGACTAAGTTATTCAAACCATCCACAGTCGGTCATATGTTGGAAGTAGATATGAATTAAGACTGTCATGGGTTGGCTTGTAGAGGTCTAAGATGTTGGACAAAGGGCTACAACACTCATGAGTGCTCATAAGTTCTGAGTATTGGATTCAACCCGCGCTCATTGGAATCACTTCATGGATTTTATCACGAGTGATCATGAGACGATAATATCTTATATTCTTCAAACCTAGAGATATGAGTTGTTACTATGAGTTGATAGTACATTGATTACACGAAACGCATTGGTAACTCGATGTTATAAAACGTGTCTTTGTGTATGATTCAACAAGTAGTAGAACAAGCCATATGAGTCGAAGTTTATCCATTCCTTTTACCTTCGGGATAAAAGCGATATCTGTGGGCCTCTCGATGATTTGATGATGACAAATGGAAGTGCTCGGCTGGGCCAGGACTGATTTGATTTGTTCAATTAGTCAGTCGTCATAAATCGGAAATCGGGAAACAACTAATGGACAGAGAGAATGATTATAATCCATTTCTCAGTCCATATTATATCTAGAATGGAGGAATATATGATCCCTTATCTAATGGACAAGTCATTGAAAAGATCAGAGTTCATCTACAAGGTCAGAGTTCGACAGAAGCTTTTGAGAGCTACGATTGCCAGTTGGTTCCTGAAGTCATACTCAATAATAGTTTTAGACTTATCCAAGTGGGAGACTGTTGGATTAATGTCTAAGTCCATAACTATAATTGGTAAGACTTGACCCGACTCGGCATGGTCCATTTGGGTTGCATGGCATCATGCACTTGGATAGACTATAATGAGAGAAATAAGACACTTATGGTTATTAATATATTATAAGTTCTAGTATATTAATAATAAGAATAATAAGATTATTTAATTAGTATTGATCAAGAATTAATCTAGGATTAATTAAGTGATCAAAAGGAGACTAATTAAATATATGGGTTGATTGTGTAAATCATTCATTCTTATATATGTGGGCTTGTGATCCAAGATTCCTTATGTTGGACTAAGTCCATGGGGTGACCCATGGATACTCCATGGAGGTTAAAATCCATGGAGCATAAGGAATGGGTAAAGTCATGGGTTACATGGTGTAACCCTAATAGCCACCATATAAAAGAAACCCATGGCTCAAGAAATCGTGACACTATGTGTGTGTATGAGGGCTAGACGATTTCATGAAGTGTTCTAATTTCTCTCAAGTTATTCCAAGTGTATTTGGTGTTGTGTGAACCATTTGAGGTGTCATACTTAGGGCACTAGGCACTCAAGCTTCATGAAGACAAGCACTATCAAAGAGGTATGTATTCTATCTTGTTATATTAATAGTTTTGTATGCTAGATTAGGATAATACCTTGGATGTTCATATTTGCATGTATAATAGAGAAAACATAGATCCAAGGTATTTAGGGTTGCATGTACACTTAGGAGTGTTAGAATGCTCATAACCCAACAGAACTCACTAAGCTTTGCGCTTACAGTGTTTGATGTTATTGTTTCAGGTACTAGTGACGACCGCGGGAAGGCGTCGGTTTGATCCGTACACACACACGGAGTTATACATTTGTGATCTTGGGATTTTGTATTTACTTGAATTGGATAATTAATATAGTTGTTTTATGAATATTAAATGAATTATGTTTTACGAAAATTTGAAAATTTTGTTTTGAAATTTACGGTGTTACATTAGCACCATGTTCACATTTTTCCTAAAGTAACTAAGATTGGGAATTAAATAAAAGATTTAGTTACTTTATAATATTCATCATACGTAATGAGAATTTATAAGTCTTTATCTTACCCGTTCGGCTAACGACCCTCCACCAGTCAAGCAAGCGGTGGGTGAGAGTATACACCCATTAAGTCGCCATTTTATAGGCAACAACCTTATACCCACCTTATAGACCGGCTTCGTGAATGAGGCCTACTAACGGTAAAACGACTTGTTCTTATACATACACACACACATATATATATATATATATATAATTAATCATTAATGTTATAAATAATATCAGTGTTGAATTTTAACTTTTAAAATTGTAAGTGTTGGAATTAAAGTTTATTAAAGTGTGTGAAACTTTTCCAAATTCCAAAATCTGAGGACAAGTTTTGTAACTCTTCAAAACTTTTCATTTCATATCTTATGAATTAAAGGTTCATAAAATGAAGACTCTTCATTTTATGTAACTTATGTGTTTTTAATGTGTTTTAAAGAAAAGTGACCTTAGGATATCCATAACTCGAGGACAAATTATGGACTCCATTAAAACACATAAATGATCAAGAATTAATCCTAAACAATTCAGCAAATAATTCCTATCATCTTCTAAATTCTTAAGAACATGAACATGATTATCAAAGTTTCAATAATTATGTGAACACATACAAAACATGAAATTTTGATATATGCTATTGTAAATGGATTAGAACAACCATTACCCCAACTAAAATAAGTTTTAAAACATCAAAACAGTTTGGGGTAAAGTTTCTAGTCCATTTCCAGCAGTAAAAGTCGAAAATCTGCATTCTGAACCTTCTACTCGTCGAGTGCACGAACCTACTCGGCGAGTAGGTTGAATTTTACCTTGGAATCGGCGAGCCCCCCCATGGACTCGGCGAGTCCATCATGCAGACAGCAAAATTTTTGAGTTTTCTCACTATTTTGCATCAAGTATCAAACAAGCAAGCCTAGGCTCTGATACCACTGTTGGGTTTTGAGCAATCTAACACTTCTTAAGTGTGCATGAAACCCTAATAAACCTTGAATCTATGTTTGTCTAAATACATGCAAAATAATAATTCTCCAAGCTTCATAACCTATCTAACATGGCATGGGGTACTTTTAAACATAAAAGAATTAGATGAGATTACATACCTTTTTGATGAGTTTGATTCTTAAGGAGTTTGAGGGCCAAGCACCAATAGTGTGAATGCCTCAAATGGAATCACAAATCACCACAAACGCTTGGAAAACTTTGAGAAAGTGTATACACACTACAATTTTCGGCCACACACAAACACACACACTAGTGGCTATTTCATGCAACATTAGCATGCTTATATAGTGTGCATGATTAGGGTGAAACCCTAATAACCCATGACCTTTCCTTTTCCAAGGATCCATGGGTTAAAAGCTCCATGGATCATCCACGGACTTCCATACAAGCCTAGCCCATTAACAAATGAGTGTTAGCCCACACCATATAAAACCAATAGCCCATAATCTAATTAGTCTTCCTTTTAATCTCTAAATTAATTCATAATTAACTTAAGACTAAGGCTAACTAAATAACATGACTTCATATTAATATATTATAACTTATAATATATTAATAATCATATGTGTATAACTCTCATAAAACTATCCATAAATAGTTTGGATGAAATGCAACCCAAATCGACCATGCCGGGTCGGGTCAAGTATATAGCAAATAAGTTATGGACTTAGACACCTTATCCAATAGCAATAAGCTAGGGAAAGATTACTCATGTGTTAGAAGCTTGAAAGGATGTTTAAGGTCATAAAACTTAGTGTGTGTTCTTGGTGTTTCTTGAAAATCTAACCAAAAGAAGTAATTTCATGGATGAAATGATGCATCTGCACTAGATAGTGTAATGAATAAACAAATCAATGGAGGTAACACTTACATTTTGAAGATCTAGGTGAAAAATGCGATGATAGATAGAGAGAATTGATTTCTTGGCTTAAAGGAGTGAAAAGTGATTGAAAATGGCTGAATCATATGTGATTATACCAATCATGTAATGGGATTTTGTTAAACTAGTAGTGTAGTAAACTCACTATGTATTTCATGATAAATCTAATATTAATATGAACTTTCATACATACTTTATGGTATAAATCAAAGTATACGTCCATACGATTCCAAAAATATAGAGAACATCTAAATCTAACTTCGCATGAAGAAGTTATGATAAAAAGAACACTATAAATCTATATATATATATATATATATATATATATATATATATATATATATATATATATATATAACACTAGTCAAAAGTAGGTCAATAACAATCACATGTGATTATACCAATCATGTAATGTGATTTTGTTAAACTAGTAATTTATTAAACTCACTATGTATTTCATGATAATTCTAATATAAATATGAACTTTCATACATACTTTATGGTATAAGTCAAAGTATACGTCCATACGATTCCAAAAATATAGAGAACATCTAAATCTGACTTCGCATGAAGAAGTTATGATAAAAAGAACACTATAAATCTCTATAATAATAGGAATTTAAAATAGACGTAGAATTAGCTATTTAAGTCTAAAAGAGAGTTGTAGTACTCAAAAATACCTACGCGTCAAAAACGGAGCTCGTTAGCTTTTAAAAACCCTAAACTAGCTAATTCACCACGAGAGTTTTATGATGATCACGAAATTCTATCATAACTCGGAATCTAGAAGCTGCGAAAGGATAGGATGCACAATTCACGATGTGAGTTTTATGACCCTCACGACGTGAGGAGTAATTCTATCATAAATCGGAATCTAGAAGCTGAGAGAGGATAAGATCTAAAATCACGACATGAGTTTTATGACACTCACGACGTGAGGAGTCACATGGCCACCTTTCGAAGCTGGGGACGCAAATGGCAAGTCTACGAAGTGTGTCATGAGACTCATGACGTGAGTTTTATGACACTCACGACGTGACTGTCATAAAAACTTACTATAAATAGAGGCTTCGACCCATTCACTTCCTTACACCATTTCCTTTCTTCCTCTCTTACTTGCTGAAGCCCTCTTGCATCCCGAGCCCCGACGAACTCGCACGCTGACTGTTTCGCTTAGATATCATAAAAATCACACTACTAAGGTGAGTTTCACAGCCCCACTTTCTAATATTTCAGGGGACACCGCATGCTAGTCATTGTATATATGTTATTATTATGTCTATATAATAATATATAGTTATAATAGTCGGGGTATAGTGGTTCTAAATATAATGTTTTGAATATATACAACTATTATCAACTACTCGGTATGTTAATATATTAATGTAGATCTTGAGTTATACTTACGATTCTATATATATTTTGTGTGCGATATAGTTTTGAAGTTATATTCAGAAGTTTTATATGTTAAGTTACATATTATGTTGCAATTAATAGTTTTATGTCAAGATAAAACTAGATATGTTATAGGTTGTTATTATTAGTTTTATGTCAACATAAAACTAGATATGTTATATGTTGTTATTATTAGTTTTATGTCAAGATAAAACTAGATATCTTATATGTTGTTATTATTAGTTTTATATCAAGATAAAAATGGATATGTTGTTATTGTTAGTTTTATGTCAAGATAAAACTATAAACGTTATATGTTGTTATTGTTTGTTTTATGTCAAGATAAAACCTAGTTTTAATTCTAATTATAGTTGTTGTACTACCTAAGTATTATAAATATTAGGAGTAATGTTAAAAGCATACTCTAATAACTTATGGTTTTAGACAAGAATATGATTTTACTACTAGAACTAACAGAACTCGACAAGTCTACATGAGCTATTGTATTCATCAACTATGATTGAAAATCTTAGGGAAAATCCTCTGACCTGTAACCGTTAATCCCGTGTGAGCGAGGAAGTCGTCTATGAATAAGATACGGGTTGACAACCCCACTCGTGGTTGCTAGCTACAACAAAACCGTGTGCGAGTGACGAACTATCCTTTTGTTTGTTTATTGTTCCGACGTTAATGAAGCGTGTGGAACCTATCTCAAGATGCGAAACTTGTAGCATCAAGCAGTGGTTTGAAACTAGTCATATAGCCGCGGTTACGGACTCATGGTAGCAAATTGTTAAACGCATTATACTTTTTCGTTATACAAGTATTAATGTTAAGTATAAGTTTCCCAAACACTTATACTCTAGGTACAAGAAAATGGTAGGTATACTAATTGTATATTAAGTAGATAATTATACCTAACACAGATACTCGTATAGAATTGAAATAGATTTATACGTAGCGGTTTTCTCGTATAGAATTGAAATAAGACTTATGCGTTGCAACTTTCATTTGTATGGAATTACAAACACTTATATTCATAGTATATGAGACTTATAGGTAAACTCCTTATTTGGTAAGTAAACTTTTATACTTAGGATATATATGCTAAACGTTGGAGTGTCAAAATAATACTCTCAAAACTATACTTTTGAACTTAGAAAATGTATTATTTTTATATGGAGTCAAAACCTATGGACTCACCAAGTTTATGTTGATGTATTTTAAATTGCATGTGTTTTCAGGAAGTTGATAACTATGATACGAGAAATGATGTTACACCACCCGGTGTTTCCGCCGACGGCTGGGGTGAGATAGATTGGTATCAGAGCTATTAACTATAATGAATTAGTACTTTCTTAGGAAAGCACGACTATAGTTTAGGGCTTACTCTATTAGGTTTAGGTATATCCCTTAGCCTACAATATAAAGTATTATTAAATATTCTACTGAAGGACTACTTACGGGAGTGGTGACAAGGATAGACATGTCGATTTGGATTGCTGGATTTCAGAACGGCTATATGCTAAAATGATCCTACCCTCCGACTGTCCTGACTGGTCGGTGCCTTATTAGCTAGACCTGAAGTAACAAATAATAATTAATAATACCCATGAATACAACAAACACAAAGATATAGAGTTATGTATGAACTCAGACTCGCGATGAGAATACACCTAAATACCCGGAATGTTTTTGATCTCAAGGATTTAGATCAGATATTCCAACTAAAGTTTATATGCGCATAGATCTGATCACAAATAGGTGTTGGTGTACAACTATATTTTATTATGATAAGATCATATGAACTATTTAAATTGGGAGTAATATTTGATAGACTAAACGGTTGGTGATCTAAACTGTATAGGAACTAAACAAAATGCCTAGAAGAAGTAGCGCTCGTCTAAACCTGAACGAACGACCAGAACCTGAACAACAACAACCGCAACCACCACCACCAGAAACAAACCCTCCAATAAGTTCAGCAGAACTTGAAGAAATCATAGCTCAGAGAATCACTGCAGCTCTTGCTAATTTCACAAGAGGAGGAGTTAAAAGTGAAGGAAATGTAAGGACCGCCAAAATGAGTACATACAAGGATTTTATGAATTGCAAACCTAAGAGCTTCCATGGACCATAAGGGGTTGTTAGCTTGACCCTGTGGATTGAAAAGATAGAATCAGTATTTCAAAATAAGCTTTTGTCCGTACGAATGTAAGGTACGATTTGCTGCGTGTACCTTCGCTAATGTAGCACTTACATGGTGGAACAGCCATGTGTATACAACAGGTATTGATGCTGCCAATTCCATGCAATGGGAAGAGCTGAAGAGGATGCTAGTAGAGGAGTATTATCCCAGGGTGGAAATACATAAGCTAGAACAAGAATTGTGGACCCTAACCATCAAAGGTTAAGAGGTAAATGCTTATACCGCTAGATTCAGTGATCTTGCGGTGATATGTCCAGCACTAGTAACCCCATAATACAAGAAGATCGAGCGATATATCTGGGGTGTAGCTGATGGGTTTTGAGCATTCTAACACTTCCTAAGTGTACATGCAACCCTAATAACCTTGGATCTATGTTTGTCTAATTGTCATGCAAAGTTGAATTCCAAGGTTATATTCCTATCTAGCATACATGGGGAACACTTTTAACATAAAGTATAGATAGAATAACTTACCTTGTTGTTGTTTGTGTTCCTTGAAACCTTGTTAGCCTAGCACCCCAAGTGTGATGCCTCAAATGCTTCACACAACACCAAATGCTCTTGGAAGAACTTATGAGAGAATACTCACTTCTTCAAAATCGGCCAAGCCCTCTTATTTCTTAGTGTAGCCGATTTTTGGTGGAGAATATGTTACTTATATAGTGTTGACACATCTAGGGTTAAACCCTAATGTGTCATGACTCTTCATTTCCATGACCCATGGGTTTGTAACTCCCATGGAGCATCCATGGAGCATCCTATGGGTGGAACCCAACTTGATAGTCCATGGAGCCTTGTAGCCCACTATACAAGATATGGATGATTTACATAATCAACCCATATATTTAATTAGTTATCTTTTGATCACTTAATTAATTCTAAATTAATTCTTGATCAAACTAATCAAATAATATTATTAACATATTAGAACTTATAATATATTAATAATCTCCAAGTGTTATTTCTCTCATTTAGTCTATCCAATTGCATGGTGCCATGCAACCCCAATGGACCATGTCGGGTCGGGTCAAGTACATACCAGAAATAGTTATGGACTTAGACACCTTATCCAACAGTCTCCCACTTGGATAAGTCTAATAACTATTACTGCAAGTATGACTTCAGGAACCGATCGGCAATCGTAGCTCTTTTCAAGGTTTCTCGAAACTGAAAAGATGATGGTACGCCATTTAAGATAAGTGATCATATAATCCTCTGTTCTAGATATCAGTCGGACAAATACATGGAACAATGTCTTACTTATTGTCCAACAATTTGTTTCCCGATTTCCGATTTGTTTGACAAAGAACTTCATTGAACACATCAATTTAGTTCTGACCGGGCCCGGTACATAGGTCAAAACAAAATCATCGAGGGGCCCAGATATCAGCTTCTAATCCAAGAAGGAACAGATAAACTTCGACTCATATGTTTGTTCTACTACTCATTGAATTACACACAAGAGCGCGATTTTATAACATCGAGTTACCAATGCGTTTTTCGTACAATCAATGCATAACCAACTTGTAAGTAACAAATCATATCTCTAGGTTTAAAGATTTATATGATATTACCGTCTCACGATCACTCGAGATAGAATTCCATGAAGTGATTCCAGTGAGCGTGGGTTGAGTCCAATGCTCAGAACTTATGAGCACTCATGATTGTTGTAGCCTTGTCCGAGACCTCTACAACCAAACATGACAGTCTTGATTCATACCTACTTCCGACATATGAGCGACTGTGGAGGTTTGAATAATATGTTACACCAAACAAAATTATTCTGGAAGTCAAAACATGCAAAAGAAATATAGTAAACGATCGACAAGAGATAGTAACACTTTACTCATAAATAAAACACTTTTATTCATCATCAAATGTCAATTACATTTTACAAATTTCGAGGTTATCTAACTACTAAATCTAATATCATCCTTCAGCCCTATGCTCTGAGCATGCTAGAGATGCTTAACCCGAGTCAGTCCCTTCGTGAGGGGATCTGCCGGATTCTCATCTGATGATACCCTCTTTGCCACGAGGAGTCCTTCTTCGATCCGATGTCTGATGAAATGGTATTTTCTGTCGATGTGTCTGGATCTCCCGTGATCCCTTGGTTCCTTGGCTAAGGCAACAACACTTTCACTATCACAGAAAATTTCCATTGGCTCTTTAATAGCTGGTACAACTCCAAGGTCTCCAATGAAGTTCCTCAGTCATAAAGCCTCCTTGGCCGCCTCGCTAGCTGCAATATACTCTGATTCACAAGTAGAATCTGCCACTGTCTCTTGCTTGGAACTCTTCCAAGAAATTGCTCCTCCATTTAGGGTAAAGACCCAGCCCGACTGAGAGCGGAAGTTATCCCTATCAGTCTGGAAGCTAGCATCACTATACCCTACAACTCTCAAGTCATCACTCCCATCGAGTGTAAGGACCCAGTCCTTAGTCCTTCGTAGGTACTTGAGAATATTCTTTACCGCAGTCCAGTGCGCCTTGCCAGGGTTCCCCTGAAACCTGCTCACCATGCTCAGGGAAAAAGTTACATCAGGTTGAGTACACGTCATAGCATACATCATCGATCCTACAGCCGAAGCATAAGGTACTCGACTCATTTCTGCTATCTCAGCCCAGTGCTAGGGCTTTGTGTCTTACTCAGTTTGGCGTTACTCTGGATGGGCAACTCTCCTTTCTTGGAGTCTTGCATTCTGAATCTCTTCAGAACCTTCTCCAAGTAGGTACTTTGACTATGTCCAATTAGTCTTTTACTCCGATCTCTCAAGATCCTTATCCCCAAAATATAGGCAGCTTCACCAAGGTCCTTCATAGCGAAACACTTTCCAAGCCAGGACTTTACTTCCTGCAGGGTTGGAATGTTGTTTCCTATGAGTAGTATGTCATCCACATACAATACCAAAAAGCTAACTATACTCCCACTAGCCTTGACATATACACAAGATTCATCTTCACTCCTAGAAAAGCCAAATTCCTTGACCTTTTCATCAAAGCAAAGATTCCATCTACGAGGTGCTTGCTTTAATCCATAAATGGATTTCTCAAGCTTACACACTCTATTAGGGTTCTCGTTGCTGACAAAACCCTCTGGCTGACTCATGTAAACATCTTCAGCCAACTTCCCATTAAGGAAAGCGGTTTTCACATCCATTTGCCAAATTTCATAGTCATGAAATGCGGCTATGGCTAACAGAACCCGAATAGACTTCATCTTGGCTACCGGAGAAAAGGTCTCATCATAATCCACTCCTGGAATTTGAGAGAAGCCCTTTGCCACCAGTCTAGCCTTATAAGTGTGTACTTTACCATCCATGTCGGTCTTCTTCTTGAAGACCCATTTGCACCCTACAGTCTTTCGACCTGGTACATTCTCAACCAAGTTCCAAACTTGATTGTCATACATGGATTGTATCTCGCTATCCATAGCCTCTTTCCATTTAGCAGACTCCGGGCCTGCCATGGCTTCCTCGTAGTTGTTAGGGTCATCTTGACTTACTAATGTCTCATTACTAATAAGTGTCTCACCTTCTGCAGTAATATGGAATCCATAGTAATGCTCAGGTGCACTCCTAACTCTCGTGGAACGCCTCAGAGGTACAGATTCGTCAATTGGCTCAACAGGAGTTTCCTTCTCAAGTTGAGGGCTAGAGTTTGAAGTTCCTTCACCACTTGACTCTTGAATTTCTTCAAGATCAACTTGCCTCCCACTGTCTCCTTGGCTTATAAACTCTCTTTCTCGAAGACTCCTCTTCTTGCTACAAAGACCACGTTGTCACTAGGTCTGTAGAAGAGGTAACCAAAGGATTGCTGTGGGTAGCCGATGAAAATACACCTCTCGCTTCAGGGTTCGAGCTTGTCATGAGTCTCGCGTCTCACGAAAGCCTCGCAACCCCAAATCTTGATGTGGTCTAGTTTAGGTACTTTACCAATCCACATCTCGTGAGGAGTTTTGGCAACTTTCTTTGTAGGGACTAGATTAAGGATATGGGCGGCAGTCTCTAAGGCATACCCCCAGAATGAGATTGGTAGCGAAGCTCGACTCATCATGGAACGAACCATGTCCAACAAGGTTCGATTACGCCTCTCAGCCACACCATTCAACTGCGGTGTCCTGGGAGGTGTCAATTGTGAGACAATCCCACATTCCCTTAGATAGTCGAGGAACTCTGAACTAAGATACTCACCACCTCGATCGGATCGAAGCATCTTAATGTTCCTGCCCAATTGATTCTCGACTTCCTGTTTAAATTCCTTAAACTTCTCGAAAGTCTCTGACTTATGCTTGGTTAAGTAGACATATCCATATCTACTGTAATCATCGGTAAAAGTCAAATAATAACGATTAGCATCCCTTGTGGAATGTTTGAATGGTCCACACACATCTGTGTGTATAAGGTCCAACAAACCTTCACCCCTTTCACACGAGCCTGTGAAGGGTGACTTTGTCATTTTTCCAAGTAAGCATGATTCGCAACTATCATTTGACTTTAGGTCAAACGACTCCAAGACTCCATCCTTTTGGAGTTGGCCTATGCGTTTCTTGCTTATATGTCCAAGACGACAATGCCATAATGATGCTTTATCCAAGTTATTATTATTAGTAGAATCAATACACAAAACATTATTTCCTAAGTTATCTACAATAGATACAGCTTCATACACACCATCACAAGGTAATGCTTTAAAATAAAGTACATTATTAAAGAAAGCATTAATCGAACCAACTTCATTATCAAATGAAAAGGTGAAACCTTGTTTGTACAATGCATGAAAGGAAATAATATTTCTTGCCATTTCTGGCGAATAACAACATTTATTCAAATCTAAATTTAACCCACTACTTAGCGATAAAGTATAAACTCCAATCTTGGTGACAGGTGTAACTTTCCTATTCCCCATGATTAAGTTTATTCTTCCTTGCTCCACATTCTCACTTCTTCCTAGTCCCTTCAAGTCACAACAAATATGAATACCGCAACCGGTATCAAGGACCCAAGATTTCGAATGGGGTGAGTTATTAGAAATGATAGTGTAAGTACCTGAATGGTTGGGTTTGACTTTCCCATCCTTTACATCCTGCTGGTACTTTGGGCAGTTTCGCTTCCAATGAGCTTTTCCATGGCAATAGAAGCATTCAGCCTCTTTTGGGTCAGAAGAAGGAGTAATGAAACCTTTCTTGGTTCCACTTGAAGAAGAGCCATCAAGGTTCCGAGCCTTGGTACCCTTTGAAGATCTCTTTCTCTTCCTCTCTCGACTTTGCCCGATTGCCAAGACCGGAGTTGAGTCTGGAGTAGGAGTGATAGCAACCGACTTCCCCTTAAGACCTGTTTCTACGGTCTTGAGAAGTCCCTGAAGTTTGCTGAGGGTGACCTCTTCCTTGTTCATGTGATATGTCATGCGGAATTGATCATAGCACGATGGTAAGGAGTGCAAAATGATATCTATTGCATGCTCCTCAGGGAAGTTCACATTAAGCTTCAGCAAACGATCCACATACCTTTGCATTTTCTGCATGTGGCTCGTGACGGACTCTAAGTCCTTCATCATGGTTGTTATCATGGAGCAGATGACTTCGTACCTCTCTTGTCGTGCACTTTGATGGTATCTTTCCATCAAATCTTGGTGCATTTCATAAGGGTAGAAATCTTCATAAGACTTTTGGAGTTCAGCTGTCATGGTGGCCAACATAATGCAAGCCACCTTGGTTGCATCTCTTTCATGAGTATGAAAGTCAGCGATCTCCTGGGGAGTTGCAGTGGACTCATCAATTTCCTTAAGCTCCTTGTCAAGGACATATTCTTTGTCCTCGTAGCGGGTAATCATCCTGATGTTTCTGATCCATTTATTGAAGTTGGATCCATCAAAGGTGACTTTCCCACACAAACTCATAAGAGTAAAGGAGCCATTAGGATTTGAGCCAGAAGCATTATTTGAAGACATCTGAAAGAGAAGAACAAGTTTAGTTTAGATTTAAGAGAGTCCTTAATAAAACACCCAAATGTAATATTAAGGCTAGGATCCAATCACAATATAATATAACTTAGAAGAGGTATGCCGTAATCTAAGCTATACCATATTTGAAAGGTAGGTGAATGACGATTCACCAATTTCCACCACGAAAACCGAAATATTAGATATTTAGTTTTTATTGGTTTTAGAAATTCCTAGATTCTTTGAGATCCAATGAACTTTTCAAAGGCATGTTTTAATCTCGGGAGTGCCCTCCAGGTTTTGTGACTGGGATGCCGAGGATCACAAAACGAGGTGTGAAGTAACCATGCAAATCACTTGGTACCCTTAAAGTTTATCACTCAATCGATGTGCCGGTAAACCACACACGCTCCACCGATACTATAATAAACCTTAAGTCACCCTTTACCTACCTTGTTAAGTCCAAGTTAGTGTGCCGGTTAACCACACATGCTCCACCAACGACTTAGACAAAGTGTAAAGTGTAATTTCATGGATTAGCACCTTATTCACATTTTTCCTAAAGTAACTAAGATTGGGAATTTAATAAACATTTAGTTACTTTATTATATTCATCATACTTTGAATGAGAATTTATAAGTCCTTGTCTTACCCGTTCGGCTAACGACCCTCCACCAGTCAAGCAAGCGGTGGGTGAGAATATACACCCATTAAGTCACCATTTTATAGGCAACAACCTTATACCCACCTTATAGACCGACTTCGTGAATGAGGCGTACTAGCGGTAAGACGACTTTATTCTTATACATATATATATATATAATTATTAAATCATCATAATATAAGTATAAGGTTTGAATTTTAACTTTTAAAATTCTAGGGGTTGGAACTTAAAGTTTTAACTTAACTTTACTTGTTCCAAAACTTGAGGGCAAGTTTTGTAACTTTCAAAACTTTTCATTTCTTGTAACTTATGAGTTTAATAGAGTAATAAAATGAAGACTTTTCATTTTTCTAACTCTTGTATTTGTTTTAATGGTTTTAACTCAAGTGTGACTCTTGGTTTTCCATAACTTAAGGATAAGTTATGGACTCCATTAAAACAACATATGATCAAGAATTAATCTACCAAATAGTTTACAAATAATTCCTATGATCATCTAAAACATCATAAGAACAAGAACATGAATATGAACACCATCAAAAATTACATAAAACTTTGTAATTTTGATAACTAGTTGTTGTAAATGAATTAGCAAAGACATTACACCACCAAAAACAAGTTTTCAATTACCAAAACAGTTTAGGGTAATGTTTCTAATTCATTTCCAGCAACTGAATCGAAATTCTGCACTCAGTCGACCCTACTCGCCGAGTGCATGAACTGACTCGCCGAGTTGGTTGAAGATACTCATGGACTCGACGAGTCCCCCCTATAGACTCGACGAGTCCATTCGCAGACAGCAAAATTTCCGATTCTGTTTTCAACTTTTAAGCACAAATAAGAGCAAACAAGCCTAGGCTCTGATACTACTGATGGGTTTTGAGCATTCTAACACTTCCTAAGTGTACATGCAACCCTAATAACCTTGGATCTATGTTTGTCTAATTTTCATGCAAAGTTGAATTCCAAGGTTATATTCCTATCTAGCATACATGGGGAACAATTTTAACATAAAGTATAGATAGAATAACTTACCTTGTTGTTGTTTGTGTTCCTTGAAACCTTGTGAGCCTACCACCCCAAGTGTGATGCCTCAAATGCTTCACACAACACCAAATGCTCTTGGAAGAAATTATGAGAGAATACTCACTTCTTCAAAATCGGCCAAGCCCTCTTATTTCTTAGTGTAGCCGATTTTGGGTGGAGAATATGTTACTTATATAGTGTTGACACATCTAGGGTTAAACCCTAATGTGTCATGACTCTTCATTTCCATGACCCATGGGTTTGTAACTCCCATGGAGCATCCTATGGGTGGAACCCAACTTGATAGTCCATGGAGCCTTTTAGCCCAGTATACAAGATATGGATGATTTACATAATCAACCCATATATTTAATTAGTTATCTTTTGATCACTTAATTAATTCTAAATTAATTCTTGATCAAACTAATCAAATAATATTTTTTAATATATTAGAACTTATAATATATTAATAATCTCCAAGTGTTATTTCTCTCATTTAGTCTATCCAATTGCCTGGTGCCATGCAACCCAAATGGACCATGCCGGGTCGGGTCAAGTACATACCAGAAATAGTTATGGACTTAGACACCTTATCCAACAGTAGCATCACAAATCAAAGGAATGGTGATCGCATCGCAGCCTACAACATATGACAGTGCAAAGCGTATAGCTCATCAACTAACTAGTACAGAAATCCAAGTTGGATTTATAGCTAAGTCTCCCGAATCCAAAACGAACAAACGCAAATTTAATGGGAAGAATCCCATACAGACATCTGAGGAAAGACAAGATGTGACAACTAATTATGCAGCCACAACAGGAATACCCACACAACCATGTGTTGGGTTATGAGCATTCTAACACTCCTAAGTGTACATGCAACCCTAAATACCTTGAATCTATGTTTTCTCAATTATACATGCAAATATGAACATCCAAGGTATTATCCTAATCTAGCATACAAAACTATCAATATAACAAGATAGAATACATACCTCTTTGATGTAGAATGTCTTCATGAAGCTTGAGTGCCTAGTGCCCAAAGTGTGACACCTCAAATGGTTCACACAACACCAAATGCACTTGGAATAACTTGAGAGAATTCTACACTTCATGAAAATCGGCTAGCCCTCTCTAGAATAATACTAGTAGCCGATTTTGGTCAAGAATAAGATCTTTATATAGTGTTACAATTAGGGTAAACTCTAATTGTCATGACTTACCATTTCCTTGGATCCATGGGTTCAAATACACCATGGAGCATCCATGGACCATCCTATGGGTTTTAGCCCAACATGATTATCCATGGAGCATTAGCCCACTATACAAGTATGGATGATTTACACAATCAACCCATATATTTAATTAGTCTTCTTTTGATCACTTAATTAATCCTAGATTAATTCTTGATCAATACTAATTAAATAATCTCATTATTCTTATTATTAATATACTAGAACTTATAATATATTAATAACCATAAGTGTCTTATTTCTCTCATTATAGTCTATCCAAGTGCATGATGCCATGCAACCCAAATGGACCATGCCGGGTCGGGTCAAGTCTTACCAATTATAGTTATGGACTTAGACATTAATCCAACAGTCTCCCACTTGGATAAGTCTAAAACTATTATTGCGTATGACTTCCGGAACCAACTAGCAATCGTAGCTCTCAAAAGCTTCTGTCGAACTCTGACCTTGTTGATGAACTCTGACCTTTGTCAATGACTTGTCCATTAGATAAGGGATCATGTATTCCTCCATTCTAGATATTATATGGACTGAGACATGGATTATAATCATTCTCTCTGTCCATTTGTTGTTTCCCGATTTCCGATTTATGACGACTGACTAACTGAACACATCAAATCAGTCCTGGCCCGGCGGAGCACTTCCATTTGTCAACATCAAATCATCGAGGGGCCCACAGATATCGCTTTTATCCCAAAGGTAAAAGGAATGGATAAACTTCGACTCATATGGCTTGTTCTACTACTTGTTGAATCATACACAAAGGAACGTTTTATAGCACCGAGTTACCAAATGCGGTTTCGTGCAATCAATGTACAATCAACTCATAGTAACAACTCATATCTCTACCTTTAAAGAATATAAGATATTATCGTCTCATGATCACTCGTGATAAAATCCATGAAGTGATTCCAATGAGCGCGGGTTGAATCCAATACTCAGAACTTATGAGCACTCATGAGTGTTGTAGCCATTTGTCCAACACCTTAGACCTCTACAAGCCAACCCATGACAGTCTTAATTCATATCTACTTCCAACATATGACCGACTGTGGATGGTTTGAATAACTTAGTCATTCCGGAAGAATAACCTAGTTTATTCGGGAAGTCAAAACATGCAAAGTGAAACACAATAATAATTGAATCCAATATGGTATCAAAACCTACGAACATAAATAAAACACCTTTTATTTATCACCATATGATTACACATTATTCATTGTATACTGTTTCAGCTATTAACTTTATTCTTGAATTTAAAACAATAGTTGTCCCATGCTCCAAGCATGTACACTATGTTTTCTAAACACTAGTCATGCCATACACCAAGTATGCATACTATGTTTTTCTATGATCTTTACTTTGTGAACTAGATCAATTGAACATAACTTCAATGATTCTCTTTTCACACTCCCAAATCCTTACTGTAAATGCAAGAATTCCAAATTCATGCCATTTACTGAAATCTGTTAGATTCTAAACTTATATGCATTGATCCTCTTGTAATGACTATGCACAAAGTCATAAGGACTTGACAACAACCATTATAGACCATTCCAAAGGAGATCAACTCCTTAGAAACATCCTTCTTGCATTAAGTTTCCTTAATCTTACACATATTGAAATTTCTGACTTTGAAACATTTCCAGATTCATTTTGACTATCACTTCTGAATAAGAGTTGCCTCCTTACAGATTATGTCAATATGTTCCTTCCAGAATTATCACTATACTTCCATCTGTCCTTGAGCAACCAATCTTTGGTAAACCTTAGATTGTCCTCGACAATTGTTTAATCCTTTTAGTCATATCCAGTTCTAAACCTTTTCCCTTCTTAATGGCCCAGGCATTTGGAAACTTTTAGAACGGATAACTATAGCACATGTATTCGATCCTATATCCGAAGCATATGGGACACGATTCATGATGTCACACATAAAGACTAAACCAGTCTTTTGCTATAACATTTCCATTTCTATTTGCCAAGTTCTCATAATTCAGATTATGAAAAGGGATGCCGTAATCATAATCGAATTTTAGAACGCAAATAATGGACCCATATACAGATGTTCCTTATGTTGAGCCATTCCAACATGAAATTCATATATATTTCCTTGACTAAATGATTAAAACCTCACGATCTAAGCTTATAGATTTGAGATGAAGTATAATTTAGAACGCAAATAATGGACCCATATACAAAATTTCCTTATGTTGAGCCATTCCAACATGAAATTCATATATATTTCCTTGACTAAATGATTAAAACCTCACGATCTAAGCTTATAGATTTGAGATGAAGTATAATTTCCTCTCCCTTAATTATAGCAAAACAACTCTTTCCCAGTTGAAACTTTTGTTTTCTATAATTAACATTGCTAGCTTGCAATACTTATCATAATTATCATGCTCCCACTAACATGATGATTATTAGCATAACACTTATGCTCCCACTAGCTTTGACATGTACTCAGAAATCAGCTGACTTTCTTACCAAAGTTCAGATTTCTAATACTGGATTGTTTTGATAGAACTTTATCAAAATCATATACCTTCCGTTAGATAGCACACTTGTGTGTTTGAACAATTATGAAGAGGGATGCCGTAATCATAATGGTTAGACCATTTTGCCACTTCTCATAAGTCCTGGTTAGTGTGTCGGTAAACCACACACGCTCCACTAACGACATTGAGAATGCAAATATCACAATTGCTATCTAACTAAAATCTACTTAGTGAAAGTGTTTCCTCACCATCATTTTCATGAATCAGAGAGAAACCTTATGACACTTATATTTAATGGTGTATGTGTTCTTATCCATGTGAATTGTCAAAACCATAGTCACAAGACAAAGATAATGACAAATCCAAAACCATATGGATTGAACTCAATCTTAATTTCTTGCCACCTGGCAGCTCAAGGGCTTGCCATTGCTTCCAAGTTGTTGTGTAACCAATTGAAAACTCTAAGAACACAACTTTAACTGGAATGGGCACAGACTATGTCAGCACGATAGGTTATAAACCTCAAGTCGTGTGCTAGTGAAGAACTTTAGGTTTTATTCTTGATTAGTTCTTGAGACTTTCAAGACCTTTAAGACTCCCACTATCCTCTTGACCTATAAGACTCCCTTGTCAAACATCCAAGAGATAGTGTGGATTCTAACCAAGACAAACACTTCACACAATTGGCCTAAGTTGGTCTTTGTTTTATCCAAAACATCACAACTTACCAATTTCAAATGTACAAGAGTAGAAAACTTTTACTCTTACATTTGATAAGTGTTCTTAAACCTTCTTTAAGACATGTCACTCATATTACAATCTTGGAGTATGACTCTAAGACTTGTATTGGAACGAAGTATGACTCATCTTCTTGATTTAACCATTTCAACAATTTCAAGATCACTTCTTCTTAGTCATAAGAATGCACTAAGACTTCCTTAGAGAACAAATTTTGATATGGTTTCTTAATCATTAAGATGATCACAAAGCTGATACTAAAGTACTCTCCCATCTTTTCAGATTTGAGAAACTTTTATCCTTCTGCCTAATTTGATTCTTCTTATCCGCTCTGCTATGCATTGAAACCTTTTCCAATGTCCCAGAGTTACACTTAAGCTTGTAAGTATAATCATATTTACTGAGCTTTAGTAAACTATGACGAATAGCCTTACATCTTTTGTGGTGGACTTAATCAGTGCACATGACTATGTACTCGATCCCTTAGTCCATTACTTGACTCACACATCCATGTGAACAAGTAATTAGTCTTAATTTTTCCAATACTTGAAAGTTCTCATTCATCATGCTATACAACTTGCATGATTCCAAGTTTTGGTCCAATTGAGACTTGGTGATGAGAATCTTTCCTTATTTGGTAAATTTAGACATTACCACAAATGAAGGAATCAATTTCATATTTCCACTCTTGCTATTAATGGAATCATATAAGCAACAATTTTTTTCCTCAAATGCCATTGTAAGGATATTTTAAAATAAATAAAATCAAAATTTTCTTTTATTTTAAAACTATGCAGAAAAAGTTATCCTTACAATCCATATGAAAACTTGTTGTTATCTATTCCTTAGCAATATCTCATAACTCCTAATAAGTAGCTCAAGAATCCGATTTTCAAACTACGCGATAGAAATCCATCTATGCTATCAGATTCAGCGTATTCTTTCTTTAAGTTCCTTTACTTTTCTTTGATTCTTAAAACATTAGCATGTGACCCAATCACATCATGTATCAGGAATCTCAGAATAGAAACTTAACAGAGTTAGATTAGTGGACTTTACCTTAAGTAGAGTCAATCTTATTGACTTTAACATCCTTAGGTAAATTTGGCAGCTTCGCAACTAATGACCCTTACTTTGGCAATATAAACATATGGACCCTTTGATAATGGTACACAGGACTATTACAGACTTAGCCTTTTTCTCTTTACCATTTGGTCAACCTAGTTGACTATGGTCAATCCCTTTCCTTGGGAAGAGAATGTTTTTTCTGTATTTCCAGTGTCACCATTGTCAATGTCCATAAAGTTTCAGGAAGTTGATCTTAGCAAATAGATAAGATCATTAAGGGTCTTGTCATAGTCTGTTTCATAGGTGTTCCAAAAGAACTCACTATGTGACTTACAAAGTGATTGAACCACCAACTTTCTCAAGACTTTGACACCCAACTCTCCCGGCTTGTCAATATGTGACTACATCTCCAAGATGTGATCACACCAAGACCTTTACTTGCCAATAGGGCTCGAGTGACTTTAAACTTTTAAAGAACTTGTGGGGTAGGGAGAATAATTGGAGGAGGTGACAGAAGTATGATTTCCATTGGAACATCATCTTCATTTAGGAAAGCTAGTTTCAAGAGATTTGGGAAGATCATAAATGTCTAAACCAGACATGTTTTGGGAGATATTCAAGATAGTTGATCTTAAAGTCCTTAATATGACACCCAATATGAAATATTAAGGCTAGGACCCAACAAATTATTTTATAACTTAGAAGAGGTATGCCGTAATCCCAGCTATAAAACAATTTGAAGGTAGGTAAATGACGATTCACCAATTTCCACCAAGATAAACGCAATGTATTATTAGGTTTTAATTGGTTTTGAAACTCCTAGATCTTTTGAGATTCATTGAACTGTTCAATGGCATGTTTCAATCTTGAGTGTGCCCTTCGGGTTTTGTGACTGGGATGCCGAGGATCACAAAACAAGGTGTGAAGTAACCATGCAAATTACTTGGTACCCTTAATAAATTACACCTCAATCGATGTGCCGGTTAACCACACACGCTCCATCGATACTATGATAAATATTAAGTCACCCTTTAGCTACCTTGTTAAGTCCAATTTAGTGTGCTGGTTAACCACACACGCTCCACTAACGACTTAGACAAAGTGTAAAGTGTAATTTCATGGATTAGCACCTTATTCACATTTTCCTAAGTAACTAACATTGGGAATTATTAAGAGTTTAGTTACTTAGTATTTATCATTAATACTTTTAATGAAGGGAGAATTATAGTCCTGTCAAACCCATTCGGCTAACGACCCTCCACCGGTCAAGCAAGCGGTGGGTGAGAGTGGACACCCATTAAGTTGCCATTTTATAGGCAACAACCTTATACCTACCTTATAGACCGGCTTCGTGAATGAGGCGTACTAGTGGTAAGACTGACTTTACTCTTATACATATATATATATATATATATATATATATATATATATATATATATATATTATTAACTTATAATATTATAAAGTATAAGGGTTGAATTTTAACTTTTAAAATTCTAAGGGCTAACATGGAATTAAAGTATTCATAAGTGAAAACTTTACAAATTCCAAAACTTGAGGGCAAGTTTTGAAACTATTCAAAACTAATTAATTCCATAACTTATGTATTTAAAGTAGTTTTAATCCAAAAACTCTTTAAGTTCCATAACTTGAGGACAAATTATGGAAGACTTTAAACTAATAAAGAATAAACTTTTCTTTATTTTATAACTTATGGAATTAATTAAGGTTACATTATTATTTTTTTATTTATTTAATGAAGAGACTCTTGGTCCTCCATAACTTGAGGACAAATTATGGAGTCATAACTCCAATTAATTAGAACTAGACTCTTCATTTTTGTAACCTTTGCCAACTTTTATGAGTTTTATGAAACTTAAATGTGACTTTTCATATAACTTGAGGACAAGTTACAAAAACACATTTTAGAATCTACTCTTAGATTAATTTGGATTGAAAACAACTATTTCATTCAACTTTTCTATTAGTCTAAGAAACTCATAAGAACAAGATAATTCAAATCAAACTTTTTCATGTAATTAGTCTAAACCTTAAACTAATACAAAACATGAATCTATTGACAATTATCTTTGAAAATGGATTAGCATGAACATTACCACATCAAAAAACAAGTTTATAAGTTCAAAAACAACTTCGGGTAATGTTCCTAGTCCATTTCTAGCCAAAAACCTCGAAAATATGCTGTCTGGGGTCCAACTCATCGAGTGCATGAACAAAACTCGGCGAGTTGGATGCATTTTGCCTTGGACTCATCGAGTCCCTTCATGGACTCGGCGAGTCTACTGGTTTGACAGCATCAAAACTCGATTTTTCAGCTCCATTTGCAAGTATAACAAGAAAACAAGCCTAGGCTCTGATACCACTGTTGGGTTATGAGCATTCTAACACTCCTAAGTGTACATGCAACCCTAAATACCTTGGATCTATGTTTTCTCAATTATACATGCAAATATGAACATCCAAGGTATTATCCTAATCTAGCATACAAAACTATCAATATAACAAGATAGAATACATACCTCTTTGATGTAGAATGTGTTCATGAAGCTTGAGTGCCTAGTGCCCCAAGTGTGACACCTCAAATGGTTCACACAACACCAAATACACTTGGAATAACTTGAGAGAATTCTACACTTCATGAAAATCGGCTTGCCCTCTCTAGAATAATACTAGTAGCCGATTTTGGTCAAGAATAAGATCTTTATATAGTGTTACAATTAGGGTAAACTCTAATTGTAATGACTTTCCATTTCCTTGGATCCATGGGTTCAAATACACCATGGAGCATCCATGGACCATCCTATGGGTTTTAGCCCAACTTGATTATCCATGGAGCATTAGCCCACTACACAAGTATGGATGATTTACACAATCAACCCATATATTTAATTAGTCTTCTTTTGATCACTTAATTAATCCTAGATTAATTCTTGATCAATACTAATTAAATAATCTCATTATTCTTATTATTAATATACTAGAACTTATAATATATTAATAACCATAAGTGTCTTATTTCTCTCATTATAGTCTATCCAAGTGCATGATGCCATGCAACCCAAATGGACCATGCTGGGTCGGGTCAAGTCTTACCAATTATAGTTATGGACTTAGACATTAATCCAACACCATGAGGGTATGAAGGAAAACTCCCAAATCCACTCAGTGTAGCCATCACCATCTAGGTAACTGCTTTATATGCACTCACTGCAAGAAAAAGGGACACACCGCCAATTTCTGTAGGAGAAAAGCACTTACCATAGCAAATCAATAAACAAACACTGGGACAGGCTACGATGGAGGAAGAGCGTGTTTTGAGTGTGGTGAAATTAGACATATCAAGAAGGAATGTCCAAACTTAAGGAGTCAATGAAGTTAGGCCGTGGCAGGGCAATCGTAACAGGAAGCAGAGAAGCTATCGAGGACCCTGCAGTTGAATCTAGTACAAGATAAATTTTGGGACGAAATTTTATCAATAAGGGGATAATGTAACACTAGTCAAAAGTAGGTCACTAACAATCACATGTGATTATACCAATCATGTATTGTGATTTTGTTAAACTAGTAATGTAGTAAACTCACTATGTATTTCATGATAATTCTAATATAAATATGAACTTTCATACATACTTTATGGTATAAGTCAAAGTATATGTCCATACGATTCCAAAAATATAGAGAACATCTAAATCTGACTTCGCATGAAGAAGTTATGATAAAAAGAACACTATAAATCTCTATAATAATATGAATTTAAATGTAACAGCCCGGAATTTCCAGGTATTTATTTTGGAGTTATTTATGAAAATTGTGAGTGGACTCGGCGAGTTGGAGCTCGAACTCGCCGAGTAGGATCACGGATTTGGGCACGGGTTCGCGTCCGGACTCGACGAGTCCAAAGGTGGACTCGGCGAATCCACGTTGTGTGGGGAAACCCTAATTTTCGGGGTTTGAGACTTATTTAAAGGGCATTATGGCCGTCATTTGTGATCACCCAACCTTAGAGAGAAATCCTTGAGTGCTTGTGTCACACCCCGAAAACCGAAGGCGGAATACATTTCTGGGGTTGACTACCGTGTTGAGTATCAAATCCAATGTACATAGTACGTAAAGTAAAACAAGCATTACATTACATAATAACAGTTTTATAGTTGTTTCAAAAGTAAAGTTTGTACAGTTGTGATACATAGTATATATAGATAAAATGTAACGGGTCTTCATGTACACCGTCTTCATGCAAAAGGATCTTCGGGTACCTGTTCTAACGCTGACCTGAGAACACAAGCGGTTTGAAAATCAGCATAAAGCTGGTGAGTTCATAAGTGGTTTTGTTTTACGGAAATGTATCGGTTTCCTTTCTGTTTCTGAAATGTTATGTATACCAAGAAAATCCCGTATTTTCTTAAAAGTTGGTTATTGTTTCACAAATGTAAAGTATAGTAAGTTTGTACACTGAAAACATGTTTACTCATGTGAAAATGTATAGTTGGTTATCTGACTGGTTAAACTGTTCTATTTACTTATCATGTGTTACCAGGAAAGTCCCATACTTTCCTTATTGTATGTTACAAATTGTAAAAGATGTAATGTTATCCATTTTGTGACTCTTTCTAGTTATGTAAGTGTTACCCAGGAAAGCCCTATGCTTTCTTGCATGTATGTATCTTATGTAAACGATGTGAAAGATGTAAAAGATGTAATCGTGATTAGATTCCATGTTTTCCCTAGGAAGGTCCCGTACCTTCCTGCATGTTAGTTACAGTAAGTAAAAGATGTAAAAGATGTAAATGATATAAACGATGTATAAAGTAATCCATTATTACTGTAAGTAAATCTCTGTTATCCTAATTGCGTGTTCCATAACCATACAATAGACTGAAACCTGTGGCAATAAGTAGTCCACATGTGGCAATAAGTCGTCCACATACTTATGACTTTCGTCATCCTTGAACCATTTCGGTTCGGCTGTAGCTAGCAGCCAGGTGTGGGGTAGTCAGCCCCGTATAGATCTATACACTCAAGTCACGCTCTCTAAATACCAGAGATTCTGGTTATGGGTGTAGTCCTCCACTCGCGTAATCCAGGTGGAGTGTTCTCCGAGGACGTGTCTCCAATCGTACAGGAATAACAAATTTACTAGTAATAATAAGAAAGTCCTCCACTCGCGTATGTGCGTGGAGTGTTACCGAGGACAAAACAGTGTACAAGTATTATATTCAAATGTTTTAATGTCATGCTTTTGACTGATAAAATGTGGAAAACCATTTGTGAAATACATGTAAAACATACTAGTTTAAAGACTTATTTCACAAATATGTGTTACGTGATCTGTATGTTCGATCTATTATCAGTTGTAGTTATCAGTTATAAAAGCATAAGGATATAAAACACACATTTGAAAACATGTTATGAGTACAAGAATTCCCTTGTACTTTGCTTGTGTTCCCCCCTGAAAACAGTGAAAACAGTGAAAAAGGGTAGGGGTATGAACTCACCGGACTTGGAAACGTGTCGGTTTTGAATGCTATACGTCGGTTCGGGGTTTGATTACTCGCGATGACCCTATGTAAAATGATATAATGTCCATATATATACAATTAGAGATACATTCACTAATCATATGGAACATTGCACTCCAATGAGGTTAAACACTTCAAAACGAGTGTTTGGAGTGACTCGGGTGACATCTTCGGACTTGTAATGGCACTAGGGACTTGGGACTGGAGTTTAATCTTCATAAGTAAACATTTAAATGAGTTTACAACTATGGAATACACACATACATGAGTTTACGGCCGTAAACTCATGTGAGTGTGGTTTTGATGGTTTAGGGGCTCAAATGGACATAGGGGTTGCTAGAATGGATTATCTAAATTGCATTGGAACACTTGGAATGAATTTAAATCATCAAAATGATTATTATATGGGAGTTTACGGCCCAGTATAGGCTCCTGGCCGTAAACACCTTAATCTTCATGAAAATGGTGTTAAATGTTGTTAAAACAAATCACATGTGATTAATAGAATTATTCCAAGACTTAACATGAGTTTTATGTGACATTTGAGGGGTGTTATGGAGTTTACGGCCCATGAGACCCTCCTCATGGCCATAAACTCTAATGTAGGGTCATACAAAGTGTTTCAAGGTCTAGAACTTGCATAGAAGGGCTTCTAAAATTCATTTAAGGGCCTTAGGGGTGTTTAGTTTGCATTCTAACACCAAAAGTTTTGGAGTTTACGGCCCAAGAACAAGCCTTGGCCGTAAACTCTTATAAGTCCCACAATTGATGTGTTTTAGACCCTTAAAGTATTTTTGGTTGGTCCCTTGATTTATTCCAAGGCTTTTGGTGGTGTTGGATGGCTTTCTAACACCTTAGAATTGGATTTATGTCACATTTTGGGGAGTTTACGGCCCAAGCACTATCTTTGGCCGTAAACTCACATAAGTCCCACAAAATTCATGTTTCAAGTGTCCAAATGCTAAAACCAAGGTCCTACAATTCATATCTAAGCCATAGGAGTGATTTGGAAGGGTTTTAGGGCATGAAAAACCCCTTTTTCTTGAGTTTACGGCCTAAGCTTATGCCTTGGACGTAAACTCCTTTAAATGGCTCAAAATCATAGTTTTAAATGTTCTAAGTCCGTATCTTGAAGTCCCATAGCCATATCTAAAGTCCAATTGAGTCTAGGAAGGAGTTTAAGGGCTTAAAACCCCATTAAATGGAGTTTACGGCCCAAGCTTGCTCCTTGGCCGTAAACTCATGTTACATTAAAATGACTTAATTAAACGGAAGATCGTAAATCGGAAATCGGAACGATGATCGGTTGCGCGAATTGAACTATGAAAGAGTTACATTAAAATGATGCGGAAATTTCAGGTTGTTACATTATCCCCCAGTTAAAGGGAATTTCATCTCGAAATTCAAGTTTAGAACATAAGACAAGGTACAAATCATGGATAAGAAAAGAGTTGTGGATACTTCTGTTTCATTGAGTCTTCCCGTTCCCAAGTGAATTCCGGTCCCCGCTTGGCATTCCAGCGAACCTTCACTAACGGGATGCGACTTTGTTTTGTACGTTTGACTTCTCGATCCATGATTTCGATCGGTTCCTCCACAAAGTTGAGGTTTTCGTTGATCTCGATCTCGTCTAAAGGAATGGTTAGGGTTTCATCGGATAGGCACTTTTTGAGATTTGAAATATGGAAGACAGGATGAATGTTACTGAGTTCGTGAGGTAAGTGGAGTTTATAGGCAACTGGACCGATCCTGGAAAGGATCTCAAAGGGTCCAATATACCTTGGATTTAGTTTCCCACGCTTACCAAAGCGTACAGTGCCTTTCCAAGGCGAGACTTTTAACAGGACTCGGTCTCCAACCTGGAATTCGAGTGGTTTCCGACGATTATCAGCGTAACTCTTTTGACGATCACGTGAGGCTTTCAGTCGGTTTCGGATTTGAATGATCTTTTCGGTGGTTTCGCGGATGATTTCAGGACCAGTGAGAGCACTGTCGGGGACTCGATTCCTGGCTAACTGTGTATCCCCCACCTCGGCCCAGCACAGAGGGGATCTGCACTTACGACCGTATAGGGCCTCGAACGGAGCAGCCCTAATGCTGGTGTGGTAATTGTTGTTGTACGAGAATTCGATCAAGGATAGATGTGTATCCCACGACTTTCCAATGTCAATGACATATGCCCGAAGCATGTCCTCCAGGGTTTGGATTGTTCTCTCACTCTGTCCATCGGTCTGAGGATGATACGTCGTGCTCATATCTAGTTTGGTTCCAAGAGCTTTCTGAAGAGATTGCCAGAATCTGGAGGTAAACCTACTATCTCGATCAGAGATAATGGAAACAGGTACACCGTGAAGACGTACTACCTCCTGGATGTAGATTCGCGCGAGTCTCTCCATCTTGTATGATTCTTTGATCGGGATGCAGTGAGAGGATTTTGTCAAACGGTCGACAATTACCCAAATGGTATCGTACCCACTAGAACACTTGGGTAGTTTGGTGATGAAGTCCATAGTAATCATCTCCCATTTCCACTTGGGAATCTCGGGTTGTTGGAGCAGACCTGAAGGTTTCTGATGTTTGACTTTGACTTTGGCGCAAGTCAGACACTTGCCCACAAATGTAGCTATATCAGCTTTCATGTTTGGCCACCAGTATTGTTTCTTGAGATCCAGATACATCTTGTCCGAACCTGGGTGAACAGAGTATTTGGTTCTATGTGCTTCTTCCATGACTATTTCCCTGAATTCACCGGATTTGGGAATCCAGATTCGATTCATGAAACAGTGAACTCCGTCACCTCTGATCTCAAGTTTCTTTTCCATTCCTCTCAAGGTTTCATCTGACACGTTCTCGAGTTTGAGGGCTGTATACTAAGCTTCTCGGATTTGCGTAGGTAAGTTGGAATGGATTGTCATCGTCTGGTTCTTCACTTTGTGGCTTGTACTATCCTTTCGGCTAAGGGCATCTGCTACCACATTGGCCTTGTCGGGGTGGTAACGGATTTCACACTCATAGTCATTGAGTAACTTTACCCATCGCCGTTGCCTCATGTTTAAGTCTTTTTGATTAAAGATGTGCTGCAGACTCTTGTGATCAGTGTAAATTGTGCACTTGGTTCCGTAGAGATAATGTCTCCAAATCTTCAATACGAAGATTACCGCTCCTAATTCCAAGTCGTGTGTGGTATAGTTGACCTCGTGTGCTTTCAGCTGTCTAGAGGCATAGGCAATCACCTTTCCTCTTTGCATAAGCACACAGCCTAATCCTTGATTAGACGCATCGCAGTAGACAACGAGTCCTCTGTCCCTTCAGGTAGAGACAGAACAGGCGCGCTGCATAAGGCTCTCTTTAATGTTTGGAATGGAGTTTCTTGCTTATCACTCCAACAAAAGGGTACACCTTTTTGTGTTAGAGTGGTTAAAGGTTTGGCGATTTTGGAAAAATTCTGAATGAATCGACGAGAGTAGCCGGCTAGACCCAAGAATTGACGAATTTCCGTGGGCGTTTTCGGTGCCGACCAACTCTCTATCGCTTTAATTTTGGAAGGATCTACATGAATACCCTCCTCGCTTACTACGTGACCGAGGAAAGTTACCTTCCGTATCAAGAATTCACATTTGGAAAATTTCGCGTAAAGCTTTTCGGATCTAAGAGTTTCCAACACTAGTCTCAAGTGTTGTTTGTGGTCTTCTTCGTTTCGGGAGTATACGAGGATGTCATCAATGAATACGATAACAAATTTGTCTAAGAAAGGACGGCACACCCGGTTCATCAGATCCATGAACACAGCCGGTGCATTGGTTAGACCGAAGGGCATCACTACGAATTCGTAGTGTCCATACCGTGTCCTAAAAGCTGTCTTGGGAACATCATTCTCCTGGACTCGTAACTGATGGTACCCTGATCGAAGGTCTATCTTAGAAAAGTAGCTGGCTCCCTGAAGTTGATCGAAGAGGTCGTCTATTCTTGGAAGAGGATATCGGTTCTTAACGGTTAACTTGTTCAGTTCACGATAGTCGATACACATTCGAAAGGATCCATCCTTCTTTTTGACAAACAGAATCTGAGCTCCCCAGGGTGAGGAGCTTGGTCTAATGAATCCTTTACTGAGCAACTCATTGAGTTGACTGGATAACTCCTGCATTTCTGCCGTAGCTAAGCGATATGGGGATTTTGCTACGGGAGTAGCTCCAGGAATTAGGTCAATATGGAATTCGATCTGACGTTCGGGAGGAATCCCTGGAAGTTCTTCGGGAAACACATCGAGAAAGTTACAGACTTCGGGAATGCTCGCGAGGTCTCTAACTTCTTGTTTCTCGTTGATCACATGAGCTAAGAATGCAACACACTCCTTTCGAAGGAGTTTTCGAGCTTTGATGCAAGAAATGATATGAAGATTGGAACTGGGTTTATCGCCATAGATTACGAGAGTTTGATCCGAAGGAAGATTGAGACGGATAGCTTTTTCGTAACAAAGAATGTCAGCATGATTGGGACTCAACCAATCCATGCCAACGATAACATCAAAGCTCTTAATGGAAACGGGCATGAGGTCTATAGGAAATGAGTGATCATTTAGGGTAAGCGTACAACCTATGAATACGTCGTTAGCGCTTTCTTTCTCACCATTAGCCATCTCGACGGTAAACGTTTCAGTTAGTGGTTGAGGATTTGGTTTTAGATTATGTTTGAATGCATGACTAACAAAACTCCTTTCAGCACCCGAATCGAAAAGAATACTAGCATATGAGTTGTCGAGAAGGAACGTACCCGAAACAACAGTGGGATCGGCAACTGCTTCCTCCCTTCCCATGGTCAGAACCCTTCCAGTGTTACCAGCAGTTGACTTCTTGGTACAATCCCTTTTAAAGTGCCCGACTTCACCACAGTTGTAGCAGGCTTGACTAACACCTGCTCCTGATGATTGGTTAGCTGATTGAGTAGGGGTTCTGCAGTACCGAACTGTGTGCCCTTTCTTACCACAGTTGGTGCAAGACAATTCTCGACAAGGACCAGGATGATGGTGGTATTTACACTTGTCACACAGAGGAAGGTTACCAGCATATTTACTGGTAGGAGTTGAGGCAGTGGATCCCATGGCAGAAACAGCAACAACAGGAGTAGTAGTATCAGCATGGATTGCTACCGTCTGTTGTTTCTTGGATGATCCTTGAGAAGATTGAACCTTCTTCTTCTTCCAAAATTTCCTCTTTTCACCACTCCTTTGAGTCGGCTCAGAAGTGGTAGTGATTTCCTTAATATCGTCGTTGTGATCAATTAGAATTTGTGCTAAGGTCTTGGCACTATCGTAGGTATCCGAACGAGCAGCCAGAACATGACTCTTTATTGGTTGAGATAATCCCCAAACGAACCTTTCGATCTTTTTGTTTTCAGGAGTGACTAATCCCGGGCAGAGAAGTGCAAGATCATCAAATCGGGAAGTATATGCAGCAATGTCGGAACCTTTCATCTTCAGGTTCCAGCGCTCGTGCTCTAATTTCTGTATTTCACCACGGGGGCAGTATTCGGCAATGAGAAGTTCCTTCATGGCTTCCCAGCCCATGGCATTGGCTACGGGTAAGGTCATAGATTTGACTCGGCCATTCCACCAAGTCAAACCTTTATCCGCGAAGGTACAGGCTGCAAATTTGACTTTATCGGATTCCGCACAAGCACAGATTTCAAAGATGGACTCAATTTTCTCAAACCATCGAGATAAAGAAATGACACCTCCAGCGCCATTAAAGGATGTTGGTTTCGCATTCATGAAATCCTTATAGGAACCCCCTCTTTGGTGTCCCTGGCTACCCTCAGGGTCTTGAGATTGAGTACCACCGCCTGAACCACTAGGGTTCATTTGTGACATAGCTGCTACCATCGCAGCGGTCATCATTGTTTGGAGTGATGTTAGATCGAACTGGGGAGGAGGTGGCGGCGAGGAAGGATTGTTGTTGTTCTTTGAGCTAGGTCTCTTTCGGGGAGGCATCTTGATCTAATAAGATCAAGGAAAAGAGGATGGTAAGTCCTCTACATTGAATCGATAGATATGACAGTTATATGATTCGAGTAAGCGATAAAGCAGGAAAGAGTTATCGAACAGATATTTTATCGCTAAGACAATCACAGAAAGTCACTCGAATAAGGATTACTACAGAGGATCGAGGTCGAGAAATACTCCCATAGTATTTCATGAATTGTTTGCGACAATGATTCGATGTTGGGATATTAGGGTAATTTTAGGCATGCCACATACCACAGTCACTCCCAAGCATATGTTGGCCGTGTCTCGAATGAATATAGTTGGCCAGGCTATATTGACCCTAGACACGACTAGATAACTGCCCAGGTTTAACCGTAGTATACCACACCCATTTACTTATGTTCTGTTCTACTTGTGGTTACAGATGACGACGGTTCGGTATACTTATATACTTTTGAAAATACTTGTAGTTTGAAGATACTTTTAATTCAGAGCACTTAGGCCCTTTAGTGTTTATAGTTTTATACCATGTAAGGTTTGGTATACTTCATTCACTATAAACAAGGGCTCTGATACCAATCTGTCACACCCCGAAAACCGAAGGCGGAATACATTTCCGGGGTTGACTACCATGTTGAGTATCAAATCCAATGTACATAATAAGTAAAGTAAAACAAGCATTACATTACATAATAACAGTTTTACAGTTGTTTCAAAAGTAAAGTTTGTACAGTTGTGATACATAGTATATATAGACAAAATGTAACGGGTCTTCATGTACACCGTCTTCATGCAAAAGGATCTTCGGGTACCTGTTCTAACGCTGACCTGAGAACACAAGCGGTTTGAAAATCAGCATAAAGCTGGTGAGTTCATAAGCGGTTTTGTTTTACGGAAATGTATCGGTTTCCTTTCTGTTTCTGAAATGTTATGTACACCAAGAAAATCCCGTATTTTCTTAAAAGTTGGTTATTGTTTCACAAATGTAAAGTATAGTAAGTTTGTACACTGAAAACATGTTTACTCATGTGAAAATGTATAGTTGGTTATCTGACTGGTTAAACTGTTCTGTTTACTTATCATGTGTTACCAGGAAAGTCCCATACTTTCCTTATTGTATGTTACAAATTGTAAAAGATGTAATGTTATCCATTCTGTGACTCTTTCTAGTTATGTAAGTGTTACCCAGGAAAGCCCCATGCTTTCCTGCATGTATGTATCTTATGTAAACGATGTGAAAGATGTAAAAGATGTAACCGTGTTTAGATTCCATGTTTTCCCCAGGAAGGTCCCGTACCTTCCTACATGTTAGTTACAGTAAGTAAAAGATGTAAAAGATGTAAATGATATAAACGATGTATAAAGTAATCCATTATTACTGTAAGTAAATCTCTGTTATCCTAATTGCGAGTTCCATAACCATACAATAGACTGAAACCTGTGGCAATAAGTAGTCCACATGTGGCAATAAGTCGTCCACATACTTATGACTTTCGTCACCCTTGAACCATTTCGGTTCGGTTGTAGCTAGCAGCCAGGTGTGGGGTAGTCAGCCCCGTATAGATCTATACGCTCAAGTCACGCTCTCTAAATACCAGAGATTCTGGTTATGGATGTAGTCCTCCACTCGCGTAATCCAGGTGGAGTGTTCTCCGAGGACGTGTCTCCAATCGTACAGGAATAACAAATTTACTAGTAATAATAAGAAAGTCCTCCACTCGCGTATGTGCGTGGAGTGTTACCGAGGACAAAGCAGTGTACAGGTATTATACTCAAATGTTTTAATGTCATGCTTTTGACTGATAAAATGTGGAAAACCATTTGTGAAATACATGTAAAACATACTATTTTAAAGACTTATTTCACAAATATGTGTTACGTGATCTGTATGTTCGATCTATTATCAGTTGTAGTTGTCAGTTATAAAAGCATAAGGATATAAAACACACATTTGAAAACATGTTATGAGTACAAGAATTCCCTTGTACTTTGCTTGTGTTCCCCCCCCCCCCTGAAAATAGTGAAAACAGTGAAAAAGGGTAGGGGTATGAACTCACCGGACTCGGAAACGTGTCGGTTTTCAATGATATACGTCGGTTCGGGGTTTGATTACTCGCGATGACCCTATGTAAAATGATATAATGTCCATATATATACAATTAGAGATACATTCACTAATCATATGGAACATTGCACTCCAATGAGGTTAAACACTTCAAAACGAGTGTTTGGAGTGACCCGGGTGACATCTTCGGACTTGTAATGGCACTAGGGACTTGGGACTTGAGTTTACTCTTCATAAGTAAACATTTAAATGAGTTTACAACTATGGAATACACACATACATGAGTTTATGGCCGTAAACTCATGTGAGTGTGGTTTTGATGGTTTAGGGGCTCAAATGGACATAGGGGTTGCTAGAATGGATTATCTAAATTGCATTGGAACACTTGGAATGAATTTAAATCATCAAAATGATTATTATATGGGAGTTTACGGCCCAGTATAGGCTCCTGGCCGTAAACACCTTAATCTTCATGAAAATGGTGTTAAATGTTGTTAAAACAAATCACATGTGATTAATAGAATTATTCCAAGACTTAACATGAGTTTTATGTGACATTTGAGGGGTGTTATGGAGTTTACGGCCCATGAGACCCTCCTCATGGCCGTAAACTCTAATGTAGGGTCATACAAAGTGTTTCAAGGTCTAGAACTTGCATAGAAGGGCTTCTAAAATTCATTTAAGGGCCTTAGGGGTGTTTAGTTTGCATTCTAACACCAAAAGTTTTGGAGTTTACGGCCCAAGAACAAGCCTTGGCCGTAAACTCTTATAAGTCCCACAATTGATGTGTTTTAGAACCTTAAAGTATTTTTGGTTGGTCCCTTGATTTATTCCAAGGCTTTTGGTGGTGTTGGATGGCTTTCTAACACCTTAGAATTGGATTTATGTCACATTTTGGGGAGTTTACGGCCCAAGCACTATCCTTGGCCGTAAACTCACATAAGTCCCACAAAATTCATGTTTCAAGTGTCCAATTGCTAAAACCAAGGTCCTACAATTCATATCTAAGCCATAGGAGTGATTTGGAAGGGTTTTAGGGCATGAAAAACTCCTTTTACTTGAGTTTACGGCCTAAGCTTATGCCTTGGCCGTAAACTCCTTTAAATGGCTCAAAATCATAGTTTTAAATGTTCTAAGTCCGTATCTTGAAGTCCCATAGCCATATCTAAAGTCCAATTGAGTCTAGGAAGGAGTTTAAGGGCTTAAAACCCCATTAAATGGAGTTTACGGCCCAAGCTTGCTCCTTGGCTGTAAACTCATGTCCTTGGTCCTAAAACTCAATTAATTCATCAATTTGAAGGCCAAAGGTGTTGAATAACATGTTAGGGAGGTTACCTTAAAGATTTGAAGCCTTAAACTTGTGATTTGGACCTTAATTCTAGCTTGAGGAGAGAGGTTGTAAGAGTTTAGTGAGAAATTGGCCAAAGGCTTCAAATGAAGTCTTAAACACGTTTATATAGTGTTTAAGTTTTGGACACGGTGGAGTTCTACCCGATACCGGCGTTAGACGGGGTATTTGGTCGTACCCGATTGAGTTACCGTAACCCGATACGGTAATTTCTAGAAATATTACGATCACTAAAGTTGGGTGTTAAAATGATTTCTAAAGGTATTAAGACACCCATTAAGTCATTTTAAATGTGTACTAGATAATGACTTAATTAAACGGAAGATCGTAAATCGGAAATCAGAACGACGATCGGTTGCGCGAATTGAACTATGAAAGAGTTACATTAAAATGATGCGGAAATTTCGGGTTGTTACAGCTTGAACATCTTGAGAGAGAAAGGAAGCATTCTTGACCATTGTTTGTGTCATTTAGCAAAGAAGGAGAACATTCTAGGCAAGAGGAAGCAAAGGAGGTTGCTATTTTGTGGATTGGAAGCTCATATCATCGATCTAGAGGTATGGTTTTGATTTATCTTATGTGTTGTGAAGTATAATGGGACTTAGGGTTTCTTATGGACATTATTGGGTTGATTTGATGCCAAATAGTTCCCTTCTTGGGTTGAGGCTCTGGATCTGGATCCATAGAGGTCCAGAGAGCCTCACTCATCAAGCTTGGTGTATAACAATGGAGTTTATGACCTTGAGTTGTAATATTTGAGTCAAAAACATCATATAAGGTCATATAGAGATTGTATGTGCATCAAGATAGTGACTTTATGTGCTAAATAAGCTTCGAAGGACTGGATCTATGGGTTAATGGACTGGATCTGACCTTATGAGCAAGTTTGAGTCATTACATTGCACGGACTCACCGAGTCCGAAGAACCGACTTGGCGAGTAGCATGAATGTTGCCCGATCTCACAGCGAGTGGTCTTGCCGAGTTGGGGAGGGTTGACTCGGTGAGTCAGGGGGAAGTCAGAATGGACAGGTGGATTGAGTCAAGCTGGACTCGCCGAGTTGTTCTTGAGACTCGACGAGTTGAGTCGTTGTGGCCCCATAACTCATGCCAGGTGGAACTCGTCGAGTTAGGAGGATACTCGACATGTCAAGGGAGGATTTCAGGGAAATCAGTGTATACGCTCAGACTCACCGAGTCGCTATAGTGCACTCGCCGAGTCCGGTCAAAGTTGACCGTTGACCGTTGACCAGCGTTGACCTAAGTTAACTTGTTAAGAGTAGTCAACCTTTGTTGGGAAAGTGTTAATTAGAGATGTATTGTGATTAGGAGGACTATAGCTCGGGGGATCGAGCACTAGTGATTTCAGGATTTAGGACATACCGAGACATGCGAGGTGAGTCTTCTCACTATACTTTACCTTGACTAGGTAACCAGAGTTATGTGATATAGTATTTGTATGTTATGTATGATATGTGTTGTACTGCATTATTTCTATGTGAGTTATGATGTGCATGTTTACAGAGTTAGAACCTGAGGGTTCACAGAGTTTGGGTGCACAGACCCATAGAGTTATAGCCTCGAGTGGCTAATATGTGTTATATGTGGTATTTTGGGGAACTCACTAAGCTTTGTGCTTACAGTGTTTGATGTTATTGTTTCAGGTACTAGTGACGACCAGGGGAAGGCGCCGGTTTGATCCGTACACACACATGGAGTTTATACATTTGTGATCTTGGGGTTTTGTATTTACTTGAATTGGATAATTAAATATGGTTGTTTTATGAATATTAAATGAATTATGTTTTATGAAAATTTGAAAAAAAAATTGTTTTGAAATTTACGGTGTTACAATTTGGTATCAGAGCATTGGTTTAAGGGATTCGGGTACACCTTTGGGAGTATTTGAACTCAAAATCAGGATTTGGGAAAATATTTTCAAAAGAGAATTAAACTTTTCTAAGAGTAAAAGATTTTTTTTGAGAAATGCAAGGAAGAAACGTGTGTACGATCAGTCAGCGCCCGAATGGTGATTTCCCAAAATACTCTTATATTATATGTTTATGATGTATTCTCTTGCTAGAGTAGGCTAGGTATTCTTATTAGGACTAGAGTGCCCTGATTTGTGATGCCTTAGCCTAGGGAGATGTGAGCTGCTATAAGATGCTTGAGAGCGAATAGGTAGTAGTGAGGAGCTTATGAGAGATCTGTTAGTGTGCGATAGAGTACTTGGAATTTGGAATCTGAAGGGGAGGATTTGGAGTGTGTACTAAGACGGTGTGGACAGTAGTATTGGGCCCGTTCTACTGAAAGCACCGGGGCGGTGCACGATCCAAGTAAGAATCTTCGGAATACCAAGAATCAAGGAGGGATGGGTTGTTGAGTGTGAGTATTGCTCGAGCGGATTCTAATTTACCGTATGATGTATTTCAGAGTTTGATCATGGTGAGGACACATCATATGCCGGAGGGTGTCGGGGCTAGTGATGAGGAGATCCGACAAATCATTCATGAGAAGGTGGTTGCGGTCATCAGGGCAGAGATACCAGAGATGTTCGGGTCTATTAAGACCACGTTGATTGAGACCTTCGACGAGCGTTATGCTGCTCTTTGCAAGGCTACGGTGGCAACGGCCACTGCAGCTGTTGCTGCTGCTAGGCCGCAGGGTGGTGACGCATTGCTGTTCCGGGAGTTCAGCAACACGAAACCACCGGAGTTTGATGGGACCCAGGACCCGGTGGCGGCCATGAGATGGATTTCTGACATAGAGGGGTGTTTCTTCACTTGCTCATCTCCTGAGCATTTGAGAGTACGGTTCGCGCTGAACCAGCTTCGCTTGGGAGGAAGGACTGGTGGAAGTTTGTCACAGCACACTTTTCGCCTACTAAGCTTGCAGCAGTGACCTGGGAGAGGTTCACTGCCATGTTACGAGATGATTAAGTTCCCCAGGTGGAGAGGGAGCGTTTGGCCCAGGAGTTTCTGACCCTCAAGCAAGGCACTGAGTCTGTTACGGTGATCAACAGGATGTTTCACGAGAGGGCGATGTTCTGCCCTGAGCACGTGTCCACTGAGCAGGCACGTATGAGTCGATATTTGAGTATTTTGAGATGGGACATTTGGGAGTTCGTGGCGAACTCCTCATACTGAACATTTGCTAAGCTTCAGGCAAATGCTCGAAAGAGGGAGATCGAGCTGGAGACCCAGGCTAGGGAGGAGGCTAAGTCTCATGGGAGGGATCGGCGACCGGCACAATTCCAGCCGGCAGCCAAGCGGGCCAAGCCCGCTGATCCCAAATCAGGGAGCCAGAAGGGCCGCACTTTTGGAAAGTGCGGCAAGGATCATGATGGAGTGTGTAGAGCGGGATCTTGCTACAAATGTGGCAAGGAGGGGCATATGGCCAAGGACTGCCCCAAGGGGTTTGCACTATGTTTTCACTGCAACCAGACCGGACACCGGAAGGCGGAGTGTCCGCAGTTGTGGGGATCAGCTCAGGGAGCACCTCAGGGATCCTCCCCTACCGCCATCAGAGCTACCAGGAGTGGGCCAGTGAAGGCCAATGCGCTCAGGGTACGTGGGAGAGCATTTCAGTTGACCGTGAAGGAGGTCAGCGCAGCGCCCGATGTCGTAGCTGGTATGTATTCTTTCTCGTATTTATTATAATGTTGAAATATTATGCTTATATTATGTTATGCGTTGGTACTTTTATTGTGAATTATGTACCTGCCTTGTTATTATTTGACTCGGGTGCGAGTCGGTCCTTTGTATCTTTGGCATTTAGTCAGCACATCAGTATTAGTCGTGAGGCGCTGAGTCGGCCTCTAAGAGTTTCCATAGCTGACGAGAAGGCGATATATGCCACGGAGGTGATCCGTGGGTGCGTACTTGAGATTTTCAGTGTTGAGTTCCCGATTGATTTGGTTCCTATTGCCATTGGGGGATGATTGTGTCATCGTGGGCATGGACTGGTTGAGCAAGTTCGGTGCGGTTATCGACTGCGAGCGACACCTAGTGAGCATACGAGACCCTAGTGGGGGAGATCTTACTGTGTACGGCGAGGGTACCCATTCTGGATCAGCATTTTCTTCGGCCGCTAGGGTGAGGTAGTGTTTACAGCAGGGCTGTAAGGGTTTTGTGGCGTACGTGTCAGATGCGCGGGTTGAGTCCAGGAGGCTGAGGTCGGTGGAGGAGGTTCCTATAGTGCGTGAGTTTCCGGATGTTTTTCCAGAGGAGTTGTCGGGGGTGCCTCCTGTGAGGCAAGTAGAGTTCGTTATTGATTTTGTCCCGAGGGCCGCACCTATCGCTAAGGTGCCTTATCATCTTGCACCTCCAGAGATGCAAGAGCTATTCTCGCAGCTTTAGGAGCTGCTGGGGAAAGGGTTTATTCGGCCGAGTAGCTCGCCGTGGGGAGCGCCCATTCTGTTTGTAAAGAAGAAGGATGGTTCACACCAGATGTGTATTGATTACTGAGAGTTGAACAAGCTGGCGGTCAAGAACCATTACCCGTTGCCGAGGATCGACGATTTGTTCGACCAGTTGCAGGGAGCATCTTGGTTCTCCAAGATCGATTTGAGGTCTGCACACCATCAGGTGAGGGTACGAGATGAGGACGTCCAGAAGACAGCGGTTTGGATGCGTTATGGGCATTGTGAGTTTGTGGTGATGCCTTTCGCGCTCACCAATGCTCCGACAATGTTCATGGATCTCATGAACCGGGTATACAGGCCGATGTTGGATAGGTCGGTGATCGTATTTGTTGATGACATTTTGGTATATTCGAGATCTAGGGAGCAACATGAGGAGCATTTGAGGGAGTTCCTCGGAGTTCTGAGATCGGAGAGGCTTTATGCCAAATTCTCCAAGTGTGATTTCTGGTTGCGAGAGGTCCAGTTCCTAGGACATCTTGTTAACCAGGATGGGATATTGGTCGATCCAGCCAAAGTGGAGGCAGTGATGAGTTGGGAGGTGCCAAGGTCACCCTTCGAGATCAGGAGTTTTCTAGGGTTGGCCGGTTATTATCGGAGATTTATCAGGGATTTCTCTAAGATCGCAGTGCCACTCACTAAGTTGACCCGGAAGGGTGTTGCTTTTTCATGGGGTCCCGAGAAGCAGGCTTCCTTTGAGATGCTTCGCCAAAGGTTATGCGAGGCCCTGGTGTTAGCCCTCCCGGAGGGAATGGAAGACTTTGTTGTATACTGTGATGCATCGATTTTGGGGTTGGGAGCGGTACTGATGCAGAGAGGGCATGTGATAGTGTTTGCATCTAGGCAGTTGAAGCCTCATGAGTCAAGGTATCCCACCCATGACCTAGAGTTGGGGGCAGTGGTGTTCGCCCTCAAAATTTGGCGCCATTATTTGTATGGGGTTCGATGTACGATATACACGGACCATAAGAGTCTGAAGTATTTGATGGATCAACCCAACATAAATATGCGGCAGAGGAGGTAGTTGGATGTGGTTAAGGATTATTATTGTGAGATCCTGTACCATCCGGGCAAGGCTAATGTGGTAGCCGACGCCCTGAGTCGTCGGGCGGAGACTGCCCCGTTGCGAGGTGTATGTTTGCGTTTGACCGTGATGACTCCGGTGCTGGACACCATTCGAGGAGCACAGGCTGAGGCGGTGAGGTCAGAAAACCAAAAGAGAGAGCGAGTTGTTGGATTGGTATCGGAGTTCGTTACTGATGGTCGGGGGCTTATGACTTTTCAGGGGCGTATTTGGGTACCGTTCGTGGGAGGTACGCGTGTCATTTTGATGGAAGAGGCTCATCGGTCGAAATTCTCGATCCATCCCGGGGCCACTAAGATGTATTTGGATTTGAGGAAGGAGTATTGGTGGCCCTGTATGAAGAGAGATGTTGCGTGGTTCGTCTAGAGGTGCTTAACCTGCCGTAAGGTTAAGGCCGAACATCAGAGGTCGCATGGTAAGTTGCTACCATTGGAGGTTCCTGAATGGAAGTGGGAACAGATCACCATGGATTTTATCACCAAATTGCCAAGGAAAGCTCGGGGAGTTGATGCAATTTGGGTGATTGTGGACAGGTTGACGAAGAGCGCTCACTTCCTTGCCATCAGTGAGAGTTCTTCCATGGAGAAGTTAGCAGAGATTTATGTGAGGGAAGTGGTATCTCGGCATGGGGTGCTGATCTCGATTGTCTCCGATAGGGACGTGCATTTCACTTCCAGGTTCAGGAAGAAGTTCCATGAGGAGTTGGGTACTAGGCTGCATTTTAGTACCGCATATCACCCCCAGCCAGACGGACAGAGTGAGCGGACGATTCAGACCCTCGAGGACATGCTCCGAGCATGTGTATTGGATTTCGAGGGAAGTTGGGATACATATTTGCCATTGGCCGAGTTTTCTTACAACAACAACCATCATTCGAGCATCGGTATGCCACCCTATGAGCTGTTGTACGGGAGGAAGTGTCGAACCCCCATTTGCTGGGGAGAAGTCGGGCAGCGTGTTATGGGCAATACGAAGATAGTGCTTCAGACGTCAGAGCAGATCCAGCAAGTCAGACAGAGGTTACTGACTGCTCAGAGTTGACAGAAGAGTTATGTGGACACACGCCAATCCGAACTTGAGTTCCAGGTCGGTGATTTTGTGCTCCTGAAGGTCTCTCCTTGGAAGGGAGTGATCCGATTCAGGAAGAGGGGCAAGTTGGGGCCCCGATATATCGAACCATTTCGGGTAGTCGCGAGGGTAGGCAGGGTAGCCTATCGCTTGGATTTGCCAGCAGAGTTGGGGCAGATTCACGATACTTTCCATGTGTTGCAATTGCGGAAGTGTATAGCCGATGAGTCGGCAGTGGTTCCATTAGATGATATACAGGTGGATGCGAGCCTGAATTATGCAGAGAGACCAGTGGCCATCAGAGATCGGAAAATCAATGTTCTGAGGAACAAGGAGGTTCCTTTGGTCTTGGTTCAGTGGCAGCGTCGGAAGGGGTCCGAGGTGATGTGGGAACCGGAGTGTGAGATGCGAGAGCAGCATCCGGAGTTATTTGCAGAGTGAGACTTCGAGGGCGAAGTCTAGTTCTAGTGGGGGAGAATTGTAACAACCCGGAATTTCCAGGTATTTATTTTGGAGTTATTTATGAAAATTGTGAGTGGACTCGGTGATTTGGAGCTCAAACTCGCTGAGTAGGATTGCGGATTTGGGCACGGGTTCGCATCCGGACTCGACGAGTCCAAGGGTGGACTCGACGAGTCCATGTTGTGTGGGGAAACCCTAATTTTCGGGGTTTGAGACCTATTTAAAGGGCCTTATGGCCGTCATTTGTGCTCACCGAAACCTTAGAGAGAAACCCTTGAGTGCTTGAACGTTTTGAGATAGAAAGGAAGCATTCTTGACCATTATTTGTGTCATTTAGCAAAGAAGGAGAAGATTCTAGGCAAGAGGAAGCAAAGGAGGTTGCTATTATGTGGATTGGAAGCTCATATCATTGATCTAGAGGTATGGTTTTGAATTATCTTCTGTTTTGTGAAGTATAATGGGATTTAAGGTTTCTTATGGACATTATTGGGTTGATTTGATGCCAAATAGTTCCCTTCTTGGGTTGAGGCTCTAGATCTGGATCCATAGAGGTCCAGAGAGCCTCACTCATCAAGCTTTGTGTATAGCAATGGAGTCTATGACCTTGAGTTGTAATATTTGAGTCAAAAACATCATACAAGGTCATATAGAGATTGTATGTGCATCAAGATAGTGACTTTACATGCTAAATAAGCTTCGAAGGAATGCATCTATCGGTTAATGGACTGGATCTGACCTTATGAGCAAGTTTGAGTCATTACATGGCACGGACTCGCCGAGTCCAAAGAACCGACTCGGCGAGTAGCATGAATGTTGCCCGATCACACAGCAAGTGGTCTTGCCGAGTTGGGGAGGGTTGACTCAGTGAGTCAGGGGGAAGTAAGAGTGGATAGGTGGACTGAGTCAAGCTGGACTTGCCGAGTTGTTCTTGAGACTCGGCGAGTTGAGTCGTGGTGGCCCTACAACTCATGCCAAGTGGAACTCGTCGAGTTAGGAGGATACGCGACGTGTCAAGGGAGGATTTCAGGGAAATCAGTGTATACGCTCAAACTCGCCGAGTCGCTATAGTGCACTCGCCGAGTCCGGTCAAATTTGACCGTTGACCGTTGACCACCATTAACCTAAGTTGACTTATTAAGAGTAGTCAACCTTAGTTGGGAAAGTGTTAATTAGAGATGTATTGTGATTAGGAGGACTATAGCTCGGGGGATCGAGCACTAGTGATTTCAGGATTTACGACTTACCGAGACACGCGAGGTGAGTCTTCTCACTATACTTTACCTTGAGTAAGTAACCAGAGTTATGTGATAGAGTATTTGTATGCTATGTATGTTATGTGTTGTATTGCATTATTTCTATGTGATTTATGTTGTGCATGTTTACACAGTTAGAACCTGAGGGTTCACAGAGTTTGGGTGCACGGACCCATAGAGTTATAGCCTCGAGTGGCTAATATGTGTTATATGTGGTATTTTGGGGAACTCACTAAGCTTTGTGCTTACAGTGTTTGATGTTATTGTCTCAGGTACTAGTGTCGACCGTGGGAAGGCGCCGGCTTGATCCGTACTCACACACAGAGTTTATACATTTGTGATCTTGGGGTTTTGTATTTACTTGAATTGGATAATTAAATATGGTTGCTTTATGAATATTAAATGAATTATGTTTTATGAAAATTTGAAAAAAAAAATTGTTTTGAAATTTACGGTGTTACATTAAAATAGACTTAGAGTTAGCTATTTAAGTCTAACAGAGAGTTGTAGTACTAAAAAATACCTACACATGCATATAAACAACGTCAAAAACAGAGTTCGTATGCAAAAGTTATGGCTTTCCGAAGATTTAGCTTTTAAAAACCCTAAACTAGCTAATTCACGACGAGAGTTTTATGACGCTAACGACATTTTGTCATAATTCGGAATCTAGAAGCTACGAGAGGATAGGATGCAGAATTCACGACGTGAGTTTTATGACACTCACTACGTGAGGAGTAATTCTGTCATAAATCTGAATCTAGAAGCTGAGAGAGGATAAGATCCACAATTCACGACGTGAGTTTTATGACACTCACGATGTGAGGATTCACATGGCCACCTTTCGAAGCTACGGACGCAAATGGCAAGTCTACGGAGTGTGTCATGAGACTCACGACGTGAGTTTTATGACACTCACGACGTGAGTGTCGTAAAATCTTACTATAAATATAGGCTTCGACCCATTCACTTCCTTACCCCATTTGCTTTCTTCCTCTCGTACTTGCTGAAGCCCTCTTGCATCCCGAGCCCCGACGAACTCGCACGCTGACTGTTTCGCTTAGATATAATAAAAATCACGCTACTAAGGTGAGTTTCACGACCCCACTTTCTAATATTTCGGGGTAAAATGCATGCTAGTCATTGTATATATGTTATTATTATGTCTATATGATAATATATAGTTATAATAGTCGGGGTATAGTGGTTCTAAATATAATGTTTTGAATATATACAACTATTATCAACTACTCGGTATGTTAATATATTAATGTAGATCTTCAGTTATACTTAGGATTCTATATATATTTTGTGTGCGATATAGTTTTGAAGTTATATTCAGAAGTTTTATATGTTAAGTTACATAGTATGTTGCAATTAATAGTTTTATGTCAAGATAAAACTAGATATGTTATAGGTTGTTATTATTAGTTTTATGTCAACATAAAACTAGATATGTTATATGTTGTTATTATTAGTTTTATGTCAAGATAAAACGAGATATGTTATATGTTGTTATTATTAGTTCTATATCAAGATAAAATTGGATATGTTGTTATTGTTAGTTTTATGTCAAGATAAAACTAGAAACGTTATATGTTGTTACTATTTGTTTTATGTCAAGATAAAACCAGGTTTTAATTCTGATTATAGTTGTTGTACTGCCTAAGTATTGTAAATATTAGGAGTAATGTTAAAAGCATACTCTAATAACTTAGGGTTTTAGACACGAATATGATTTTAATACTAGAACTAACGGAACTCGACAAGTCTACATGAGCTATTGTATTCATCAACTAAGATTCGAAATCTTATGGAATATCCTCTGACCTGTAACCGTTAATCCCGTGTGAGCGAGGAAGTCGTGTATGAATAAGATACGGGTTTGTAACACCGTAATTTTCAAAACAAAATTTTCAAATTTTGTAAAACAAAATTCAATTAATATTCATAAAACAACCATATTTGAACATTCAATCCAAGTAATACAAAAATCCCAAGATCTCAAAATCATAAATCCCATGCGTGTGTACTGATCAAGCCGGCGCCTTCCCACGGTCGTCACTAGTACCTGAAACAAATAACACCAAACGCTGTAAGCACAAAACTTAGTGAGTTCCCCAAAATACCAAATATAACACATGTTAGCCACTCGAGGCTATAACTCTGTGGGTCCATGCACCCAAACTCTGTGAACCCTCAGGTTCTAACTCTGTAAACATGCACAACATGAATCACAAAGAATAATGTAGTGCAACACATAACATATAAATATAGCATACAAGCACTATATCACATAACTCTATTTACCTACTCAAGGTAAAGTATAGTGAGAAGACTCACCTCGCGTATCTTGATAATTCGTAAATCCCTGAAATCACTAGTGCTCGATCTCCCGAGCTATAGTCCTCCTATAACACAATACATCTCTAATTAACACTTTCCAAACTAAGGTTGACTATCCCTTAACAAGTCAACATAGGTCAACACTGGTCAATGGTCAACGGTCAACTTTGACCGGACTCGGCGAGTGCACTATAGTGACTCGGCGAGTGTATACGCATACACTGATTTCCCTGGGATCCTCACTTGACACGACAAGTATTCTCCTAACTCGGCAAGTTCCACCTGGCATGAGTTGTGGGGCCTCCACAACTGAACTCGCCGAGTCTCAAGAACAACTCGGTGAGTCCCAACTTGACTCAGTCCACCTGTCAACCCACTCTGACTCTCCTTGACTCTCTGAGTTAATCCCTTAACTTGGCAAGACCACTCGCTGAGTGGTGTTGGGAAATCATCATGCTATTCGCCGAGTCTGTTCTTGGACTCGACGAGTCCATGCCATGCAACGACTCAAACTCACTCCTGAGGTCAGATCTATTCCACTAACTCATAGATCCAGTCCTTCCAAGCTTATTTATCACGTAAAGTTTCTATCTTGATGCACATACAACATCTATATGACCATAAATGATGATTTAGCCCCAAATACCACAACTCAAGGTCATAACCTCCATTGCTCTTCATAAAGCTGGATGAGTGAGGCTCTCTGGACCTCTATGGGTCCAGATCCAAAGCCTCATCACTAGAAAGGGACTATTTGGGCATCAAAGCAACCCAACAAAGGCCACAAGAAACCCTAAATCCAAATATAATTCATAAGACAGAAGATGAGCTAAAATAATACCTCAAGTGCAATGATCTAGGCTTCAAATCCACAGTATAGAAACCTCCTTTGCTTCCTCTTGGCTAGGACCTCCTTGTTCTTGCTAAACAACACCACAAAGGTCAAGAATGGCTTCCTTTCTCTCTCAAAACGCTCAAGCACTCTAGGGTTTCTCTCTATGGATTGGTGAGCACAAATGAAGGCCATAAGGCCCTTTAAATAGGTCTTAAAGCTTGGGAATTAGGGTTTCATTACACAGTGTGGACTCGCCGAGTCCACTCTTGGACTCGCCGACTCTAGACGCATACCCGCGTCCAAAATCGCGATCCTACTCGGCGAGTTTGAGCTCCAACTCGCCGAGTCCACTCACAATTCTTCAAAAATACACCAAAAATAATACCTGGAAATTCTGGGCTGTTACAATTCTCCCCCACTAGAACTAGACTTCGCCTTCGAAGTCTCGCTCTGCAAATAACTCCAGATGTTGCTCGCGTATCTCACGCTCCGGTTCCCAAGTCATCTCGGACCCCTTCTGATGCTGCCACTGAACCAAAACCAAAGGTACCTCCTTGTTCCTCAGAACATTGATTTTCCGATCTCTGATTGCCACTGGTCTCTCAGCATAATTCAGGCTCGCATCCACCTGAATATCCTCTAATTGAACCACTGCCGACTCATCGGCTATACATTTTCGCAATTGTGACACATGGAAAGTGTCGTGAATCTGCCCCAAATCTGCTGGCAAATCCAAACGATAGGCTACCCTGCCTACCCTCGCGACTACCCAAAATGGTCCGATATATCGGAGCCCCAACTTGCCCCTCTTCCTGAATCGGATCACTCCTTTCCAAGGAAAGACCTTCAGGAGCACAAAGTCGCCGACCAGGAACTCAAGTTCGGACCGGCATCTGTCCACATAACTCTTCTGTCGACTCTGAGCAGTCAGTAACCTCTGTCTGACCTGTTGGATCTGCTCTGTCGTCTGAAGTACGATCTCAGTGTTTCCCATAACGCGTTGTCCGACTTCTCCCCAGCAAATGGGGGTTCGACACCTCCTCCTATACAACAGCTCAAAGGGTGGCATACCGATGCTCAAATGATGACTGTTGTTGTATGAAAACTCTGCCAAGGGCAACTTCCCCCGAAATCCAATACACATGCTCGGAGCATGTACTCGAGCGTCTGAATCGTCCGCTCACTCTGTCCGTCTGTCTGGGGGTGATATGCGGTATTAAAATGCAGCCTAGTACCCAGCTCCTCATGAAACTTCTTCCAGAATCTAGAAGTGACACGTACATCCCGGTCTGAGACAATCGAGATCGGCACCCCATGCCGAGATACCACTTCCCTCACATACATCTCTGCTAACTTCTCTGTGGAAGAACTCTCGCTGATAGCAAGGAAATGAGCGCTCTTTTATAACATGTCCGCAATCACCCAAATTGCATCAACTCCCCGAGAAGGCCTTGGCAATTTGGTGATGAGATCCATGGTGATCTGTTCCCACTTCCATTCAGGAACCTCCAACGGTTGCAACTTACCATGCGGTCTCTGGTGTTCGGCCTTAACCCTATGGCAGGTTAAGCACCTCTCAACAAACCACGCAACATCCCTCTTCATACAGGGCCACCAATACTCCCTCCTCAAATCCAAATACATCTTAGTGGCCCCAGGATGGATCAAGAATTTCAACCGATGAGCCTCTTCCATCAAAATGGTACGCGTTCCTCCCACAAATGGTACCCAAATACGTGCCTGAAAAGTCATACGCCCCCGACCATCGGTAACGAACTCCGATACCAACCCAACAACTCGCTCTCTTTTCTGGTTTTCCTGTTGGGTTATGAGCATTCTAACACTCCTAAGTGTACATGCAACCCTAAATACCTTGGATCTATATTTTCTCTATTATACATGCAAATATGAACATCCAAGGTATTATCCTAATCTAGCACACAAAAACTATCAATATAACAAGATAGAATACGTGCCTCTTTGATGTAGAATGTCTTCATGAAGCTTGAGTGCCTAGTGCCCCAAGTGTGACACCTCAAATGGTTCACACAACACCAAATACACTTGGAATAACTTAGAGAGAATTCTACACTTCATGAAATCGGCTAGCCTTTTCCTACTCTCTCTAGTGGCCGATTTTGATCAAGAATAAGATGCTTATATAGTTATACAATTAGGGTAAATCCTAATTGTCATGACTTTCCATTTCCTTGGATCCATGGGTTCAAATACACCATGGAGCATCATAAGGGTTTTGGCCCAACTAGATAATCCATGGAGCATTAGCCCACTATACAAGTATGGATGATTTACACAATCAACCCATATATTTAATTAGTCTTCTTTTGATCACTTAATTAATCCTAGATTAATTCTTGATCAATACTAATTAAATAATCTTATTATTCTTATTATTAATATACTAGAACTTATAATATATTAATAACCATAAGTGTCTTATTTCTCTCATTATAGTCTATCCAAGTGCATGATGCCATGCAACCCAAATGGACCATGTCGGGTCGGGTCAAGTCTTACCAATTATAGTTATGGACTTAGACATTAATTCAACAGTCTCCCACTTGGATAAGTTTAAAACTATTATTGCGTATGACTTCAGGAACCAACTGGCAATCGTAGCTCTCAAAAGCTTCTATCAAACTCTGACCTTGTCAATGACTTCTCCATTAGATAAGGGATCATATATTCCTCCATTCTAGATATCATATAGACTGAGACATGGATTATAATCATTCTCTCTGTCCATTTGTTGTTTCCCGATTTCCGATTTATGACGACTGAGTAATTGAACAAATCAAATCAGTCCTGGCCCGGCCGAGCACTTCCATTTGTCATCATCAAATCATTGAGGGTCCCACAGATATCGCTTTTATCCCAAAGGTAAAAGGAATGGATAAAGTTCGACTCATATGACTTGTTCTGCTACTTGTTGAATCATACACAAAGGCACGTTTTATAGCACCGAGTTACCAAATGCGGTTTCGTGCAATCAATGTACAACCAACTCATAGTAACAACTCATATCTCTAGGTTTGAAGAATATATGATATTATCGTCTCATGATCACTCGTGATAAAATCCATGAAGTGATTCCAATGAGCACGGGTTGAATCCAATACTCAGAACTTATGAGCACTCATGAGTGTTGTAGCCCTTTGTCCAACACCTTAGACATCCACAAGCCAACCCATGACAGTCTTAATTCATATCTACTTCCAACATATGACCGACTGTGGATGGTTTGAATAACTTAGTCATTCCGGAAGAATAACCTAGTTTATTCGGGAAGTCAAAACATGCAAAGTGAAACACAATAATAATTGAATCCAATATGGTATCAAAACCTATGAACATAAATAAAACACCTTTTATTTATCACCATATGATTACACATTATTCATTGTATACTGTTTCAGCTATCAACTTTATTCTTGAATTTAAAACAATAGTTGTCCCATGCTCCAAGCATGTACACTATGTTTTCTAAACACTAGTCATGCCACACACCAAGTATGCATACTATGTTTGTCTATGATCTTTACTTTGTGAACTAGATCAATTGAACATAACTTCAATGATTCTCTTTTCACACTCCCAAATCCTTACTTCAAATTCAAGAATTCCAAATTCATGCCATTTACAGAAATCTGTTAGATTCTAAACTTATATGCATTGATCCTCTTGTAATGGTTATGCACAAAGTCATAAAGTCTTGACAACAACCATTACAGAGCATTCCAAAGGAGATCGGATCCTTGGAAACATCCTTTTTGCATTAAGTTTCCTTAATCTTACACAGATTGATAATTCTAACTTTGAACCATTTCCAGATTCCATTTTGACTATCACTTCTGAACAAGAGTTGCCTCCTTACAGATTATGTCAATATGGTCCTTCCAGAATTATCACTATACTTCCAACTGTCCTTGAGCAACCAATCTTTGGTAAACCTTAGATTGTCCTCGACAATTGTTTAATCCTTTTATTCATATACAGTTCTAAACCTTTTCCCTTCTTAATGCCCCAGGCATTTGGAAACTTTTAGAACGGATAACTATAGCACATATAATCGATCCTATATCCGAAGCATATGGGACATGACTCATGATGTCTCACATAAAGACTAAACCAGTGTTTTGCTATAACATTTCCATTTCTATTTGCCAAGTTCTCATAATTCAGATTTTGAAAAGGGATGACGTAATCATAATCGAATTTAAGAACACAGATAATGGACCCATATACAAAATTTCCTTATGTTGAGCCATTCCAACATGAAATTCATATATATTTCCTTGACTAAATGATTAAAACCTCACGATCTAAGCTTATAGATTTGAGATGAAGTATAATTTCCTCTCCCTTAATTATAGCAAAACAACTCTTTCCCAATTGAAACTTTTGTTTTCTATAATTAACATTGCTAACTTGCAATACTTATCATAATTATCATGCTCCCACTAACATGATGATTATTAGCATAACACTTATGCTCCCACTAGCTTTGACATGTACTCAAAAATCAACTGACTTTCTTACCAAAGTTCATATTTCTGATACTATATTGTTTTGATAAAACTTTATCAAAATCATAAACATTCCCTTAGATAGCACACTTGCGTATCTAAACAATTATGAAGAGGGATGCCGTAATCATAATGGTTAGACCTTTTTGCCACTTCTCACAAGTCCAGGTTAGTGTGCCGGTTAACCACACACGCTCCACTAACGACTTTGAGAATGCAAATATCACAATTGCTATCTAGCTAAAATCTACTTAGTGAAAGTGTTTCCTCACCATCATTTTCATGAATCGGAGAGAAACCTTATGACACTTAGATTTAATGGTGTATGTGTTCTTATCCATGTGAATTGTCAAAACCATAGTCACAAGATAAGCATAATGACAAATCCAAACTCATATGGACTGAACTCAATCTTAACTTCTTGCCACCTGGCAGCTCAAGGGCCTACCATTGCTTCCAAGTTGTTGTGCAACCAATTGAGAACTCTAAGAACTCATATGGAAAGCCAACTTTGATTGGAATGGGCACAGAATATGTCAACACGATAGGCTATAAACCTCAAGTCGTGTGCTAGTGAAGAAATTTAGATTTTATTCTTGATTAGTTCTTGAGACTTTCAAGACCTTTAAGACTCCCACTGTCCTCTTGACCTATAAGACTCCCCTGTCAAACATCCAAGAGATAGTGTGGATTCTAACCAAGACAAACACTTCACACAATTGGCCTAAGTTGGTCTTTGTTTTATCCAAAACATCACAACTTACCAATTTCAAGTGTACAAGAGTAGAAAACTTTTACTCTTACATTTGACACGTGTTTTAAACCTTCTTAAAGACATGTCACTCAAATTACAATCTTGGAGTACGACTCTAAGACTTGTATTGGAACGAAGTATGACTCATCTTCTTGATTTAACCATTTCAACAATTCAAGTTCCCTTCTTCTTAGTCATAAGAATGCACTAAGACTTCCTTAGAGAACTATTTTTTGATATGGTTTCTTAATCATTAAGATGATCACAAAACTGATACTAAAGTACTCTCCCATCTTTTCAGATTTGAGAAACTTTTATCCTTCTGCCTAATTTGATTCTTCTTATCCGCTCTGCCATGCATTGGAACCTTTTCCAATGTCTCAGAGTTACACTTAAGCTTGTAAGTATAATCATATTTACTGAGCTTTAGTAAACTATGACAAATAGCCTTATATCTTTTGTGGTGGACTTAATCAGTGCACATGACTATGTACTCGATCCCTTAGTCCATTACTTGACTCACATATCCATGTGAATAAGTAATTAGTCTTAATTTTCCAATACTTGAAAGTTCTCATTCATCATGCTATACAACTTGCATTATTCCATGTCCCGGTCCAATTGAGACTTTGGATGATGAGAATCTTTCCTTATTTGGTAAATTTAGACATTACCACAAATGAAGGAATCAATTTCATATTTCCACTCTTGCTATTAATGGAATCATATAGGCAACAATTTTTCCTCAAATGCCATTGCAAGGATATTTTAAAATAACTAAAATCAAAAATTTTCTTTTATTTTTAAAACTATGCGGAAAAACTTATCCTTACAATTCATATGAAAACTTGTTGTTATCTATTCCTAAGCAATATCTCAAGACTCCTAAGAAGTAGCTCAAGAATCCGATTTTCAAACTACGCGATAGAAATCCATCTATGCGATCAGATTCAACATATTCTTTCTTTGAGTTCTTTTACTTTTCTTTGATTCTTAAAACATTACCATGTGACCCAGTCACATCATGTATCAAGAATCTCATAATAGAAACTTAACAGAGTTAGATAGTGGACTTTACCTGAAGTAGAGTCAAACTTATTGACTTTAACATCCTTAGGTAAATTTGGCAACTTCACAACTAATGACCCCTCCTTTGGCAATATAAACATATGGACCCTTTGATAATGGTACACATGACTATTACAGACTTAGCCTTTTCTCTTTACCATTTGGTCAACCTAGTTGACTATGGTCAATCCCTTTCCTTGGGAAGAGAATGCTTTTTCTGCATTTCCAGTGTCACTATTGTCAATGTCCATAAAGTTTAAGGAGTTGATCTTAGCAAATAGATAAGATCATTAAGGGTCTTGTCATAGTCTATTTCTTAGGTGTTCCAAAAGAACTCGGTATGTGACTTAGAAAGTAGTTGAACCACCAACTTCCTCAAGACTTTGACACCCTTCTCTCCCGACTTGTCAATATGTGACTACATCTCCAAGATGTGACCACACCTAGACCTTCACTTGCCAATAGGGTTCGAGTGACCTTAAACTTTTAAGAACTTGTGGGTTAAGGAGAATAATTGGAGGAGGTGAAAAGAAGTATTATTTCCATGGGACATCATCTTCATTAGGAAAGCTTGTTTCAAGAGATTTAGGAAGATCATAAATGTCTAAACCAGACATGTTTTGGGAGATATTCAAGATAGTTGATATAATGTCCTTAATATGACACCCAATCTGAAATATTAAGGCTAGGACCCAACAAACTATTTTATAACTTAGAAGAGGGATGCCGTAATCCAAGCTATAAAATGTTTGAAGGTAGGTGAATGACGATTCACCAATTTCCACCAAGATAAACGAAATGTATTATTAGGTTTTAATTGGTTTTTGAAACTCTTAGATCTTTGAGATTCATTGAACTGTTCAATGGAATGTTTCAATCTCGAGTGTGCCCTTCAGGTTTTGTGACTGGGATGCCGAGGATCACAAAACAAGGTGTGAAGTAACCATGCAAATTACTTGGTACCCTTAATAAATTACCCCTCAATCGATGTGCCGGTTAACCACACACGCTCCATCGATACTATGATAAACATTAAGTTACCCTTTGCCTACCTTGTTAAATACGAGTTAATGTGCCGGTTAACCACACACGCTCCACTAAACGACTTAAACAAAGTGCAAAGTGTAATTTCATGGATTAGCACCTTCTTCACATTTTCCTAAGCAACTAAGATTGGGTATTTATAAGAGTTTAGTTACTTAGTATTTATCATTAATACTTTTAATGAAAGGAGAATTATAGTCCTGTCAAACCCGTTCGGCTAGTGACCCTCCACCAGTCAAGAAAGCGGTGGGAGAGAGTGGATACCCATTAGGTTGTGATTTTATAGGCGACAACCTTATACCCACCTTATAGACCGGCTTCGTGAATGAGGCGTACTAGCGGTAAGACTGACTTTACTCTTATACATATATACATTATTAACTTATAATATTATAAAGTATAAGGGTTGAATTTTAACTTTTAAAATTCTAAGGGCTAACTTGGAATTAAAGTATTCATAAGAAAAAACTTTACAAATTCCAAAACTTGAGGGCAAGCTTTGAAACTATTCAAAACTAATTAATTCCATACCTTATGTATTTAAAGTAGTTTTAATCCAAAAACTCTTCAAGTTCCATAACTTATGGAAGACTTTAAACTAATAAAAGAATTAATTTTTCTTTATTTTTATAACTTATGGAATTAATTAAGGTTACATTTTTTATTATTATTTTTTTTATTTAATGAAGAGACTCTTGGTCCTCCATAACTTGAGGACAAATTATGGAGTCATAACTCCAATTAATTAGAACTAGACTCTTCATTTTGTAACCTTTGCCAACTTTTATGAGTTTTATGAAACTTAAATGTGACTTTTCATATAACTTGAGGACAAGTTACAAAAACACATTTTAGAATAAACTCTTAGATTAATTTGGATTGAAAACAACTTTTTCACTCAACTTTCTATTAATCTAAGCTGAGAACAAGATAATTCAAATCAAACTTTTTCATGTAATTAGTCTAAACCTTAAACTAATACAAAACATGAATCTATAGACAATTATCTTTGAAATTGGATTAGCATGAACATTACCACTTCAAAAACAAGTTTATAAGTTCAAAAACATCATAGGGTAATGTTCCTAGTCCAATTCCAGCCAAAAAAGTCGAATTTATGCTGTTTGGGGGGTCCAACTCGTCGAGTGCATGAACCAACTCGGCGAGTTGGATCGATTTGATCACTTTTTAGGCATGGACTCGCCGAGTCTCCTGATGGACTCGCCGAGTCTGATGATCAGACAGCAACAATTTCGATTTTTTAAGCAGTTTTGCAAGTATAAGAAGAAAACAAGCCTAGGCTCTGATACCACTGTTGGGTTATGAGCATTCTAACACTCCTAAGTGTACATGCAACCCTAAATACCTTGGATCTATGTTTTCTCTATTATACATGCAAATATGAACATCCATGGTATTATCCTAATCTAGCATACAAAAACTATCAATATAACAAGATAGAATATGTACCTCTTTGATGTAGAATGTCTTCATGAAGCTTGAGTGCCTAGTGCCCCAAGTGTGACACCTCAAATGGTTCACACAACACCAAATACACTTGGAATAACTTAGAGAGAATTCTACACTTCATGAAATCGGCTAGCCCTTTCCTACTCTCTCTAGTGGCCGATTTTGATGAAGAATAAGATGCTTATATAGTTATACAATTAGGGTAAACCCTAATTGTCATGACTTTCCATTTCCTTGGATCCATGGGTTCAAATACACCATGGAGCATCCATGGAGCATCATAAGGGTTTTGGCTCAACTAGATAATCCATGGAGCATTAGCCCACTATACAAGTATGGATGATTTACACAATCAACCCATATATTTAATTAGTCTTCTTTTGATCACTTAATTAATCCTAGATTAATTCTTCATCAATACTAATTAAATAATCTTATTATTCTTATTATTAATATACTAGAACTTATAATATATTAATAACCATAAGTTTCTTATTTCTCTCATTATAGTCTATCCAAGTGCGTGATGCCGTGCAACCCAAATGGACCATACCGAGTCGGGTCAAGTCTTACCAATTATAGTTATGGACTTAGACATTAATCCAATATTTCCAACCTCACTGCCTCAGCCTGTGCTCCTCGAATGGTGTCCAACATTGGAGTCATCACGGTCAATCGCAAACATATATCTCGCAACGGGGCGCTCTCCGCCCTGCGACTCAGGGTGTCGGCTACCACATTAGGCTTTCCCGGATGGTACAGGATCTCACAACCTTAATCCTTAACCACATCTAACCACCTCCTCTGCCACATATTTAGGTTGGGCTGATCCATTAAATACTTCAGACTCTTATGGTCCGTGTATATCGTACACCGAACCCCATACAAATAGTGGCACCAAATCTTGAGGACGAACACCACTGCCCCCAACTCTAGTTCATGGGTGGGATACCTCCTCTCATGAGGCTTCAACTGCCTCGATTCATATGCTATCGCATGCCTTCTCTGTATCAGCACTGCTCCCAACCCCAAGATCAATGCATCACAGTATACAACAAAGTCTTCCATTCCCTCCGGGAGGGCTAACATTAGGGCCTCGCATAACCTTTGGTGAAGTGTCTCAAAGGTTGCCCGCTGCTCGGGGCCCCATGAAAAAGCGACACCCTTCTGGGTCAACCTAGTGAGTGGCACTATAACCTTAGATAAATCTTTGATAAATCTCCGATAATAACCAGCCAGCCCTAGAAAACTCCTGATCTCGGAGGGTGACCTCGGCACCTCCCAACTCATCACTGCCTCAACTTTGGCCGAATCGACCAATATCCCTTCCTGGTTAACAAGATGTCATAGGAACTGGACCTCTCGCAAACAGAAATCACACTTGGAGAATTTGGCATAAAGCCTCTCCGATCTCATAACTCTGAGGATCTCCCTCAAATCCTCCTCATGCTTCTCTCTAGATCTCGAATATACCAAAATGTCATCAATGAATTCAATCACCGACCGATCCAACATCAGCATGTATACCCGGTTCATGAGATCCATGAACACTTCCGGGGCATTGGTGAGTCCGAAAGGCATCACCACAAACTCATAATGCCCATAACGCGTCCTAAACGTTGTCTTCTGGACGTCCTCATCTCGCATCCTCAACTGATGGTATCCAGACCTCAAATCGATCTTGGAGAACCAAGATGCTCCCTACAACTGGTCGAACAAATCGTCGATCCTTGGCAACGGGTAACGGTTCTTGACCATCAGCTTGTTCAACTCCCGGTAATCAATGCACATCCGGTGCGAACCATCCTTCTTCATGACAAACAGAGTAGGCGCTCCCCACGGTGAGATGCTCGGCCGAATAAACCCTTTCCCCAGCAGCTCCTGAAGCTGCGAGGATAACTCTTGCATCTCTGGAGGTGCAAGACGATAAGGCACCTTAGCGATATGTGCGGCCCCCCAAAACCAAATCAATACAGAACACTACTTGCCTCATGGGAGGCACACCCGACAACTCCTCTGGAAAGACATCCAGGAACTCACGCACTATAGGAACCTCCTTGTAACACCCCGAAATATCAAGAGTAGAGTTGAAGGGATAAAACTATAAATCTTGAAGGGCAACTCGGCGAGTCCATGGATGGACTCGGCGAGTAGGGTCGCGACTTTAGTCGCATGTCAAGTGGCCTACTCGGCGAGTCCAAAGATGGACTCGGCGAGTAGGTGCTAAGTGGAGAAAACCCTAATTCTCGGGGTTGATCCCTATATAAAGAAGTTAACATCCATTCCCCTAGCCTCTTTACTCATCCTCAAGTTCAGAAACCCATAGTATTCATGTGTGTGTGGATCAAAGTGCATTTGGGAGCTTGAAGGGTATTTGTTGAAGAAATCTTCGGAGTTTGGAGGCTTGGAGCAAGGGGCTTTGCTTGGATTCGAGTTTCATTGCAGTTGGGGCGTTCTTTTTAGGTAATATCTTGTTCTTGGGCTGTTACTCATATGGATTCATCATTTTGGGGTTTATGGGAGCTTATCTTGGTATGTTTTGGAGTTTGGAGGTTAGATCTGAGGTTGCTACCTCAGATCTGGAATGGGGGAGGTCTAGAGTGCATTAAAGTCCCTGTTCTTGAGTGCTTACTGAAGTCATCATGTCCGAAACCCTAGCTCTAAAGTGTATAAGGCCTAGATTTCTTCGGATTCACGTAAAGTTTGCCACTTTACGTGACGGATGGGTTGTAGGAGGCGAGATCTATGTTTTGGATCAATTGCATGGCCTGGAACGCTTCTATATGTATTCAGACCGGCGGTACTCGGCGAGTCACAAGGGTGGACTCAACGAGTTGCTTGAAGATGAGCTGGAACTCGACAAGTTGGATGAACAACTCGGCGAGTAGGTTGAAGATAGCCTTAGACTCGGCAAGTCTGTTCTTGGACTCGGCGAGTCTTGTCGAAGAATCCCAATATTTTCTGGTTGAGTCGAGAATCAGTGAGTCAAGGGATGACTCGGTGAGTTGGGTGCGAGTGGACTCAGAGTTGTTGGACTCGGCGAGTCTCGAGGTGACTCGGCGAGTCAGGTCGCAGATTGAGGGAAGTTCTGAGCTTGGGGACTCGGCGACTCATCGGGTTGACTCGGCGAGTATAGTCAGTCAGGGGTTGACTTTGATCGTTGTCCAGAGTTGACTAATTTGACTTTGTAGTGTCAGTCAGCCAGACTCAAGGTGGTATTAAGTAGAGATATTCTTGTGTTGTAGGAGGACGATAGCTCGGGAGATCGAGCGCTAGTGATTCCGAGATATATGAGGTGAGTCTTCTCACTATACTTTACCTTGAGTAGGTAACCAGAGTTATGTGACAGAGTATTTGTATGCTATGTATGTTATGTGTTGTACTACATTATTTCTATGTGATTTATGCTTTGCATGTTTACATAGTTAGAACCTGAGGGTTCACAGAGTTAGGTGCACGGACCCATAGAGTTATAGCCTCGAGTGGCTAATATGTGTTATATGCAGTGTCTTGGGGAACTCACTAAGCTTTGTGCTTATAGTGTTTGATGTTAATTGTTTCAGGTACTAGTGACGACCGCGGGAAGGCGCCGGCTTGATCAGTACACACACACGGGATTTATGATTTTGAGATCTTGGGATTTTGTATTACTTGGATTGAACGATTGAAAATGGTTGCTTTCTGAATATTAAATGAAATATGTTTTATAAAAATTTGAAAATTGTGTTTTTCAATTTACGGTGTTACAATTTGGTATCAGACCCTTGGTTTGAGGGATTCGGATGCACCTTCGGGCGTGTTTGAAGTCAAACCGAGGATTTGAGAAATTTTATAACCAAAACTACAAATTTTCTAAAAATCAAAAAGAAGTCTTGGAGACAAGCAGAGTGGAAGGTGTGTACGGTCAGCCAGCGCCCGAACGGTGAATCCCTAAAATACCCTTACTTTTGTGTTATGATATATTTATGATGCACTTTATGAGATATTATTGCATGCTAGAGACAAGCTAGGTATTCCATATCTTAGGACTAGAGTGGCCTGATTTGTGATGCCTTAGCCTAGGGATTGCTGTTTTATGCGATGTGCTTTTGAGTATGTGATGAGTGAGAATATTTAGTTGGAATCCTCGAGGGGATTCGAGTAGAAGAGTAATCTAGGGGAGATACCAAGATAAGTACCGTGGTACTTAGCAAAGGAGTAGTTAAAACCCGCGAGGGGAAGAGTTGCAGAGTTCGGTGGTACTTTCGAGGATGAGCTGAGCAAGCGGAGTTATAACCCAGAGTGAGTTATATATCCTTCGATGCTCGAATGCTGCTTGCTTCGTTCTTTGTGGAACTCTCGATGATGGGAGTCAGCTACCAAGCGAATATGACGATATTTAGGAGGTAGATGGCTGCCATCATTAGGAGCTCTTCAGGAGCTGGTGGCAGAGAAGTGTGAGAATCTAGGAACAGCCTAGGGAGTATCTGTAGCCAGATGAGTGCGCTGGCAGAGTAGAGAATTTCGTTGGAGAGCAAGCACGCGATGGAATTGGGGATCGAGAAGGTCGAGTAGCTACTTAGGAGCTCTGGGATAGTCCGTGTGGAAAGTATGGGTAGATGTGGAAGGTAGTATGGGCCCGTACTACTGAAAGCAGAGGACCCATACTTGATACAGGGGGTAGTAGTAGGCACTTCTAGGCCCCTTCCCGGCTACTGGATCACTCCAGTGCTTCGAGTACTACGGACCCTCTGCCATCCATTGCAGCAGAGCCCTTTCATGAGCGGGGGAGGGCTAAGCACAGTTCTTTGAATCAAACGTTGAATGAAATAGATTCTTTTTTCGATATCAAAATAGAAATCGGATAGGATAGATGGATGGATCTATCTTTCTATTTATATATATTACTAAAAAAAAAAGGATTTTTCTAGTGAAGTAGCGTAGCAAGAAGCCCCAAATCCCCCCTGTATAGAAGTCTGTGCGATTTTTCCCCTTATCTTCTGGCCGACGCTCCCCTTACCGGTATCAGTGCAAGGGCAATTAGTACGGGTTGCCATAGTAGTCTGGATGGATTGGAACGAAGGGATGAAGGAGGGCCGGCCTGCCCAACAAGTAGACCGGAATAACTAGCTTCTAGTCCAACTAGCTAGAGCTCCAGCCCAAGCCTCCAAATCGAAGCTTCGGAGAGCCTTCTCCCATGCGATTTCTTCCCCCCAAAAATGCCAGTTCCACCATCAGGGCCCAGCAAGCACCATAATTCTGTTCCGAGGCTGCGTTTCATTCCAGCAACAGTAGTCTATGGTTCGAAGCGCCTTTTCCTTAAGCATTTCTTTCTCCATCTAAGGTCAGGGAGGAACCTGAGGGAAAAACCGCTTTCTTACCGGAAGAAAGAGGGAGCCGCCCGTCCCGGGAAACGAAGTACGCTTTGGTGAGCGAGAAGCAGCCAGGTATAGGGGAAGGGGCGGTGGGCTTAGTAAATATAGTATATAGTTCCACTTGGTGAATAGTGCCTCGGCTCGGTTGAGTCATTTTTTTCGCTCGGCTCGCGGCGGACTTGTTCTAGTAGAAATAAATTTTTATCTGGGAAAAAGACATAAGATTTGTTCGCTAGAGCTCATCACTGAAGAATGGTGGCTTTACTTTTTGGAATTAGAGAATAACTTCTTCGCGTGAGCGGCGTACAGGCCGGCTGGTCGGGGTTGTTTCCCCCCCGCTACCACAAAGATCACTGCCCAGCCACCGCTCGAGGGTACCTCCGCTCCCCAACTGAGCAAAATGGATAAAATTCGCGGGAAAGGAGAGATAAAAAAAGGGAAGGTTCTGCTGAGACTCAAGTTCCCCTGCCGGAGCTCCCCGAACCTGAAGTAGAAGTCGAGGGGCTGCTCAGTGAGAAGAAGCGTCAAATGATTCGGACAGTTGTCGCGCTGGCGGAGCAGGGAGCCTACAGGGAAGATTGGGGCAATGAGGAGTTCGACGTATCTTTCCGGGCGCACGCATAAAGGCATGATTAGTTCCACAAATCTCACTGCACTGACCATAGTAAACTCCTTCTCGTTGTACCGAAATAGAGGTTTGATTTAAACGACCAGGTACAGCATCACATTTTACACCTGAGGAAGGTACAGCCCAACTATGAAGTACATCAGCAGATGTTACAATAATACGTAGATGACTTTTGGCTGGTACAACCACTCGATTGTCCACTTCTAATAAACGTAATTGACCCAATTCTAGATCATCTTCTGGAATCGTATAACTGTCAAAAGTGAGTGACTGTTCATCGGAACTGTTATAGTCCGAATACTCATAAGGTTGGGTCGACGCCCGTCTCCTTCTGAAGTTTCTAATGAGCGTATTGAGGAGTGATGTTATGGTTCAAGTACTATACATCGGAGTAGATGAAGGATTGATGCTATGGTTCGAGTACCATACATCGAAGCAGATTGAGGAGTGATGTTATGGATCGAGTACCATACATCGAAGAATATTGAGGAGTGATGTTATGGATCGAGTACCATACATCGGAGCAGATGGAGTAATCAATCAATAGAGGATATGTCACCTTCTATGACCTGAGTGGTGTTATTTATGTTCGTGTGCGAAACATGAGAGGCATGATGTTTAAGTTTTGGTTTTGGGGGTAAACCCTGCAGGTTGTCATTGATGATGATTATCCCTCCAGAGTATCAGGTAGCATGTGTGCCACGAGGCAGTGATTATCATGAGTAGATAGTCAGTTAGGACTGAGATAGTCGAGGACCACGTTACACCTATTTGAGTATAGTAGGGCGTATTGTAGTGGTATCAGTGGGGAGTCCAGTAGAGTTTATCAGTGCAGTGGTTTTCGATCTATGTTGGGTATTGAATATGAGAGTCCGTGTTCTTGGGACGATCCATGTGTTGGAACATTGGTTGATGAGTCGAGGTGGGGGAGTACGATGATTCGTGGTTCAGTCTATGGGTCAGTGATGTTATTGGACAGTTGAGTTGTTTGGTATTGGATTGGTACGAGACCTGGAACGACTAGAGGCCATCGTGACATGAAGTTCTTGAGGACTTCATCTGAGGTTTAGAGTCCATGAGATCGATTGATTCCCTTAAAGGGGATTTTCAGGCGTTGCGCAGCACTTGCCAGGGGCAGGTGCGATTCTGCTGGTAAAAATAATTAGCAGGATGGTTGTATGCCAATTAGGGACGGTTCGAACCCTAGTGGGGGAGAACTGGGTATTTTATTGAGGGAACCAGAGATTTGTGCAAGAGCGGTTAGGGGTTGAATATAGGAACTTGCGGCTTGAATTCATGGGATCAGGGTCATTGGTGATCAGGGAAAGTTGCAGGGCGAGAAAATGCAGGTGGTATATGTCTGAGAGAGAGAGAGAGATGGGCGTCTCCACGGCAGGTAGCGAATGGATAGGAATCTGGTGGTGATCAGGGTCGTTTCAAGTGGAAGGCTCGTGATGACAGTATAGGCAGTCGAGAACTTCTGGGTCGAAGTATGGATTGTTTATGCCTTTTTGGGGTGGTTAGAACATCATCGAGCAGCCAACTTCCGGGCCGGTATGTGAATTCTTGCAAGGATTCTGAGCAGTAGAGGAAAGTATTTCGGAGGATCATCAGTGTGTTCTGAAGCATCAGCACTTTCCTTGTATTCCAAGTGAGTGTCTGGATACACTGAAGTTGCGCATTGGGTACAATGAAGAATTATTATGAGGCTCAGAGGAATGTCTTGTTGTATATGTATGGTGCTGGGAGTAGGAGAATCAGTGGTAGAGGCAGGACATTGTGATGTTCGGTGATGGTGTTCTGTGGTTTCCGTGTATAGCGTCTTGATTTCGGAGTTATTTAGAGTCTTGAGTTTGAAGCGACTAGTGATGTATCATGTATCTAGGGTTCCAGTGGGAGCCCTTCGCGTATTGTCATCAAGAGGGAATTATTTAAGGAAGTGGATCTCCGCAGAGATGGGTTCTGCGTATAGCGGTTGCCGCTAGACTCTGTAATGCATATTGGGGCAAGTGTGTAACTACCTATGATATTCTTCGGTGATTGAGTTAGTGAGCATAGTGAGGCGTTGTAATGCGAATGAGGGTATAGGGTGATACTACGGGGGGCCGTAGTATTTGCCAGTTAGAGGGTGTTGTAATGCTACGGGGAGCCGTAGTACTCGCAAGCCAGAGAGAGAGAGAGAGTCGTGGTACTACGGGCAGCCGTAGTATTCGCCAGTCTGAGGATGTTGTGATGCTACAGGGAGCTGTAGTACTCACAAGTCAAAGAGTGGGAGTCGTGGTACTGTGGGAAGCCGTAGTACTCACTAGTCGGTTGGCATTGTGGTACTACGAGGAATCGTAGTACTCACTAGTCAGAGTCTGTTATGATATTGAAAGAAGCCATAGAACTCGCTAGACAGCAACAGAGTGTGATGATGGAGTGTTCTCCGATCAGTGTACGATGCAGAGGAGTTTTAGGATTGAGTAGCCTTAATATTGAGTTTTGGAGCCTAGTGGTTAAACTGGGGCGAGGCTACGGCCTCCGCCTCTTTCGAGAGATTCAGCAAGGTGCGCAGGAGATATGCGCAACAAACTCCAGAGGTCAGAGTTGATTCGATCTTCGATCGGATTGCATTTTTCGTATGAGGAGAAGAGAATTTAGTGACTTGCGTGTCACTGGGCCGGAATATTTGTCAAAGGGAGGAAGTTGGTGTGATATATTGGGTCAAGATATGTGTGACCTTTGGAGGTTCAGCTGTGGGGCCAAAAGCTGATCTGGTGTTTAGTATCGAAGAGGGATATCAGAAATGAGGTAGAGTTTACCTTGGTGATGCCCGAGGACACTGCAGAGCAAGCGAACGATTCAGACGCTCGAGGACATACTTCAGGTATATATATATATATATATATATATATATATATATATATATATATATATATATATATATATATATATAAAATAGATTTCGGAGAGAGTTGTGACATGTATTTTCCCTTGGCAGAGCTTTCCTGCAACAACAGCCATCAGTTGAGCACCAGTGTGCCAACGTTTGAGCTAATGTATGGGAGGAGGTGTCGTTAGATCAGTAGTCATTGAGCAGCGTGATTGCGGTGGTGGTATGGATGACAACATGTTGGGGTGACTGCTGAGGACGCGGAAGGGATTCCGCGGGTGTAGAGCCAAGAGTCTCAGGATGGATGCAGGGATGGAGTCTGGGACTCCCAGCTTGATTCTGATCTGGGAGTCGTGTGTGTAGTGGTTGTTCCCCCTGGGGATGCTGGAGATGTCTTCAGTGTGATGGGTTTTCCTAACATGAGAGTGTGAGGACTAGTGCAACATGTGCGTGTGATTGCAAGAAGAGGACTCGTGGGAGTTACTCTGAGATTGAAAAATGGGTCTTTCGGTCAGCATGGAATGGATAGAGTGGGATTCGGATCAGGGATCCGGTGGTTCATGGTTTTCTAGCTCTTGTGGGTCGGGTGATTGTTGAGATTTGGAGCAATGATGCATCATTGGAAGTACTCAGTTGTTGTGTGTGGATATCGGAGGGTAAAGCCAGTGCCCAGGTTGAGACGGTGGTCAGGACACCGCAAGGAAAGAGAAAGTGAGTTCAAGTTTCGCTGGGTATGCCTTGAGGGACCTGGTCCGGTTGAGGCTAGGTGGCGTGTTGTGGGAGTATTTTTGGAGATGAGTTGTCGTAGGCTTCGAGGATGAAGCCTAATTTAAGTGGGGGAGAATTGTAACACCCCGAAATATCAAGAGTAGAGTTGAAGGGCTAAAAATGTAAATCTTTAAGGGCAACTCGGCGAGTCCATGGATGGACTCGGCGAGTAACGTCGCGACTTTGGTCGGGTGTCAAGTGGCCTACTCGGCGAGTCCAAAGATGGACTCGGCGACTAGGTGCTGAGTGGAGAAAACCCTAATTCTCGGGGTTGAGCCCTATATAAAGAACTTAACATCCATTCCCCTAGCCTCTTTACTCATCCTCAAGTTTAGAAACCCTTAGTATTTGATATGTGCATAATTAGTTAATTATTTAGCATATATTCTTAGTTATTTTTGACTAATTATGTGAATAATGTGGACAAAAGGTACTTAAAATGTTGTGAATTTTGTTTTCAGTCCAAAAGATATGCTTGGAAGCAAAAAGGAGAAAAGCGAAGCAATTGAAGATCGAAGAGTGAAAGAAGATGATATACTCGGCGAGTAGATCGACCATACTCGGCGAGTACACGAGGAAGTTCTAGAAGATAAATACGACTGTTGATTCAAGACAGATAAGTATGCATCTACTCGGCGAGTTGGTCTGCTACTCGCTGAGTACACCCTGTTTTGGGATATCTATAAAATACGAATCCTTATCTCATGGGAAGGGACTCCTGGCGATTTTTGAAGGTTTAGTTGCGACTAAGAGATTCAGAAGACGCTAAGGAACCATAGGCTTCAATATTTGGAAGAATTCAAGCAATTAGGTTAATTCTACCACTTAGACTTAGGAATTGAATATGTTTGCTTTAGTAAACTTTGTTTTTATGTTTGTTTCTACTGCAATTATGATCTAAATTCGTTTTTGTTTCTGTTTGGGGAATACCAAAGAACTCATATGGTTTGATTATTGATTCTTGCTTAATTGTCTATTGGTGATTTATTAAATTAAGTTTGTTAAAGAACCTTATGTATTAATCACTACTATTTTCTGTTAATTGGAAGGCAATTAGGATGTATGAACATCACTTAATTGTTAACCTCATATGTCTATGTGAATGCTAAACCATATGCTTAGAAGTAATGATTACGAAACTAAGATTAATAAGAAAATAGGAAGATTAATGTGTGAGCTTGTTTGAGAAACCATCAACAAGAGGTTAATTGAATTGATAACTTACTTGACCATTACAAATCTTATTTAATCCAAATAATTAATCTAGGGAATTAATTAGTTTAAACACTTGATCAACGATTAAATTAGTTAATTGTCTAAGGGTTAGGAGTAATGAATATGAACCTAACTATTATAATTGGTAACCAATAGCACTTAATCTACCTTAAACTTAAATAACCATTGGAGTGAATTGGTTGAACCTAAATAGAAACATCTTTATCAAATTTGGTGAATAGTTGTTGCTTTAGTTAATTAGTTAATTTAGTTTGTCTAAGTTTCTAGTCTTGCAAAACTAGAGAAAAACCCTTTACTTTTATTATTTGTTTTAGTTAAAATTAGTTATTAGTTTAATTTTCCGTTCCCTGAGTTCGATACCTTACTTATCAATCTATACCACTTAAAGACAGGTTCACTGCCTTTGTGTGCTCAATTTATTAATTAAAAGTAGGGATAAAACTAGTTGGTTTTACACACATCAAGTTTTTGGCGCCATTGCCGGGGAACGGTTCTAAATAATTAAGGTAATTCCTAATATTTTTCGATCCTTTGTGTGAGTTTACTTGCATAAAGTTCATTTATTGCAATTTAGTAATTAGTAATTAGGTTTTAGTATCTATTTTAGTTAGTTTAAAACTTAGAAATTTTTTTTGAAATACCACTGATACTCGCTGAGTGCAATTGCACCTACTCGGCGAGTAGCAGTTTAGTCAGCAGTAGATTTTCTTTATTTTTACAATCTTTTTGTTCTTTTTACGCTTTTTATTTTATTGATTTCAGGACATTCATGACCAGAGGAGCAAACACACCACTGGTACCCCCGTTTGAAGACCCCGAATCCGCATTGAAAAGAAACAAAGGGAAGGACATGGAGAGTTCAAGCACACCAAAGAAATCACCATTTTCCAACTTGAAGACTGTTTTCGGGAAAAAGAAGAGCAGTAAATCAGGAGCTTCGAGCGCTTCGTTGATAATTGAGGAGCCAATTCAAGAAGATATTGGGTACGAGACCGAGGAAGAAGAGGAGGCAACGTACGAGCAAGAAACCGAGTCGGAGGAAGAGTTAGCGTTCACTATGGCTAACATTGATGAAATCCCCATGGGAGAATGGAAGAAGAGGATGCGCGACGACCATGGCCCGGACTTGTGCAACCCACAATTCCCGCGACTGCTACCTTTGAGCTAAAAGGTCATATCCTAGCTTCACTTGAGGAAATACCTTTCAATGGGAAAGATCATGAAGATGCCTACAAACATTTGGATGAAGTCAATGATGTTGCTAATTACTTCAATATTCCAAATGTAACCCGCGAAACTCAACTACTTCGTATGCTTCCGGTAACCTTCAAGGGTGCTGCTAAAGACTGGCTCAAGTCACTTCCCCCCGGATCAGTCACTACTTGGGCCAAGATGAAGGAAGAATTTATTGATCACTTTTGCCCACCATCCAAGATAGCCAAACTGAAGAAGGCCATTGCAAACTTTGAACAACAAGCTGGAGAGTCTCTATATGAAGCATGGGAAAGGTACAAAAGTCTGCTAAGAAACTGCCCACACCATGATCTAAACAGCCAGAAAGAAGTTTCCATCTTCTATGATGGAGTCAATGTCACAACCCGGCAGTTGCTAGACTCGCAAGGCCCACTTACAAAGAAACCACCCCCGGTGATTAAAGAATTGATTGAAGAATTCTCTAAACACTCTAGAGAGTACCACAACCCTAGGAATGATGTCACGAGGGGAGCCGCGTATGCTGCTACTGAAGACTTATCCGCGGTCATGGCCATGTTAAAAACCATGGATAGGAGAATGGATAAAATGGATCAAACTATCCACGCTATTCGGGTGGGTTGTGAAAACTGCAATGGACCTCACCTCACTAGAGATTGCGATTTGGATGAGAATGGCAACAAGAAATCACAAGCATGTTATTCGAGCGGTGACCGATATGATGAGGATTGGCGCAAACAAAAGAAAGAATGGCTGCCTTACGAAGAGTACAAGAAGGCCAAGGAGGAGAAGTATAGACAAAAAGGGTGAGGCTTTTATCAAAAGGAGGAGCCAGTGCAAGAAAAGAAGTCAAGCTTGGAAGATATGCTTACTAAATTTGTGGTTGCTTCCGAGAAAAGACATAGTGACCATGATGCTGCTATCCAAGAAACAAGAACCATGCTCAGGAACCAGCAAGCATCCATCCACAACATAGAAACGCAGCTTGGGCAACTTGCTCAACAACTTAACCAAAGGTCACCGGGTGAGCTTCCTAGCAAAACCAAGAACAACCCACGAGGCGCACAAATAAACATTGTCACAACGAGAAGTGGGAAGATCATCACTCCCCTAGCCCCCATTCGAACTGAAGCAACCAGGGACTCGCAGAAGGAAGGAACGGAAGAACAAGCAGAAAACCAAGATTCACAATCTGAGAGTTCTACTCGCCGAGTAGGGCCGATGGACTTGGCGAGTACCCCATCAAAATCGAATGAACAGCCTCCCTTGAAGCCATACCAGCCTCCAATGCCATACCCAGCCCGAGCCAAGAAAGAGAAGCAGGAAGAGGAATATCAGAAGTTTCTAGACCACATTAAAACTCTTCAAATCAACATTCCTTTCATTGAAGCCGTCATGCAAATGCCCAAGTATGCTAAGTTCCTTAAGGAACTCCTCACCAATAGAAGAAATATGGAGGAAGTGCAGAAGGTAGTGCTTAATGAGAACTGTTCCGCCGCAATGCTAAACAAGTTACCAAAGAAGAAGGGTGATCCAGGGAGCTTAACTTTACCTTGCCAATTTGGCAACTTGGCTGCAATTCATGCCTTAGCTGATTCTGGAGCAAGTGTGAACCTTATGCCCTACTCGTTCTTTAAGAAGCTAGACCTCCCGGAGCCAAGGCCAATTCGCATGGCAATTCATTTGGCAAACAAGACTGTCACCTTCCCAAGAGGCATTTGTGAAGATTTGCTAGTGAAAGTGGAAAAATTTGTCTTTCCAGCTGATTTCATCATTCTAGACATGGAGGCAGATCCGCAAGTGCCAATTATCCTTGGAAGGCCTTTCCTCAACACAGCTAGTGCTATCGTAGACATGAGAGATTCTAAACTCACCTTGTGAGTTGGGGACGATTCAGTAACATTCGGGGTAGACCAAGCCATGAAGTACTCTAGGAGTAGTGATGACACGGCGTTCTCAATCGACATGCTCGACGAACTATTGGAGGAAGACATACCTGAAGATTCCAGCAAGTTTGCAGCTTTGGATGAAGCATTTGACCCAGAAAAGGAATTATTAGAGATTGAAAGACTGTTGGAGGAAGCAAAGTATGAAGAAATAATGAAGCAATCTGAGAGCCCTACTCGCCGAGTAGACCCGATCTACTCACCGAGTACATCTAAAGAAAAGCCAAAAGTCGTGAATACAGCTGCAAACTCGCCGAGTACCATACCTGCACTTGGCAAGTCCGTCACTAAGAACAACCAAATGGAGCTTAAAACATTACCTGACCATCTGGAGTATGCCTTTCTGGAAGAAGGAAATCAGAAGTCTGTGATCATAGCCTCGGATCTATCCAAGACGGAAAAGGAAGAACTTGTACACGTGTTGAAGAAAAGGAAAAGTGCCATCGCATGGAGCATCTCCGACATCAAAGGAATAAGCCCATCCTATTGCTCTCACAAAATCAATTTAGAAGACAGAGCAAGGCCGGTGGTGCAACACCAAAGACGATTGAATCCGAACATGCAAGAACTCGTCAAGAAGGAGGTGGTCAAGCTCTTAGATGCAGGAATCATCTACTCCATTTCCGATAGTCCATGGGTGAGTCCGGTCCAAGTGGTGCCCAAGAAAGGAGGAATGACGGTCATCACCAACGAAAAGAACGAGTTAATTCCGACGCGAACGGTAACCGGTTGGCGACTGTGCATCGATTATCGAAAGCTAAATGATGCCACTCGCAAAGACCATTTCCCCCTTCCTTTCATAGATCAAATGTTAGAGAGACTATCGGGCCATAGCTATTACTGCATTCTAGATGGGTGTTTAGGGTATTTTCAAATACCCATAGACCCAATGGACCAAGAAAAGACCACCTTCACATGCCCAAATGGGACTTTCGCCTATAGACGCATGCCTTTTGGACTATGCAATGCACCTGCGACATTTCAAAGGTGTATGACCGCCATATTCCATGATATGGTGGAAAAATTCATGGAGGTCTTTATGGATGACTTTTCTGTATTCGGATCTTCTTTCCATGATTGTCTCACAAATCTTGACTCAATGCTTGCTAGGTGTGAGAAAACCGACTTGGTCCTAAATTGGGAAAAATGTCACTTCATGGTCAAGGAGGGTATAGTTTTGGGACACAAAGTCTCTAAAAAGGGAATTGAGGTGGATCGAGCAAAGATAGACACCATTGCCAAATTACCCCCACCAACTAATGTGAAGGGCATTTGGAGTTTTTTGGGACACGCAGGTTTTTACCGGCGTTTTATAAAAGATTTTTCCAAAAACACGAAACCTCTAACACAATTATTACTAAAAGATGCACCCTTTAGTTTTACTAAAGAGTGTTTAGAGGCACTTGAATTTTTAAAGGAAAAATTAACTAATGCCCCGATCATTATAGCACCAAATTGGAACTTACCCTTTGAGATCATGTGTGATGCTAGTGACTATGCATTAGGAGCGGTCCTTGGTCAAAGGGTTGATAAGCACTTTCAACCCATCTATTATGCTAGCAAGACCTTAAACCCCGCCCAAGAGAATTATAATACTAGTGAAAAAGAATTGTTAGCTGTGGTTTATGCTTTTGACAAGTTTCGCCCTTACTTGGTCTTATCTGAAACCACTGTTTTTACTGACCACTCGGCTATCAAGTATTTGTTTTCCAAACAGGATGCCAAGCCAAGACTAATACGATGGGTGCTGCTTCTTCAAGAATTCGATATAGAGATACAAGACAAGAAAGGAATGGAGAATGTAGCGGCTGATCATTTATCTAGGCTCGAGAACCCGCAATTGCAAGAAGATAAGGATGGAGATGACTTTCCGGATGCATACATTATGGTCTCCGTGGGAGAGGAGCCATGGTTCGCAGACATAGCTAACTATTTAGCTACAAATTATGTCCAGAAGGATTATAGTAGTCAACAAAAGAAGAAATTCTTTGCGGAGATCAAATATTACTTTTGGGACGATCCATACCTCTTCCGAAGCTGTGCGGATGGAATTATAAGAAGATGTGTGTTCGGGAAGGAAAGCCGAAGAATACTAGAACATTGCCATAGCGGGCCCACGGGAGGACATCATGGAGCACACTATACCGCAAAGAAGATCTTTGACATTGGGTTCTATTGGCCTACAATCTTCAAAGATGCAGCCCAATATGTCAAAGAATGTGATGCTTGCCAAAGGGTGGGAAACATTTCATCTCGAAATGAAATGCCACAACATAGCATTCAAGTGTGCGAGGTGTTCGACGTATGGGGCATTGACTTCATGGGACCTTTTCCCACATTCAAAGGAAACAAGTACATACTAGTGGCGGTCGATTATGTCTCAAAATGGGCAGAGGCGCAGGCTTTACCTACAAATGACGGACGGGTAGTGGTACGATTCTTAAAGAAACTATTCTCCCGGTTTGGTGTTCCGAAGGCCTAATTAGTGACCGAGGCACACACTTTGCCAATGATCAATTGGAAAAGGTGCTCAAGAAATATGGGGTGACCCATAAGTTCTCCACGTCATACCATCCACAAACTAGTGGACAAACTGAAGTGACCAATCGAGCCTTGAAGCGTATTTTAGAGAAGTCGGTGGGAAGCAACCGCAAGGAATGGTCGGATAAATTGGATGACGCGCTATGGGCATTTCGTACCGCTTTCAAAACACCTATTGGTACTACACCATATAGGTTAGTTTATGGAAAGCAATGCCATTTACTGGTCGAGATCGAGCACAAGGCATATTGGGCTTTAAAGAGGTGCAACTTCGATATAGAAGAATTGAAGACCAACCGTTTGATGCAAATGAATGCCCTTGAAGAACTCCGAAATGATGCTTATTCTAGTTCGTGGCTCTATAAAGAAAAGACCAAGAGATGGCATGATAAAAGAATCAAGAACAAAGACATTCATGAAGGCCAAAAAGTATTGCTTTTCAATTCCCGATTAAAACTTTTCTCGGGCAAACTCAAATCAAGGTGGGATGGTCCCTTTTTGGTCAAGACGGTGTTTCCACACGGGGCTATAGAATTGATATCAAGAGACGGCACACCATTCAAAGTCAATGGTCATAGAGTAAAGAAATATGAAGAAGGTGTCCCCCGAAATGAAGGATTGGAGGAGCTGCTACTGTGCGGAATTGCAAACACGTAGACGGGGCGGAGTCCAGCTAATGACTCCCTCAAAAGAAGCGCTTCTCGGGAGGCAACCCGAGTTTCAAGTTTGCATTTTCTTCCCTTTTCTCTATTTTTTATTTTGTTTTTTTCATTCTTCTTCGTTTATTCTATGTTTCTAGGTGCTTGTGGACAAGCTATGCTTTGAGTGTGGGATGGAGGAGCTAAACAAATGAATTGATACATTAAAATTGGCCAAATTACAAAAAATTTCAGCCTGTGACAACTACTCAGCGAGTATATCGACTATACTCGGCGAGTAAATGCTCGATTGCAGCCAAAAGTTGATAACATGCGTGTCTACTCGACAAGTAGACCCATTCTACTCGGCGAGTAGCCGGTTCAAACTCAATACAATAAAGTCTGTAAAAAAAATGTTATTATTCACCAATTCATCCCAACACTCGCCAAGCACTTCCTCTCAGCCGCCTCTCTAAGCATTTTTCAAGATCTCTTCAAATTTCTACTTGTTTCTCTTCATTCAAGCAACAAGGTAACATCTTTACCCTTTAATTTCATGAAAGGTTCAATCTTTATCACAGATCTGCCCATATTTGATGTGATTTCGGATTTGGGGAGTTTTTCCCAATTTCTAGAGTTTTGATTTAGTCATGAATTAGATGTTGTTAGGAGTAATTTCTTAAAGATCTATGGTTAGAAAAGTATTTACAACAAAACCCTATGAACAAGTTGGACTATTGCACAGATTACATAGATCCGATCTCGATCTGTCAAGAAGTTCATACTACTCGCCGAGTAGGTTCGTGTACTTGGCGAGTAGGTCACAATCAGATCAAATATTTTCTTGTTTTAATTACTGGGTGTTGTTTGTTGCTGTGTTCTTGATATGTGTATGCAGGTAGCATGGCAAGAAGAGGTCAATCTTCACGTGGGGGAAGCCATGGTGATATGCCATGGTTAGCCTTTCAACAAATCACCTCCAAATCATCCAAAACTCGAGCCCTAAACAGGTTGGAAGCACTTCGACAAAAAGAAATCCACCTACCAAATGCAGTGGATTAGGGATGGATGGGCAATGTTGGCTTGGAAGAAGAACTCACCCCATACTTGGTGAAAGATTGTAACTTGGGCTATGCCAACATCACTTGTGATGGTTGGTTGCAATTGTTCAAAATCCAAGAGCCGGTACACGCGGAGTTGTGCTGGGAATTCTTTGCTACCATCTCATTCCGAGGTGGTAGTGAGTTTTATAATCCTAACACGATCTCGTTTTCTTTGGGTGGGGAGCTGCGACAATGCAGCATGGTTGAGTTCTCTTGGCGGTTGGGCATCTACGACCAAGACATGGCGATGACGGATTATTTTGAAGCCTTCTTGGAGAATACCTACAAAGAACTTCCCGAGGAGGTGGTGGCATCGACATGGTGGAGTAAAATTGCTAACCGAGTCTACATACCTTCCACTGCTCAAGAAGGTCATATCTGTTCTCCGATCCACCGACTCATTCACCAGTTCGTTGCAAGCACGATCAACATGCGGAAGGATGGGGACAAAGTTCCCACCCTTGACATCTTCTACTTGTGGGGTATCATCACTCCCGACGTCTTCTGCAACCTTCCATACTGCATTGCTAAATTTCTTGCGGAGGGGGCGGTCAAGGAGAAGATAAATTTGAAGATAAATGGGGGCATGTTCATTACTCGGCTTGCGAAATCATTTGGGATGTTGGATTTGCCGCAAGCTCAAGCGCTAACGATTATCCACCCTCCTCCGTTCAACACTGCACTTTATAGGAGGGCTCGGATAGTTGAAAATTTTGGTGATTCCTTTACTATTCCGAATGAAGATGAGCCGGCAGTCCCCGAGGAGCCGGGAAGGCGGGTTTGGCCAAGGAGCGAACGGGTACGAGAAGACCCACCGGTTATTCCGGTGGAGGATAACGAGGGTTGGAACCAAGTAGAGTAACGACATTACTTGGATGATATTGGGCGAGGGGTTAATTACACCGATCAATCCTTCGAGTATCTTTTCCAACAAATGCACATTGCCCCGAGGCCTGGACCCGGCTACCTTTATATTATGGATTGGGATGAGAGGATGCGAAGAAGGGGTGGAGAAGGAGGTAGTGGAGCTAGAGAAGCCGGAATGGAAGAGGAAGATTGAAGATTTTTCTTTGTTTTGTTTTGTTTTTTTTATGATGTTTTGTTTTAAGACAATTGTGGACATGTTGGATTTGGTTATGTGGTTGAAATATTAGTGTTACTATTAGTTTTCTTTTCAGGTATTGAAGCTAGGAAGCATGCTAATTAGGAAGGGTCAAGGGAGGAAAGAGAGACTTTTTGAGTGATTATGGAGTCTTGTTCCTAGGATTGAGTCCGTACGAGTCAAGAGTCTTATGGAGTGTTGCTGTTTAGGAAATTCGCGTGAGAGTACATTTATATTTCCATTTCAACACCAAGGTCAAGAGAGACAGCAGTTCAAAGAAATCTGGAAATATACGCCCTACTCGCCGAGTGCACTAACACTACTCGGCGAGTACATCTGCTTTTACACGAACTGCTTTGCCATCGAGTTCTACTCGCCGAGTAGCCTGCTGCATGAGGAGTTTCTGAATTGCTCTGGCTAATTTTTTCTGCACCATTCATATACTCTTTATGAATTACTACTGAAGATTTTTCAACACCCCTGTTCCTTGGAGTTTTTCGAGCTATCAACCACACGAGACGTATGACGCCCGTGCCATGGATGAGCTGTTCCCATGGTTAAAGTCAATAGAAGAAGGAGTTGAAGAAGAGAGTGTCAACCTAACGACTGCTACCCCAGGGGAGTTTGTTCCAACTTTCTCTCTATTTGCATTTTTAGTTGGTATAATATGCAATGAGGGCATTGCATAAAATAAGTGTGGGGTAGGGGGTTAGTCACATCTTAGAACACTTAGAATCTTAGTTTAGGCTAATTTTTAAAAATTGTTGCATACCAAAAATGCTTAGGTCTTAAATTAGAAAATTTTGGTAAAAAATTAGGATTCCATATTAGAATTGTGTTAATAATTGCATGAAAACCCAAATGTTTAGTTGAGCCTATATACGTTCTAGTACATTTGTGGCTTCCTTATTTCAATGAAATCATGAGACAAAAACACGACCTTGCTCAGCCTGAGGGATGCAATACGTTTAGCAGCCTAAACCTGAAATGTATCCAGGAAAGTTTTTATCATTAGCCATTAAAGGTTGAGATTGAGCGCCCCTGCTTAAGCATGTAGGGATTTGAGTGAAAAAAAAATTGAGAAATACATGAAAAAAAAGAAAAGAATTACTAGAAAAAGTTATAGGAATTTTGGAGCAAATGAAGTGAAGATCTAAAGATCAAAGTTCTAAGAAATCCAAAAAGTTGAAGATACCAAAAGTTAATACAAGTTGGTGAATTCAAAGACATCAAAGATCAAATATCAAGAAAGTGAAGAATTCAAAGAGCTCCATAGTGGTATCAAAAAGTTGTAATTCTAGAATATGTATGCTTGGGTTGCTCAATTAAAAATACCTTGAGGGTAAAGAGATTTTCTGAGGATGGATTCGGAGGGTTGCATAAAATGAGCATAGTTCGCGGTGAGTGGGCGAATGTTTATGAGGATTGTGAGTATTTGAAGTATGGGGGGTTTTTAGGAAATTTTAGACACAAATGCATGCGTTGCGGTCTTGGCATAATGGCTGGCTTGAATTGGAGTTATTATATGTGATTCTAATATGTTTAAAATTTAGTTTTTCTTGGGGGCAAGCAAAAGTCAAGTGTGGGGTATTTTGATATGTGCATAATTAGTTAATTATTTAGCATATATTCTTAGTTATTTTTGATTAATTATGTGAATAATGTGGACAAAAGGTACTTAAAATGTTGTGAATTTTGTTTTCAGTCCAAAAGATATGCTTGGAAGCAAAAAGGAGAAAATGGAAGCAATTGAAGATCGAAGAGTGAAAGAAGATGATATGCTCGGCGAGTAGATCGACCATACTCGGCGAGTACACGAGGAAGTTCCAGAAGATAAATACGACTGCTGATTCAAGACGGATAAGTATGGATCTACTCGGCGAGTTGGTTCTGCTACTCGCCGAGTACACCCTGTTTTGGGATATCTATAAAATACGAATCCTTATCTCATAGGAAGGGACTCCTGGCGATTTTTGAAGGTTTAGCTGCGACTAAGAGATTCAGAAGACGCTAAGGAACCCTATGCTTCAATATTTGGAAGAATTCAAGCAATTAGGTTAATTCTACCACTTAGACTTAGGAATTGAATATGTTTGCTTTAGTAAACTTTGTTTTTATGTTTGTTTCTACTGCAATTATGATCTAAATTCGTTTTTGTTTCTGTTTGGGGAATACCAAATAACTCCTATGGTTTGATTATTGATTCTTGCTTAATTGTCTATTGGTGATTTATTAAATTAAGTTTTGTTAAAGAACCTTATGTATTAATCACTACTATTTTCTGTTAATTGGAAGGCAATTAGGTTGTATGAACATCACTTAATTGTTAACCTCATATGTCTATGTGAATGCTAAACCATATGCTTAGAAGTAATGATTATGAAACTAAGATTAATAAGAAAATAGGAAGATTAATGTGTGAGCTTGTTTGAGAAACCATCAACAAGAGGTTAATTGAATTTATAACTTAATTGACCATTACAAATCTTATTTAATCCAAATAATTAATCTAGGGAATTAATTAGTTTAAAACTTTATCAACGCTTAAATTAGTTAATTGTCTAAGGGTTAGGAGTAATGAATATGAACCTAACTATTATAATTGGTAACCAATATCACTTAATCTACCTTAAACTTAAATAACCATAGAAGTGAATTGGTTGAACCTAAATAGAAACATCTTTATCAAATTTGGTGAATTGTTGTTGCTTTAGTTAATTAGTTAATTTAGTTTGTCTAAGTTTCTAGTCTTGCAAAACTAGAGAAAAACCCTTTACTTTTATTATTTGTTTTAGTTAAAATTAGTTATTAGTTTAATTTTCCGTTCCCTGAGTTCGATACCTTACTTATCAATCTATACCACTTAAAGACAGGTTCACTGCCTTTGTGTGCTCAATTTATTAATTAAAAGTAGGGATAAAACTAGTTGGTTTTACACACATCAGTATTCGTGTGTGTGTGGATCAAAGTGCATTTGGGAGCTTGAAGGGTATTTGTTGAAGAAATCTTGGGAGTTTGGAGGCTTGGGGCAAGGGGATTTTCTTGGATTCGAGTTTAAATGCAGTTGGGGCGTTATTTTGAGGTAATATCTTGTTCTTGGGCTGTTACTCATATGGATTCATCATTTTGGGGTTTATGGGAGCTTATCTTGGTATGTTTTGGAGTTTGGAGGTTAGATGTGAGGTTGCTACCTCAGATCTGGAATATGGGAGGTCTATAGTGCATTAAAGTCCCTGTGTTTGAGTGCTTAGTGAAGCCATCATGTCCCAAACCCTAGCTCTAAAGTGTATAAGGCCTAGATCTCTTTGGATTCACGTAAAGTTTGCCACTTTACGTGATGGATGGGTTGTAGGAGGCTAGATCTATGTTTTGGATCGATTGCATGGCCTGGAACGCTTCTGTATGGATTCAGACCGGTGGTACCCGGTGAGTCACAAGGGTGGACTTGACGAGTTGCTTGAAGATGAGCTGGAACTCGACGAGTTGGATGAACAACTCGGCGAGTAGGTTGAAGATAGCCTTAGACTCGGCGAGTCTTGTCGAAGAATCCCAATATTTTCTGGTTGAGTCGAGAATCGGTGAGTCAAGGGATGACTCGGTGAGTTGGGTGTGAGTGGATTCAGAGTTGTTGGACTCGGCGAGTCTCGGGGTGACTCGTTGAGTCAGGTCGTGGATTGAGGGAAGTTCTGAGCTTGGGGACTCGGCGAGTCATCGGGTTGACTCGTCGAGTATAGTCAGTTAGGGGTTGACTTTGACCGTTGTCCAGAGTTGACTAGTTTGACTTTGTAGTGTCAGTAAGCCAGGATCAAGGTGGTATTAAGTAGAGATATGCTTGTGTTGTAGGAGAATGATAGCTCGGGAGATCGAGCGCTAGTGATTCCGAGATACGCAAGGTGAGTCTTCTCACTATACTTTACCTTGAGTAGGTAACCAGAGTTATGTGACAGAGTATTTGTATGCTATGTATGTTATGTGTTGTACTGCATTATTTCTATGTGATTTATGTTGTGCATGTTTACAGAGTTAGAACCGTAAGGTTCACAGATTTACAACCTGAGGGTTCACAGAGTTGGGTGCACGGACCCGTAGAGTTATAGCCTCGAGTGGCTAATATGTGTTATATGCGGTATTTTGGGGAACTCACTAAGCTTTGTGCTTACAGTGTTTGATGTTAATTGTTTCAGGTACTAGTGACGACCGAGGGAATGTGCCAGCTTGATGAGTACACACTCACGGGATTTATGATTTTGAGATCTTGGGATTTTCTATTACCTGGATTGAACGATTGAAAATGGTTGCTTTCTGAATATTAAATGAATTATGGTTTATAAAAATTTGAAAATTTTGTTTTGCAATTTATGGTGTTACACTCCTCCACCGACCTCGACCTCTTGGAATCAACTCGCGTATCCGACACGTACGCCACAAAACCCTTACAGCCCTGCTGTAGACACTGCCTCACCCTAGCGGCCGAACAAAATGCTGATCCAGAACGGGTACCCTCGCCGTACACTGTAAGAACTCCCCCACTAGGGTCTCGTATGGTCACTAGCTGTCGCTCGCAGTCGATAACCGCACCGAACCTGCTCAACTAGTCCATGCCCACAATGACACAGACATCCCCCATGGCAATAGGAACCAAATCAATCGGGAAGTCAACACCGAAAATCTCTAGTACGCACCTACTGATCACCTCCATTAAATATATCACCTTCTCGTCAAAAATGGAAACTCTCAGAGGCCGACTCAACGCCTCGCGACTAACGCTGATGTGCTGACTAAAAGCCAAAGATACAAAATACCGACTCGCACCCGAGTCAAATAATACCAAGGCAGGTACAGAATCCACAAGAAAAGTACCTACGCATAACATAATATAGGCATATTATCTCAACATTACAATAAATACACGAAAGAATACATACCAGCCACGACATTGGGCGTTGCACGGACCTCCTCTGCGGTCAACTGAAACGGCGCCTCGGCCTTCACTGGCCGACTCTCGGTAGCTGTGATGGCGGTAGGGACAGATCCCTGAAGTGCTCCCTGAGCGGATCCTCGCAACCGCGGACACTCCGCCTTCCGGTGTCCGGTCTGGTTGCAGTGGAAACACACTGCAAACCCCTTGGGGCAGTCCTTGGCCATATTCCCTTCCTTTCCACATTTGTAGCAAGATCCAGCTCTACATACTCCATCATGACCCTTTGCTGCACTTTCGACAAGTGCGGCCCTTCTGGCTCCCTGATTTGGGATCAGCGGGCTTCGCCCGCTTAGCTGCCGGCTGGAATTGTGTCGGTCGCCGATCCCTCCCCTAAGACTCAGCCTCCTCCCTAGCCTGAGACTCCAGCTCGATCTCCCTCTTCCGGGCATTTTCCTGAAGCTCAACAAATGTCCGGTATGAGGAGTTCGCCACGAACTCCCGAATGTCTCGCCTCAAAATACTCAAATACCAGCTCATACGTGCTTGCTCAATGGACACGTGCTCAGGGCAAAACATCACCCTCTCGTGAATCATCCTGGTAATCACCATAACAGACTCAGTGCTCTGCTTGAGGGTCAGAAACTCCTGGGCCAAATGCTCCCTCTCCACCTGGGGAATGTACTCATCTCGGAACATGGCAGTGAACCTCTCCCAGGTCACTGCCGCAAGCTCAGCAGGCGAAAAGTGTGTTGTAACAAACTTCCACCAATCCTTCGCTCCCAAGCGAAGCTGGTTCAGCGCAAACCGTACTTTCAAATGCTCAGGAGATGAGCAAGTGAAGAAATACCCCTTTATGTCAGAAATCCATCTCATACCCGCCACCGGGTCCTGGGTCCCATCAAACTCTGGTGGTTTCGTGTTGCTAAACTCCCGGAACAACAACACATCACCACCCTGTGGCCTCGCAGCAGCAACAGCTGTGGTGGCCGCCGCAACAGTAGCCTCAGAAAGAGCAGCATAACACTCATCGAAAGTCTCAATCAGCGTGATCTTAATAGACCCGAACATCTCTGGTATCTCTGCCCTGATGACCGCAGCCACCTCCTCGTGAATGATCTAACGGATCTCCTCATCACTAGCCCCGACGCCCTCCGCCATATGACGTGTCCTCACCATGATCAACCTCTGAAATACAACATATGATAAATTAGAATCCGCTCGAGCATACTCACACTTGACAACTCATCCCTCCTTGATCCTTGGCATTCTGAAGATTCTTAGTTGGACCGTATACCACGCCGGTGCTTTCAATAGTTCGGGCCCAATACTACTGTCCACACTGTTTCAGTATACACCCCAAATCCTCCTCTTCGGATCCCAATTTCCAAGTACTCTATCACTCTCTAACATATCTCTCATAAGCTCCTCGCTTCTACCTATTCACTCTCAAGCATCTCATAGTAGCTCACCTCTCCCTAGGCTAAGGCATCACAAATCAGGGCACTCTAGTCCTAATAGGAATACCTAGCCTACTCTAGCAAGAGAATACATCATATCAATTTTCATAAACATATAATATAAGGGTATTTTGGGAAATCACCGTTCGGGCGCTGACTGATCGTACACACGTTTCTCCTCGGAATTTCGCTAGAAATCTTTTACTTTTGGAAAATTTGGTTTTCTTTTTGAAAATATTTTCCAAATCCTCAGTTTGAGTTCAAATACTCCCGAAGGTGTACTCGAATCCCTCAAACCAAGGCTCTGATACCAACTTGTAACACCGTAATTTTCAAAACAAAATTTTCAAATTTTATAAAACATAATTCACTTAATATTCATAAAACAACCATATTTGAACATTCAATCCAAGTAATACAAAAATTCCAACATCTCAAAATCATAAATCCCATGCATGTGTACTAATCAAGCAGGCGCCTTCCCACGGTCATCACTAGTACCTGAAACAAATAACACCAAACACTGTAAGAACAAAGCTTAGTGAGTTCCCCAAAATACCACATATAACACATATTAGCCACTCGAGGCTATAACTCTGTGGGTCCGTGCACCCACACTCTGTGAACCCTCAGGTTCTAACTCTGTAAACATGCACAACATAAATCAAAAAGAATAATGCAGTGCAACACATAACATATAAATATAGCATACAAGCACTGTATCACATAACTCTATTTACCTACTCAAGGTAAAGTATAGTGAGAAGACTCACCTCGCGTATCTCGGTAATTCGTAAATCCTTGAAATAACTAGTGCTCGATCTCCCGAGCTATAGTCCTCCTATAACACAATACATCTCTAATTAACACTATCCCAACTAAGGTTGACTATCCCTTAATAAGTCAACATAGGTCAACACTGGTCAATGGTCAACAGTCAACTTTGACCGGACTCGGCGAGTGCACTATAGAGACTCGGCGAGTCTATACGCATACACTGATTTCCCTGGGATCCTCACTTGACACGATGGGTATTTTCCTAACTCAAGAAGTTCCACCTGGCATGAGTTGTGGGGCCTCCACGACTCAACTCGCCGAGTCTCAAGAATAACTCGGTGAGTCCCAGCTTGACTCAGTCCACCTGTCAACCCACTTTGACTCTCCCTGACTCACTGAGTCAATCCCTCAACTCGGCAAGACCACTCGCTGAGTGGTGCTGGGCAATCTTCATGCTACTCGCCGAGTCTATTCTTGGACTCGGCGAGTCCGTGCCACGCAACGACTCAAACTCACTCCTGAGGTCAGATCTATTCCACTAACTCATAGATCCAGTCCTTCCAAGCTTATTTATCACGTAAAGTTGTTATCTTGATGCACATACAACATCTATATGACCATAAATGATGATTTAGCCCCAAATACCACAACTCATGGTCATAACCTCCATTGCTCTTCATAAAGCTTGATGAGTGAGGCTCTCTGGACCTCTGTGGGTCCAAATCCAAAGCCTCATCACTAGAAAGGGACTATTTGGGCATCAAACCAACCCAACAAAGGCCACAAGAAACCCTAAATCCAAATATACTTCATAAGACAGAATATGAGCTAAAATAATACCTCAAGTGCGATGATCTAGGCTTCAAATCCACAGTATGGCAACCTCCATTGCTTCCTCTTGGCTAGGACCTCCTTCTTCTTGCTAAACAACACCACAATGGTCAAGAATGGCTTCTTTTCTCTCTCAAAACGCTCAAGCACTCTAGGGTTTCTCTCTATGGATTGTTGAGCACAAATGACGGACATAAGGCCCTTTAAATTGGTCTCAAACCTTGGGAATTAGGGTTTCATTACACAGCGTGGACTCGTTGAGTCCAGATGCGAACCCGAGTCCAAAATCGCGATCCTACTCGGCGATTTTGCGCTCCAACTCGTCGAGTCCACTCACAATTCTCCAAAAATACACCAAAAATAATACCTGGAAATTCCGGGCTGTTACAAGGTTGACAACCCCACTCGTGGTTGCTAGCTACAACAAAACCGTGTGCGAGTGACGAACTATCCTTTTGTTTGTTTATTGTTCTGACGTTGATGAAGCATGTGGAACCTATCTCAAGATGCGAAACTTGTAGCATCAAGTAGAGGTTTGAAACTAGTCATATAGCCGCGGTTACGGACTCATGGTAGCATATTGTTAGAAGCATTATACTTTTTCGTTATACAAGTATTAATGTTAAGTATAAGTTTCCCAAACACTTATATTCTAGGTACAAGCAACTGGTAGGTATACTACTTGTATATTAAGTAGATAATTATACCTCACACAAATACTCGTATAGAATTGAAATAGATTTATACATAGCGGTTTTCTCGTATAGAATTGAAATAAGACTTACACGTAGAAACTTTCTTTTGTATGGAATTACAAACACTTATATTCATACTATATGATACTTATAGGTAAAGTCCTTATTTGGTAAGTAAACTTTTATACCTAGGATATATATACTAAGCGTTGGAGAGACAAAATGATACTTTCAAAACTATACTTTTGAACTTGGAAAATGTATTTATTTTATATGGAGTCAAAACCTATGGACTCACCAACTTTATGTTGACGTATTTTAAACTGCATGTGTTTTCAGGAAGTTGATAAATATGATACGAGAAATGACGTTACACCGCCAGGTGTTTCCGCCGATGGTCGGGGTGTGACAATATATATATATATATATATATATATATATATATATATATATATATATATATATATATATATATATATATATATATATATGAGAGTGTACGGCTAGAAGGGAGGTGTACGGCCACACACCCAAGTGTACGGCCGTATAATCCTCATGAAAGAGTGTTTCGCTTTCTTGAATAGTGATGAACTTAAGGAACACATTTCAAAGCCTTAACCTTGAAGGTACAAGGCTTAGAACACTCAAACAGACTCTAAACAATGCTAAAAGATAGCAGAAACGAGTCTGTCTTTGATTGAATCAAACGGTTGTACAAGATAGAAATTTCGGGTTGTCACATCATCCACCTTTTAGAGAGAATTTCGTCCCAAAATTAGATTTTAAGCAATTTACAAATCACTAATTAGAAAGATGAGGATATTTCAATTTCATTTGATCCTAGCGCTCCCAAGTGAACTCATGTCCTCACTTGGCATTCCAACGAACCTTCACTATTGGGATACAACTTTGCTTTATTTGCTTTAACTCATGTCCATGATCTCTACTGGTTCTTCCACGAAGTTGAGGCTCTCGTTGATCTCGATCTCATCGAGTGGGTTTACAAGAGTCTCATCGGACATACACTTTTTCTAGTTTGAATCATGGAAATTAGAATGTATGTTACTGAGTTCGCGAGACATGGAAAGTAGAATGTATGTTACTAAGTTCGCGAGGTAGATTGAGTTTAAAAGCTACCGGGTCGTTTCTAGTGAGAGTCTCGAAAGGCCCTACCTATCTCAGATTTAGCTTTCCACACTTTTCGAAGCAAATCAACCCTTCCAGGGTGAGACTTTCAATAGAATGCGGTCTCCAACCTGGAATTCCAAGGGTTTCCTTCTTTCGTCAGCGTAGCTTTTATGCTGGTCTCTAGAGGCTTCCAATAGTTCATGGATTTGAACTATCTTTTCTGTTGTTTCCCGAATGATTTCTGGACCTGTGAGAGTGTTGTTAGGAATGCGTCGTTTAGCTAACTGTGTGTCACCCACCTCAGCCCAACATAGAGGGGATCTGCACCTATGACTATAAAGGGCTTCAAATGGAGCAGTCTTTATGCTCGTGTGATAACTATTATTGTAGGAAAACTTGAGAAGGGGAATATAAGTATGCCATGCCTTCTCGTAGTCTATCACACAGGCTCTCAGAATGTCTTCCAATGTTTGGATAGTCCTGTCACTTTATATGTCGGTCTCTGGATGGTAGGTTGTACTCATGTCCAAAATAGTCCCTAAGGAACTTTGTAGCGACTGCCAGAACCTTGAAGTGAATCTACTATCTCTATCAGAGATAATGATGGGTTTTAGCCATTAGAACTTTCCTATGTGCGCATGCAAAACCCTAATGCTTGGATCTAGGCTTTCTAATTAAACATGCTTTGAATCCAAGACTTCTAATGGCTAATTAGGTTAAATAACAACATTGAAACAGATCTAGAATCATACCTTTGAGTTCCTTGTTGATCTTGTTGTCTTGGAGCTTCTAGAGTCACAAATGTCACTCCTCTAATGGCTTACAAACACCAATGGCAAGCAAGATGATTTAGGAGAGAGGAGAGGGGAGGAATTCGGCCAGAGTATCTCTACTTTTTTTTGGTGAGTCGAATTCCCTCACCCCTAGGGTCTATTTATACTTGTAGACTCCTTAAGGGTTACAACCTAAACCCTAATTGGATAATCTTCCCTTAAGGCTATCCAAATCCATTCCATAGATAAGCCTTTGGACGATTTTAGCTATCCTATATCTCATAGAATTCGTCCAAAGCATATCCCAATGGATTTATAGTCTAAAGTTTAACTATCAAACAATTGAAAGTTTATATCCCTTTATTTAATTAATCTCTTTAAGTCACCAAATTAATTCCAATTAATCTATGACTTATATTAATCAAATAACCATATATTATTCCTTATAATATTTATTCTCTCTTAACAAATCATCCATCAAGTTGCTATGGTGAAGGCAACCCAAAAGGACCATGCACAACTGGATCAAATACTTGCCTAATATAGTTGCAGCCTTAGACACTATTCCAACAATCTCCCACTTGGATAAGTCTAGTAACTATACAAGTACAATTCGGTTTGCAATCGTAGCTCTCAAAGATGCTATCAACTCTGATCTAATCAATCTTGTCCTTTAGATAAGGGATCTTACAGTCCTCTATTAGATATCATGCTGACAATCCTATGGAATGGTTAGTCAAGCATTTAATTTCTCGATCTCCGATTTATTTGACATAGAACTTAATCAAACACATCAATTCAGTTCTGACCGGTCCAGGCACATAAGTCAAATCAAATCATCGAGTGGCCAAGATATCTCTTCTACCCTCTTAGGATAAAATTTACAGATAAACTTCGACTTATATGCATTTACTAATTCATTAACCAACTATACACAACAATGCGTTTTATAACACCAAGTTACTAATGCGTTTTCGCATTATCAATGTACAATCAATTAACAAATAATAAATCATATATCTAGGTTTTAAGACTATATGATATTATCGTCTTGCGATCACCTTTTATATCGTATTCCAGAAAGTGATTCTAGTAAGCGCGGGTTTATTCCAATGCTCAAAACCAGTTCATAAGCACTCATGAACGTTGCAACAACCCTTGCTATGTCTAACACCATTTAGACATTCTACACACCAATTCATGACAATCTTCATTCATATCTACTCCCAACATATGAACGATTGTGGACCATTTGAATAATTCGATTATTCCTAATAAACTCAATTATTCTGGAAGTCAAAACATGCAAAGTGAAACAATAGTTAAACAATTAACATGTGACAGTAACTTTACTCATAAATAAAACTCCTTTATTTAATCATCAAATGTTAATTACATTTATCTATTATACGTTTCTAATACTATCTAATCTATACTAATATCATCCTTCAGCCCAATACTCCTAGCATGCTACAAGTGCTTAACCCTACTCAGTCCCTTCGTAAGCGGATCTGCTGGGTTATCTTCTGATGATATCCTCTTAACTATGAGTTGTCCTTCTTCTACACGATGTCTAATGAAGTGATATTTTCTGTCGATATGTCGAGATCTACCATGATCCCTCGGTTCCTTGGTCAAGGCAACCGCACCTGCGTTATCACAGAAAATCTCCATGGGCTCCTTTATGGCCGGCACAACTCCAAGATCACCAATGAAGTTCTTTAGCCATATTGCCTCCTTCGACGCTTCGCTCGCTGCAATGTACTCTGATTCGCACGTTGAATCAGCTACGGTTTCCTGCTTGGAACTCTTCCATGTCTCTGCTCCTCCATTTAGGGTACAGACCCAGCCCGACTGCGAACGGTAGTTGTCCCTGTCGGTCTGAAAGCTGGCGTCACTATACCCTCGCACCTTCAAGTCATCACTCCCTCCAAGGACTAAGAACCATTCTTTCGTCCTCCGAAGGTACTTAAGGATGTTCTTCACCGCAATCCAATGTGCTTTGCCAGGGTTCCCTTGATATCTGCTAACCATGCTCAAAGCGAAGGCTACATCAGGGCGAGTACAAGTCATAGCGTACATGATTGAGACAACTGCGGAAGCGTATGGTACTCGGCTCATTTCTGCTATCTCAGCTTCGGTACTCGGACTTTGAGTCTTACTCAACTTGGCATTTCCTTGTATCGGTAGTTCTCCCTTCTTTGAGTTTTCCATACTAAAACGTTTTAGTACCTTCTCCAAGTAAGTATTCTGACTAAGTCTAATTAGTCTCTTACTTCTTTCTCTTACTATCCTTATTCCCAAAATGTAAGAAGCCTCTCCGAGGTCCTTCATAGCGAAACACTTCCCGAGCCAGGACTTGACTTCCTGCAAATTCGGGATGTCGTTTCCTATGAGTAATATGTCATCGACATATAGAATGAGGAAGCTTACTATACTCCCACTGGCTTTGACATATACACAAGATTCGTCTTCGCTTCGTACAAATCCAAACTCTTTGACTTTCTCATCGAAACAAAGATTCCATCTGCGAGACGCTTGCTTAAGTCCATAAATGGACTTCTCAAGCTTACACACTCTATTTGGATGCTTCGGATTCACAAACCCCTCTGGTTGAGCCATGTAAACATCCTCAGCCAACTTTCCGTTAAGGAAGGCGGTCTTGACATCCATTTGCCAAATTTCATAATCATGAAATGCAGCAATTGCTAGCATCACTCTAATAGATTTAATCTTCGCAACTGGTGAGAAGGTCTCATCATAGTCAACTCCTGGAGTTTGAGTAAAGCCCTTCGCAACCAATCGCGCTTTATACGTGTGTACGTTCCCATCCATGTCGGTCTTCTTCTTGAAGATCCACTTGCACCCAACGGTCTCACGTCCGGGCACATAATCAACCAAATTCCAAACTTAGTTATCGTACATGGATTGGATCTCGCTATCCATTGCCTCTTTCCATTTCGAAGACTCCGGGCCTGCCATGGCTTCCTTATAGCTATTAGGTTCATCAAGATTTACTAGTGTACCATAACTAATATACGTGTCCCCTTCGGTCTATCGGAACGTCTGAGAGGTAAGGATTCGTCAATCGGTTCAACCGGAGTTTCCTCCTCGGGTTGAATGCCAGCGGTAGAGGTTCCTTCATCTATCGACTCTTGAATCTCTTCAAGTTTGATTTGCCTCCCACTGTCTCCTTGGCTTATGAGTTCTCACTCTCGGAAAACTCCTCTCCTCGCAACAAAGACAATATTGTCTTTCGGTCTATAGAAGAGATATCCAAAGGATGTTTGCGGGTAGCCGATGAAAATACATCGCTCACTTCGAGGTTCAAGCTTGTCGTGAGTATCTCGTCTTACGAAAGCCTCGCAACCCCAAACCTTGATATGTGCCAACGAGGGAGCTTTCCCTGTCCACATCTCGTGAGGTGTTTTGGCAACCTTCTTAGTAGGGACTCGGTTAAGGATATGGGCGGCAGTCTCTAAGGCATACCCCCAAAAGAAGATAGGTAGTGAAGCACGACTCATTATATAGCAAACCATATCCAATAAGGTTCGATTACGCCTTTCTGCCACACCATTCAACTGCGGTGTCCTAGGAGGCGTCAATTGCGAAACTATTCCACACTTCTTGAGATAATCGTGGAATTCAAGACTTAGGTACTCTCCTCCTCGATCGGATCGAAGCATCTTGATTTTCCTGCCCAATTGATTCTCCACTTCATTCTTGAACTCTTTGAACTTTTCAAAGGTGTCTAACTTTTTCTTGATTAAGTAGATATACCCATATCTACTATAGTCATCGGTAAAAGTCACATAGAAGCGGTTCCCATCCTTCGTGGTTGATCTAAAGGGTCCACATACATCGGTATGTATTAGGTCCAATAGCCCCTCACCCCTTTCACAAGTACTCGTGAAGGGTGACTTAGTCATCTTTCCAAGTAAACAAGACTCGCATGTGTCATCTTCCCTAAGGTCGAATGACTCCAACACCCCATCCTTTTGGAGTTGTGATATGCGTTTCTTGTTGACATGTCCAAGATGACAATGCCACAAGGATGCTTTATCCATACTAGTGGAAGAATCAATATTCAAAACATCATTTCCTAAGTTATCAACAATCATAACAGTTTCATATATTCCATTACATGGTATACCTTCAAAGTAAAAGACACCATTTAGATGAGCCAAAATAGAACCATTCTCATTATTAAAAGAAAATCTAAATCCTTGTCTATATAAACCATGAAATGAAATGATGTTTCTAGCCATTTCTGGAGAATAGCAACAATTGTTCAAATCTAAAACCAAACTATTCCTAAGCACTAAAGAATACACTCCAATCTTGGTCACAGGCGACGATCTTCTGTTCCCCATGATTAGATTGATCCTTCCTTGCTCTACATCCCTACTTCTTCTTAGTCCCTGCACATTAGAACAAATGTGATAACCACAACCGGTATCAAGAACCCAAGAAATAGCATGATTAGAATCGTTAGATTTGATTGTGTATATACCTGCAAAAGATGGCTTGATCTTTCCTTCTTTGATCGCTTGCAGGTAATCCGGGCAGCTTCTCTTCCAATTTCCTATCTTGTGGCAGTGGTGGCACTCTGCCTACTTTGGATTGGAGCAGGGCTTAGCGGGATCAACTTTGGTCCCACTAGAAGAGGCACGATCTCGGGCTTTCACCTTGCGATAGTTATTCGATGAAGCTTTCCTCTTCTTTCCCTTCCCTTGACCAATAGCCAAGATAGGAGCAGCGGACGGATTGGGAGTTGGTGCAACAGACTTGTCCTTGAAGTTGCTCTCAGCGACCCTCAAGAGACCTTGGAGTTTGCTTAGGGTGACCTCTTCTTTGTTCATGTGGTAGGTCATCCTAAATTGGTTGTACATTGGAGGCAAAGAGTGAAGCACCATGTCGATCGCCAAGTCTTCACCGAAGTCAACATTTAACTTGCGAAGGCGGTCGACATACCTTTACATCTTTTGCAGGTGCACGGTAAGAGATTCTCCATGACCCATCTTAGCGGAGATCATGTTAGTGAAAATCTCGTAACGCTCTTGTCTCGCGTTTTGGTGGTATCTCTCCAACAAGTCTTGATGCATCTCGTATGGATACATGTCCTCGTAGGACTTTTGAAATTCGGAGTTCATGGTGGCGATCATGATGCAATGTACCTTCGTTGCATCTCGCTCATGAGTTTCAAAGGCGGTGATTTCTTCGGGAGTAGCAACTTCGGGGTTGATTTTCTCGAGCTTCTCATCGAGGACATACTCTTTATCCTCATAGCGAGCAATGGTGCGAATGTATCTTATCCATTTGCTAAAGTTCGTTCCATCGAAGGTGACCTTTTGGCAAAGGCTCATCAACGTGAAAGAACTAGCAGCAGCGTTGGTTGCGTTCGACATCTTCAATTAGAAAAGGACAAAGATGGATTAGAATAATAATCCCTAATTATCACCCAATAAGAAAATTAGGGCTAGGATCCAAAAATAACATTTACATACTAGAAAAGGGATGCCGTAATCTAACATGCAAATAAATTGAAGGTAAGTCAATGACGATTCACTAATTCTCCATTACAAAACTTAAATTATTAGTCCTAAGTGTTTTTGAGAATTCCTAGGTTCGGATGAGATTCATTGAACTATTCAATGGCATGTTTAAATCTCGATATGCCCCTCTTGTTTGTGACTGGGATGCCAAGGATCACAAAGTGGGTGTGAATTACCATGCAAATTCACATGGTGCCTTCATTGTAACGATCACCTATTCGATGTGCCGGTAAACCACACACGCTCCATCGAACTATGATAAACAATGAATCACCCTTTGCCACCTTCGCTTAGAACCAATTAGTGTGCCGGTAAACCACACACGCTCCACTAACTTCTTAGCAAGGTGCAAAGCGTAATTTCATGGGATTGCATCAATTCACTTTTCCTAAAGTAACTAAGATTGGGAAATTTTTAAAACGTGTAGTTACTTTGTATTTCTTATTATACTTTTAATAAGAGGATGAGGTTGCCCTATCCTACCCGTTCGGCTAACGACCCTCCACCAATCAAGCAAGCGGTGGGTGTGAGTGTACACCCATTAAGCGCCATTTTATAGGCCGCAACCTTATACCCACCTTATAGATCGGCTTCGTGAATGAGGCCTACTAACGGTAAGACTAGCATTTAGTTATACATACATATATATATATATATATATATATATATATATATATATATATATATATATATATATATATATATATTATTCTAGTAATATCATATTAGTATAGGGTTGTATTTTTAAAACTTTTTCAAAATCTAGGGTTTGAAATTTAAGTTGTCTAAATTAAAACTTTTAATCACAAATATAAATTTCAAAACTTTAGGGTAGGTTTTAAACATTTAAAACATGAAGGATCAAATAACAAATAATTCCAATTAACAATTAATATCCTAATTATCTTTATTTGATTTATCCAAGATTTCTTTTAAGATAATTATCAAAATAATTAATCATTTATCACATAAGGAAATTAAATATTTTATTAGTTGATAAATATCTTTAATTAGATCAAGATAATAGTTATATATATCAAAAAATCGGATTAGGGTTGATTTAATATGATTAAGGTAAGTTTCCATAAGATAAACATGAAAAAATCCCGGTTTTGCCTAATCCAGACGCCCGGACTCGCCGAGTACATGCCTACTCGCCGAGTCCACTTTGGAACTCACCGAGTCCATGATTCATAACCCAAAATCGAAATTTGCAGGTTTGTTTCAGTTAATCAAGCAACAATTTAAAGAAAACCAAGCTAGTCTCTGATACCACTGATGGGTTTTAGCCATAAGAACTTTCCTATGTGCGCATGCAAAACCCTAATGCTTGGATCTAGGCTTTCTAATTAAACATGCTTTGAATCCAATACTTCTAATGGCTAATTAGGTTAAATAAAAACATTGAAACAGATCTAGAATCATACCTTTGAGTTCCTTGTTGATCTTGTTGTCTTGGAGCTTCTAGAGTCACAAATGTCACTCCTCTAATGGCTTACAAACACCAATGGCAAGCAAGATGATTTAGGAGAGAGGAGAGGGGAGGAATTCGGCCAGAGTATCTCTACTTTTTTTTGGTGTGTCGAATTCCCTCACCCCTAGGGTCTATTTATACTTGTAGACTCCTTAAGGGTTACAACCTAAACCCTAATTGGATAATCTTCTCTTAAAGATATCCAAATCCATTCCATAGATAAGCCTTTGGACGATTTTAGCTATCCTATATCTCATAGAATTCGTCCAAAGCATATCCCAATGGATTTATAGTCTAAAGTTTAACTATCAAACAATTGACAGTTTATACCCCTTTATTTAATTAATCTCTTTAAGTCACCAAATTAATTCCAATTAATCTATGACTTATATTAATCAAATAACCATATATTATTCCTTATAATATTTACTCTCTCTTAACAAATCATCCATCAAGTTGCTATGGTGAAGGAAACCCAAAAGGACCATGCACAACCGGATCAAATACTTGCCTAATATAGTTGCAGCCTTAGACACTATTCCAACAGATAATGGATATAGGAACATGATGTAGTCGTACGATCTCCCAAATGTAGGTTGTAGTTAGTTTCGCCATCTTGTCAGTCTCTTTGATAGGCAGGAAGTGTGCGGACTTGGTTAACCTGTCTATGATCACGTATATGGTATTAAGACCACCTGTTCTCTTGGGAAACTTGGTTATGAAGTCCATTGTGATCCACTCCTACTTCCATTAAGGTATCTCCGGTTTCTGAAGTGAACCTAATGGTTTCTGTTATTCAACCTTAACATTGTCGCAAGTAAGGCATTTACTCAAGAACGTAGCAATCTATGCTTTCATGTTACGCGACTAGTATAACTTTTTAAGATCCAGATACATCTTATCTAAACATGGGTGGATGGAATATCGAGTGTTTTGCGCTTCTACCATGACCAAGTCTCTGAAACCACCATGTTTTGGTGTCTAGATCTGATCCACAAAATATAAGGCTCCGCCACCCTTGACTTCCAAGTTCTTATCCATCCCTCTCAGGGATTCACCTATCACATTTTTAGATTTCAAGGCTTCAAGTTGAGCTTACTTAATTTGTATGGACAGACGTGAATGGATAGTCATAGTCAGTGATTTAACTCTAGGACCGGGGTATTCTTTCCGAGTTAGGGCGCCAGCTACTACATTGGCATTACCGGGATGATAACGAATTACGCATTCATAGTCAATGAGTAGCTTGACCCACCATCGTTGTCTCATATTGAGCTCTTTTTGGTCGAATATATGTTGAAGGCTTTTGTGGTTTGTAAAGATAGTGTTTTTCGTATCGTACAGGTAGTGTCTCTAGATCTTCAAATCAAACACAACTGCTCCTAACTCATGATCATGTGTGGTGTAGTTGAATTCGTGTGTCTTTAGCTGTCTTGAGGCATATGCGATGACCTTACCTTGTTGCATAAGGACAAAACCGAGTACTTGGTTTGATGCATCACAATAAACCACGAAGTCTTCTATTCCTTCTGGGAGGGATAGTATCAGTGCGGTGCACAAGGCTCGTTTCAGCATTTAAAACACCTTCTCTTTTTTCTCTTCCCAGTTAAAGGCCACGCCCTTCTGGGTCAATCTTGTAAGCGGTTTCACGATCCTAAAGAAGTTCTTAATGAACCTACGAAGTAGCCAACGAGGCCTAGAAATTGGCGAATTTCTGTAGGTGTCTTTTGTGCTGACCAGTTCTCAATGGCCTTTATTTTGGAAGGCTCCACATGAAATCCCTCTTTACTAACAACGTGACCTTGGAATTCGACTCTTCGAATCCAAAACTCGCATTTAGAGAACTTCGCGTAGAGCTTCTTTGATCGTAATGTTTCCAAGATCTGAGGTAGACGCTTACTATGATCTTCTTTACTACGAGAGTAGATAAGTATGTCATCAATGAACACAATGACGAACTGATCCAAGTAAGGATGGCATACCCTATTCATTAAGTCCATGAATACGGTGGGAACATTAGTTAATCCGAATGGCATCACTACAAACTCGTAGTGTCCATAACGAGTTCGGAAGGCTGTCTTCAAAACATCCTCCTCAAGCACTCGTAATTGGTGATAGTGAGATCTCATATCTATCTTTGAAAAGTAGTTCGCCCCTTGAAGTTGGTCGAACAAATCATCTATGTGAGGCAGAGGGTAACGATTCTTGATAGTAATCTTGTTTTGTTCTCTGTATTTGATGCACATACGAAATGATCCGTCTTTCTTCTTCATGAATAAGATCGGTGCTCCCCAGTGTGAGAAGCTTGGTCTCATAAAGTCTTTGCTGAGTAGCTCATTTAGTTGAGCGGATAGTTCTTGCATCTCAGCTGGTCTAAACGATAGGGCGATTTGGCTACTGGGGTAGCCCCTGGAACTAAGTCGATTTTAAACTCGACTTGGCGTTGTGGTGGTAATCATGGGAGCTCTTCTGGAAAGATTTCGGGAAAATCGCGTGCTACTGGGATGTTCTTTATGTCTTTTGTCTCTTGGCTCATATCAACCACATGAGCAAGATATGCGTCAAATTCCTTTCTCAAGTACTTCTGGGATTGAATACTCGAGATGATACAAAGGTTCATGTTGGGTTTATCGCCACAGATAACTATGGTTTCGCTAGACGGCAGATTAAGATGAATGACCTTTTCATAACACATGATGCCGGCACGATGAAGATCAGACCAATCCATGCTGATAATGACGTCAAAACTTTTAATCAAGACTGGCATGAGGTCGATTGAAAATGAACGGTTATCTAGAGTTAGAGTACATTCTATGTATATACTGCTAGTGCTCTAAATCTTTTTATTATCCCTTTCTACAGTGAATGGTTCTTTAAGTGCACATGATTGTTGCTTAAGTAAGTGAGCAAATTTTTCGTTCACGAAACTCCTCTCCGCCCTACTATCAAACAGTATGCATACATATGAGTTATCAAGGTGAAATGTACCAGTGACCACTGTGGGGTCGGCAACCGCTTCCTCGCTTCGTATAGGCAAAACTCTTCCTACTCTGCCAACATTCCCTGCCTTCGGACAGTTCCTTTTGTAGTGACCCACCTCGCCACATCCGTAACAAGCCTGACCCACACCAATGTCGGGGACTTGGGTGATTGGCCTTGCCGGAGTTTTGCAGAAATGAGCAGTGTGCCCCTTCCTGTTGCAGTTAGAGCATTGCATTGCCCAACAGGGTCTAGTGTGGTGGAAGCTTCACTTGTTGCACTTCGTCAAGCTCCCAGCATACTGCTTCGCCGGCCCAGTAGCAGTAGGTGTTATCTCAGCATGAACGGCCACGACTTGCTGCTTTTTAGCAGAACTCTGCATCGTGTTCTTCTTCTTGTTATCCCAGAACTTACGCTTGTTGTCAGCGATTTTGGAGGGTTCTGGGATGGCCAAAGTTGTTGTTGTAGTGTGGGTACGGACTCCATGATTAATGAGCCGCTATGACAATCGCTTGGGACTATCGAAGGTATTGGGGTTTGAAGCTAAGACATTCCTCTGAAATGGAGGCACCAGCCCCAGATATACATATCTATCTTCTTTCCCTCAGTAGGGACCATTCTCAGACATAGTGCTAGCAGATCGTTGAATCTGCCAGTATAGGACACTATATCGGAGACCTTCATGGTCAGGCTCCAGAGTTCTAGTTCAAGTTTCTAAACTTCTCCCCTCAGGCAGCATTCTTCGATCATGAGCTCCTTAAGAGCTTCCCATCCCATAGCATTACCCACTATTAGAGTTAGTGACTTGACATGGCTAATCCGCCACATCAGGGCTCTGTCCGTGAAGGTGCATGCAACAAATTTAACTTTGCTTCCTTCCGGACAGGAACAAATCTCAAAGATCGATTCCGATTTCTTCAACCATTGCGAGAGGGAAATGATTCCTCCAGCCCCATCGACGGACCTAGGCTTGCAAGTGGTGAATTCCTTATACGAGCACTCCTAGAGTGCACTGGAGCATCACCTTGAGTGGAATGCACAGTCGACCCACTCCTGCTAGTTCCACTAGCACTGAACTAAGCTAGGGCTACCGTAACAGCTGCATTTACCGTAGCTTGGATAGCTGTCGGATTGTATTGTGGAGGAGGTGGAGGTTGCATAGGCGTTATCGGAGGATTAGGCCTTTTCATTCTCTGTGGAGGCAATGTTTAACTGAAAGTTTACAAATATGATGATGATAGTAAGAATCAGTTGTGAGTATAATGAGAGTGGCCGATGGATTAAGTCTCCATAGTCCAACAAAACAATTTAGAGCATGATTGAGATAGAGATCCATCAATAGAAAATGAAAGCATTTGGATAAGGATTTCCTATAAGATTAAATGTCTGTCAATAATATTGGCATTAATGATGTAAGATGTTCGGGAAAAATGACCTAGAGGTAGGTCTTACATCAAACCATAAAAGGAAAATTTTGACACCATAGATGTCTAGTTACAGTACTTGAAAGATAGGAATATTTTATAGGAAAAACGCTACATAGGGCATAGATATGAAGGCTATTACTTAAACAAAAAGAGAGGACGAGTAGAGCATTTTCTACCGGCAACGGGTACCCCTCGGGTGAACCCTCAAGCTTGCCAGTTGACGCTCTATGTCAAGAAGGTGTCTATCATATACTCCTTGGCGTACCCAGAGCTGTATGACTTCTGCCCGAGTCACAGCAAGCTCTTGCTGCAGGGCCTAATTGTCTCTCATAGCCCTCTCACGAGCATTCTTAAGACGAATGGTGTGTAATTTATGAATTCTTGCATTTGCAACCTCATCCATGATTCAGTTGGTGGCTATCCTACCCTGTATTTCGTTTTGAGCAACCCTACGAACTAGGATTGGCAGGACTCTGTCTGCTAAGCCTCCTTCCCTCATATCATAGAAGCTTCTGTCTCCTTTGTATGGGATGGTTTGATCCTGCTTTTGACTCCATGTTTCCAAGCTTTCCGCCCACGGAGGCGTCAGCCCTTGAAAATCCGGACGAGGGTTAGGATTTGGGACAGAAGCCACAGGGGGTAGATTATTGACTTCAGGCTCAGATTCAGAATCCTCCTAAAAGTTCTCGGTGAAGTAATCATCTAAGGGAATTGCAGGTTCTTCTTCTAGTTCAGCATCAAGCCAACCAACATTTCCTTGATTTGGGAAGTACAGGTCGTCGGGGAGATGGAATCCAGCCATGTTATCTATGCGAGAATAGGATAAATGAAATTGTTAATAGACGTAGTAATTAAGATAATTATAGGATGATCTTAATTAGTTACACCAATACTTGCGTAGTGCATACCAGTTACATGTAATCAAAACAGGATAGACCTTTGAATAAGTGACCCTAACTCCAAATCCACAACCAAACAAGGAGCAGGAGGTAAAGCAAAGATCACATATTCAAAGTCTATGACACCTCAGTCACATATAACCTTAGTGTATCCACCAGGCAATTATTGATATGCTAATCAAGACCTTTAGTTCTCAAACAAGTAATTATAGTAACACAAAATACTCCTATAGTATTTTAAGATTTATGTTCTGTTCTAGGGTTTTCATTGTAGTAGTGTTGGTAAGTTTTTACGCTTGTTGCAACACCACAACCATTCTTAGGCACATGCTAATCACTTCTCGGAAAATATAGTTGATCAGGCTATGTCGCTCCCAGATCTGACTATATGTCTCTAAGCCTAATTATGTTGTCCAACAATCGTAATACTTTTGTTTTGTCCTAGTGACATTGATTTTAGTAAGAATGCATGTATGTAAACTTAGTTAAATATATTATTATTTAAAAGTATATAGTCTTGGTCAGAGTATTTAAATCCCGCTGTATTTATGGTTTTTATATCTTTTATGGGTTGATATACTCGATTCACTATAAACAATGCTCTGATACCAATCTGTCACACCCCAAAACCGGAATGACGGAAACGTTCTAGGGCGGAGGACGTCATGTACAGTATCACGGCAATGCATAATAGTAAAAAAGCAACAACATCATCCATTGAATTAATAATATATTTCTATATAAGTGTGTTATGTGTATAGTTTACAAGACACCAAAAATGAATACTCAAAATAAAGACGAGTCTTGAAAGCTTCGTCTTCTCAAAACCTGATCATCTGTACATGTCTACTGGTGACCTAAGAATACAAGTTATTTTTAAAAAGAGGATCAGCATTTAAGCTGCTGAGTTCATAAGCATTTTAGTGTCAAATGTTTGTAAGTTTGAAGAAAAGTGTTTGTAAAGGTTTGTATATGTTGTAAATGTTTGTATATGCTATAATCGTTTGTATCTCCTAGATAGTCCGATGTTTTCTAATAAAATGTAGCCTTCTTCCAAGTCTCGAATGTTCTGAATGATTTTTTCTTTGTAAAAGTGAGTGCTTTCCCAAATGTGGCTATCATTACAAAAAATATAGTTTTACATTACCGTTTATGTGAGAAGATCACAATGTGAATGCAATGGGAAAATAATAAAGTACTGTAGTGTTGTATATAGTAAATACTATTGTACTAACTACCTTAAACCAAATGTTTATTAAGGTATAATGTGATATGATTGTAACCATAATTTATAGACTAGTAAAACACGATGCTCGAAGATGTCAAAATGGTATGACATTCGTCACCCGTAGACCTGCAGGTCCCACTGTAGCTAGCAGCAAGGTGTAGGATGGTCAATCCAATATAGATTTATAGAAAACTTCACGCTCTCCCTCCAGAAGACTCTGGTTACAAAACGAGAGACAACAGTATGACACCATACCCCGAAGTAGGGTCTCACATTTATGTTATAGTATTCTTGTATTTGTATAGTATGCTCCTTCTGTTCTAGCGTATTGCATGTTCTCTTTGTATAGTACATTGTATGTTCTTCCTTGTTTCTCATTATAGCACATTCTTTCTGTTTCTCGTTATAGTATGTTTGAACTGACTTGTGTATGGACTGACTCTTGTATGTTTCATTGTACTAGAAATATTGAGTAGTAATCTCCTAAACTATACCTATTATAGTTTTCTAGTAATGTTGTTTGAATGACTAATTGTGTTTTATACACCTTTGCTACCCAAAGGTGTTGAACTAAGATAAAAAAAATTTATATCTATATACATATACATAATATATAACTGAGGTTCAAACGAACCTCAGACAAAGAACCAGATACTCTAAGTCGACAACCAAACAAGGAACAAGAAATAGAGCGAATTATCAATCCTAAGTGTAACACCGTAAATTTCAAAACAAACTTTTCAAATTTTTATAAAACATAATTCATTTACTATTCAGAAAACAACCACATTTAATTATCTGATTCAAGTAAATACAAAATCCCAAGATCTCAAATCATAACTCCCATGCGTGTGTACTGATCAAGCCGGCACCTTCCCGCGATCGTCAGTAGTACCTGAAACAAATAACATCAAACACTGTAAGCACAAAGCTTAGTGAGTTCCGCAAAATACCACATATAACACATATTAGCCACTCGAGGCTATAACTCTATGGGTCCGTGCACCCAAACTCTGTGAACCCTTAGGTTCTAACTCTGTAAACATGCACAGCATAAATCACATAGAAATAATGTAGTACAACATATAACATACATAGCATACAAATACTCTATCACATAACTCTGGTTACCTACTCAAGGTAAAGTATAGTGAGAAGACTCACCTCGCGTGTCTCGGTAAGTCATGAATCCTGAAATCACTAGTGATCGATCTCCCGAGCTATAGTCCTCCTAAATCACAATACATCTCTAATTAACACTTTCCCAACTAAGGTTGACTACTCTTTAACAAGTCAACTTAGGTCAACGCTCAACGGTCAACTTTGACCGGACTCGGTGAGTGCACTATAGCGACTCGGCGAGCCTGAGCGTATACCCTGATTTCCCTGAAATCCTCCCTTGACACGTCGAGTATTCTCCAAACTCGACGAGTTCCACCTGACATGAGTTGTGGGGCCACCACGACTCAACTCGCCGAGTCTCAAGAACAACTCGGCGAGTCCAGCTTGACTCAGTCCACCTGTCCACTCTGACTTCCCCTTGACTCACTGAATCAACCCTCCCCAACTCGGCAAGACCACTCGTTGTGTGGTTGGGCAACATTCATGCTACTCGCCGAGTCTGTTCTTCGGCCTCGGCGAGTCCGTGCCATGAAATGACTCAAACTTGCTCATAAGGTCAGATCCAGTCCATTAACCCATAGATCCAGTCCTTGCAAGCTTATTTAGCACGTAAAGTCACTATTTTGATGCACATACAATCTCTATATGACCATATATGATGTTTTTATCTCAAATACTACAACTCAAGGTCATAAACTCCATTGCTATACATAAAGCTTGATAAGTGAGGCTCTCTGGACCTCTATGGATCCAGATCCAGAGCCTCAACACAAGAAGGGAACTATTTGGCATCAAATCAACCCAATAATGTCCATAAGAAACCCTAAATCCCATTATACTTCACAACACAGAAGATAAGCCGAAATCATACCTCTAGATTGATGATATAAGCTTCAAATTCACATAATAGCAACCTCCTTTGCTTCCTCTTGCCTAGAATCTTCTCCTTCTTTGCTAAATGACACACACAATGGTCAAGAATGCTTCCTTTCTCTCTCAAAACGTTCAAGCACTCAAGGGTTTCTCTCTAAGGGTTGGGTGAGCACAAATGACGGCCATAAGGACCTTTAAATAGGTCTCAAACCCCGGAAATTAGGGTTTCACCACACAGCGTGGACTCGCCGAGTCCACTCTTGGACTCGTCGAGTCTGGACGCGAACCCGTGCCCAAATCTGCGATCCTACTCGGCGAGTTCGAGCTCCAACTCGCCGAGTCCACTCACAATTCCCAAAAATAAGCCAAAAATAAATACCTGGAAATTTCGGGCTGTTACACTAAGTCTTTTCAACCTTACTTATATAACTATATGTATATAGACATGAGTTTGACAATATATAAGGTAAAAGACTTTGATAAATAGTTTTAGCATAAAAAAAGTTTGATAAAAATGTTTTAAATAGATATTTGATAACACAATTTTGAAGTATACAAAATATATCTGTTTGTTCTAGTTATTAATCACATCTGATTGATATAATAAGTACAATGTTTCAAATTGTATTCCCCCCCCCCCATAAAAGCATTTAAAATCATTTTAAAAGGTTAGTTATGGGTATGAACTCACCTAATCTATGTGATGCGAATGTAAAATCGTTATAGGATGCGATGTGTCAAGTGAAGAGTTGAGCACACACGGATCCTATTAAGCATATAATGATACATATATCGATATAATTATTGTATGTAATAAGTAATCATGATAGGGAACCATCTTAGGGACTAGGAAACACTTATGTTGAAGTGTTACAATCACATATGATTGCATATAAGGGGTGTATGACAACACATTCGCATGTACGACCAGAATGGGATGTTTCATGTGTGTGTACGACTAGAGTGTACGACCCAAGTGGGTGTGCGGCCGCACACTCATGATGAAATATTCGAATGAGTGTTTTAAAGTACTATGTTTATTACCATTTTGGACCTCAAAAAGGGTGTGTACGGCCACGTAAGGATTTTACGGCTGTATACCCTTGATGATCTTGTAAAAATGGTCTATTTAATGGTGAACATCAAGAGTTTCTAGTATGTAACAAGCTATGGAAAGAGTACTCACATGTTATAATCTTGAATGGGTGTTTAAGGTCGAAAAACTTAGTGTGTGTTCTTGGTGTTCTTGGTGTTCTTGGTGTTTCTTGAAGATCTAACCAAAAGAAGTAATTTCATGGATGAAATGATGGATCTTTACTAGATAGTGTAATGAATCAACAAATCAAGGGATCTAACACTTACATTTTGAAGATCTAGGTGAAAAATCCAATGATAGTTGAGAGACAATCGATTTCTTGGCTGGAAGGAGTAAAAAGTGATTGTAAATGGCTAAATCCCATATATATATATACATATATATATATAAATGTGTGTGTGTGTGAGTGCACGACCAGAAGAGGGGAGTACGGCCGTACACTGTTCATGAAGGACTGTTTGGCCCTCTTGAAAAGTGATGTACTTAAGGAACACATTTCCAAGACCTAACTTTGTAGGTACAAGGCTTAGAACACTCAAACACACTATAAACAATGCTAAAAGACAACAGAAACGAGTTTGTCTTTGATTGAATTGAACGGTTGTACAAGATAGAAATTTCGGGTTGTCACATTATTAGAGGATTAATTGTGATATGGTTTTCCATAATTATTAAGATGATTATAAAACACGATACTAAAGTACTCTCCCATCTTTTCAGATTGGAGAAACTTTTATCTTTCTGCCTAATTTGATTCTTCTCATTCGTTCTGCTACGCATTGAATCCTTTTTAATGACTCATTATTACACTTAATCTTGTAAGCATAACCATATTTACTAAAATTTAATAAAATATGATGAATAGTCTTATCGATCTTTGTGGTGGACCTTGACTAGTGCACAATAATGCGTACTCGATCCCTTAGTCCTTCACTAGACTCACATATAAATATGAATAAGGAATTAGTCTTAATTTCCTAAAGATGAAGGTTCTCATCCATTACACACTACAAGTTGCAGGATTCCAAGTTACTATCAAACTAAGACTTGGGTGATGAGAATATTTCCTTATTTGGCAAATGCTCGACACTACAACAAACAAAATAATCAAATTCATATACAAATATCAATTTTCATAAATGCCATTGTAAGGATATATAATAAAAAAAATATTTATTTATAAAATGCGGAAAACTTTTCCGTACAATGCAATTACAAATGAAAACTATGTTATTACATATTTCATAGCAATATATCATAACTCCTAAGCATCAACTCAAAAGTTTGATCTTCGAACCATGCGATTGAAATCCATCTTTGCGATTAGATTCAACATGCTCTTACTTTAAGCATCCTTCCTTTTGCACGATCCTAAACACATCAAAATGCAACCTTGTCACATCGTGTATTATAAATCAACAATTAGGAACTTAATAGAGTTAGACAGTATACTTTACCTAATGTAGAGTCAAGCTTTTTGACTTTACCATCCTTGTGGACCTTCAGGTAGACAAGGAAGCTTCACAACCAATGCCCCTTCTCTTGGAAATAGAAACGTATGGAATCTTTGGGAATGGTACACCGGACAATCTTAGGCTTAGCTGTAACACCGTAAATTTCCAAAACAATTTTTCGCATTTATAAAAACATAATTCATTTATAAATCATAAAAACATCATTGTTTGAAACTCAATGTATAACATATAACAATATCCCAAGATCTCGTATCATAAAAATCCCATGTGTGTACTGATCAAGTCGGCGCCTTCCCGCGATCCTCACTAGTACCTGAAACACATAACACACAAAACTGTAAGCACAAAGCTTAGTGAGTTCCCCAAAATACCACATATATCACATATTAGCCACTCGAGGCTATAACTCTGTGGGTCTGTGCATTCAAACTCTGTGAACCCTCAGGTTCTAACTTTGCAAGCATGCACAGCATAAATCACATACAAGAATGCAGTACAACAACAATATATAAAAACGTTGCATCACATAACTCTATTTACCTACCCAAGGTAAAGTATAGTGAGAAGACTCACCTCGCGTATCTCGGTAACTCGTAAATCCCTAAAATCACTAGTGCTCGATCCTCGAACTATAGTCCTCCTATAACACAATACATCTCTAATTAACACTTTCCCAACTAAGGTTGACTAACCCTATCAAGTCAACACCGGTCAACTCTGGTCAATGGTCAATGGTCAACCCCAACTCGCCGAGTCTGGCGTGGACTCGCCGAGTCCCTACGAAGACCTCATTTCATCCGAGTCCCTTCCGACTCACCAAGTCACTCACCCAACTCGGTTACTCAACCCCTGGTTCGAAATCTATGAACAACCCGCACCAAATCGTTGAGTCTGCCAATGGACTCAATGAGTGCATTCCATGCAAAACCCCAAACGACCTTCTGAGGTCAGATCTGTTCCACTAACTCATAGATCCAGTCCTTCCAAGCTTATTTATCACGTAAAGTTCATGTTTTAGCGCTCATCTCACACCTAATGACTCATAAATGGTGTTTTCACCTCAAACACAAAGATCCCAAACCAAAACCTCCATGGATTCATAAAAAGATTGGATAAAGGGACACTCTGGACCACCAAGGGTCCAGATGCAGAACCTAACTCGCTTAAGGGACCAAATGGGCACTAGATCTAGCCACAAAAGGGCTCAATAAACCCTAAATCAACATCAACATCACCTCAACAGAAAAGGGTTCGAAAATGGTACCTCAAATGTGATGTTCTGGACCTCAAATCTTCAGGAAGTTATTCCTCTTGCTTCCTCTTGGCTAAAACTTCCATTCTGTAACGACAAAAATTTTCAACAAAATTTAACTTTTCAAAAACAATCCATTTTAATCACGTTCTTACAAAACGGTTTTCAATACATTTATTATCAGAGTATTCCCAGAACCATATAATAAAACACAAACTCGAGGAGCAGTACGATCACGCCTTTGCCTTGCCACGGTCTCCTGAAGAACCTGAAAAACAATAAACCACAACTGTAAGCAAGAAAGCTTAGTGAGATACCCCAAAATACCAGCCACATATACCATACACATAACATGCTATATCATATCGAATCATAGAACAACCATGCATATCGGGTCTACTGTGTGACTGGTCCGCTGTGTCGGGCCTTCAGTACACCTGGTCCACCCTCCGAGTCCAGTCATGTCCCTTGAGTCTGCAGTGTGGTTGGTCTGCCCGCACCGGGCCTTCAACCCACCTGGTCCACTCTCTGAGTCTACAGTATGACTGGTCCGCCCGCATCGGGCCTTCAGTCAGCCTGGTCCACTCTCCGAGCCTCGGCACATCTGGTCCGTCCTCGTGGGGCCTACATCCTATCCGGACCGCTTGCTGGGCCTTCGGAATCACCGGTCCGCCCTGGGTATGTTGGCCTACAGCACAAAGCAAGACCTGCCTCAACCCAACTCCAGTCCAAACAACCATGTGCATATAAACATACAATCATATAAGAATTCACAGTCAACAAGTCGATCAAATAGATCACATAACATATCATTATCCTAACCAGGATACTGACCTACCCGGTCACTAGCAAAGCATCACCCTACATATCAGGAAACCGACCTTAACCAGGTCTCTAACATATACCATCCTAGCTACCAAGATGCAAATATATCAAAGCAATAACATAACAAAAATACTCGGATCTCAATCCGATAAAGGGCCGGCCTTGGTGCCTTAGACCCTGTTGATATAGTAAGGATAACTCACCTCGCAACTGCTGACTGAAAAGGATAAGATCACGCTGTTGCAACCTCCGACCCAAACTCCACCACTGTTAATACCCAAAAGACTGAATTCAATAAATACCAATAATTACCAAATTACCCCTGGAAGTTAACTGGTCAACCCTTGGTCAAAGTCAACCTCCTGACTGACTCTACTCACCAAGTCAACCTAATAACTCGTTGAGTCCCCATGCTCAGAACTTCCCCAATCTGTGACTCAACTCGCCGAGTTACCCCGAGACTCACCGGGTCTCACAACTCTGAGTCCCCTCGCACTCACTCATTGAGTCCTCCCTTGACTCACTTATTCACAGCTTCACCAAAAGAAGTTTGGACCTCATGACCAAACTTGCCGAGTCCGAGGCTATCTTCAACCTACTCGCCAAGTTGTTCTTCCAACTCGTCGAGTTCCAGTCCATCTTCAAGCAACTCGCCGAGTACACCTTCGTGACTCGCCAAGTGCCTCTAGATCTTAACCCATGCAAAAGCTTTCCAGGCCATGCAGATGATCCAAAACATAGATCTACCCTTATACAACCCATTCATCACGTAAAGTGGCAAACATTATGTGAATCCAAAGAGATCTAGGCATTTTACACTCTAGGGCTAGGGTTTGGGACAAGATGACTTCACCAAACACTCAAGAACAGGGACTTTAATGCACTCTAGGCCTTCTCCATTCCAGATTTGAGGTAGCAACCTCAGATCTAACCTTCAAACTCAAGATACCACAATCTAAGCTTCCCATCCAACCTAAAAATGATGAATCTAGAAGAACACAGCCCAAGAACGAGATATTACATCAAAATGAATCTGAATCTAAGTAAAGCCCCTTGCTCCAAGCCTCCTAACTCTCGAAGATCTTCTTCCAACTTTCTTCTCCAAGGCTCAAATGCACTCAAAACCTTCACAAACGTGTATCTAGGGTTTCTGGACTTCAAAGGAAGGTAAGGAGGCTGGGGAGAGGGTATAATGTCCTTTATATAGGGCTCATCCCCCGAATATAGGGTTTTCTTCACACAACGCCTACTCGCCATGTCCAGCCTTGGACTCGTCGAGTTGGCGACTTAACACGCGACCTGAGTCGCGACCCTACTCGCCGAGTCCTCCCATGGACTCGTCAAGTTGACCTTATACATTTTCACTTTTATCCCTTCAACTCTACTCTTCATATTCCGGGATGTTACAATTCTCCCCCACTTAAATTAGGCTTCGTCCTCGAAGCCTGCGACAACTCAACTCTAGAAATTCTCTCGCATTACAACTCCTGGCATTAACCCAACGAGGTTCCTCAAAGCACAACCATAGAAACCAAAAACTCACTTTCTTCTTTCTCGTGGTGTCCTGACCACTGTCACAAGCCGTCCACCGGCTTTACCCTCGGATAACCACACGTAACAACTGAGTACCACTCCCTGATACTTCGCTCGCTCTAATTCACAACAATCATTTGACTTATGTGAGCTAGAGTTAATCCCTGAACCACCAGAATCCCGGTCTGAATTCACTTTACCCACTCCATGCTGACAGGATGATGCATCCCTCAATCTCATAGCAACTCTCATGAGTTCCCCTCTGCAATCTCATACCCATGCTAAACTGGCTCTAGCATCCTCGGGATGGGAGAACCCGATACACTAACAATACCTCCAAACATCCCCCAGGATGAATTACCACTACATACACAATTTCTTAACCGAAATCGATCTGGGAATCCAAGACTCCATCTCTGCATCGCTTACGAGCCTCTTGACTTTACACCCTCGGAATTTCCTTCCGTGACCTCGGCAGACATCCAAACCGGATGTGATTCCATATCACCGCCGCACACACTGCGTAATAACCATAATTGAAGCATTCCAGTCATAACTCCTCACAACTATTTTTACTTTCGTGAACTTACACTCCCCCTCAGAGCTACATTCCTTTCCTTATTCCTTACCAAGGAGATCCACTTGGCTGCCTGGACACTATCACAAGTGCCACGGTGCTCACCCAATACCACACCATTTGCTTATGGCATAACCGCCATCCCATGTACCATACATACTCTGAATCCACTCACGAAGATTCTGAAGTCCATGCACTACCTCCACTAATCGTGATCAATATCTGAGGCCAGACCTTTTAACACTAACATATCGCGACATACTCATCCATTTCCTCGCACCGATCTAACAACACACGCAGACTCTTCAGAATGACTGGACTGCCTTACACGACCTTCAGCCAACTGGACCACTCTCATAACCTTTAGCAGACCTGAACCGCCCTCCAGGGCCTTCAGTCTAGCTGGACCGTTCTCCGAGCCGTCGGCCTGACTGGTACGCCTACTGGCCTTCAGTCTATCTGGACCGCTGAACTAGTAATCAACATTCCGAGTTACTCCTTCGGGAAACTCCTCCCATGCATACTGTTCTAGCCCTCTAGGGTTCCGAACTATACCTCCATCCCATATACTTAGTCCCGGCCCAATCCTAGGCCTTCCACAATCAATTGTTAATGGTCTGTATCCCACCACGAACGCCTAGCATTTACTCATACCAGCCTGCGCCTTTGGCTAACCAAGACACTACTAAATCCCATGCAGCTAAACAACCTTTCATACTCGTCAATCCTCCGGAGAATTCTCCAATTCTCTCCCGCTTAGAGCACTGACTATCAACCACCGGTAGCCATCACCGACCTCCCTCAACAACCCTTCATGACACATACTCTTTCACACGAATCGTTTCCCACTAACACGAACGACCTTCACCAATCGCATAACAATACTGATGATCCCGACACGAGAGAACTCGATCCTCATCTAACCACTCCTCAGATTGCAAATGTTGCTCAATATCCAGACCAACACCCGATTCCCACGAACACCCTCATGAATGATAACCAACGAAATTTCTAACACTAAACCCATAACCATGCCATAACCCTCAAAAATCAATGCATACAATACCAAAATCTACGCAACAAGACTAGCAAAAAAGCAATACTCCACAATAATCCTAAAATAATATGACATCAAGGAAGAAACATACCCGCAGCTGCATTCGGCACTGCCCTGACCTCCTCCGCTGTAAGTTGAAAAGCACGAACCTGAGCCATTGGGGGCTCCGCTCCACCCTGACCTCCACCCATGATCCTCAACGTGGCCGGTGCTGGAGCCTGCACCAGTCCTACAGTAAGTTATGGACAGTTGACCCTCAAGTGCCCAACCTGATGACAATGATAATAGATCCTCAAATCCTGACTCGGGACTACCTGCCGACAATCCCTCGCATAGTTCCCCTACTTTCCGTACTTGTGGCATGCACCACCGGACCGAAAAACTCTGGTGTGACCCCTCCCACACTTCCCACAAGTGTGGCTGCTCTGATCTCCCAATCTATAATCGACGGTCTTAGACTGTTTCTGCGCCGGCTGCGGCTGCACCGGAGCGTGCCTCTGCTCTCGCAACTGCAACTCAATCTCCAACTCACGCCGCCTGGCGGCCTCTTGTAACTCTAACAAGGTCTCGCACCTCTGCGTAGACACAAACTGTCTGATATGCCTCTTGAGCATACTCAGATATCGGGACATCTGAGCCTGCTCAGAAGCAAACTCGGGGCAAAACATCGCCCTCTCAGTGAACATCCTGTTGATCTCCGTCACCGACTCCGAATCCTGCTTCAAATCAAGGAACTCCTGAGCCAATCTCTCCCTCTCAACCCGCGGAACATAATGAGTGCTAAACATCTCTCTGAACTGATCCCATGAAACCGCAGCCCTCTACACATCCGAATACGACCCCGTGGTCAATCTCCACCAATCCTTCGCCCCGAGCCACAACAGGTTCAGAGCACACCTCACCCTCTGATCAGTAGGGCATGAACACGTGAAGAAACACCCTTCCACATCTGACAACCATCTCATAGCAACAATCAGGTCCTGAACTCCATCAAAGGTAGGGGGCTTCGTATTATCGAAGTTTCGATACTGGAAACCTCTACCAGCTCCTCCCCCTTCCGCTGCTACAGCCATTGTAGCCGCCGCGGTAGCTGTCTCTGCGAGAGCTGCATAACGCTCATCAAAATACTCCACCATGGCGGTCTTGATTGACCCAAACAGTTCTGGTAGCTCGGCCCGGAACAACGCAGCAACCTCATCGTGCAGGATCTCTCGTATCCTAGCATTAAACTCGCCTGTGCTCAAATAACCAACAACCTCAGGCGGTACAGACCCGCCCTAACCTCCCCCTCCAGCTCCCGATCCCGACCCGGATCCGCTCCCACCATGCCTCGTGACCACCATGTTGGGTTTTGAGCAATCTAACACTTCCTAAGTGTGCATGCAACCCTAATAAACCTTGGATCTATGTTTGTCTAAATACATGCAAAATAATAAATTTTCCAAGGTTTATAACCTATCTAACATGGCATGGGGAACATTTCAACATAAAAGAGTTAGAAGAGATTACATATCTTTTGGTGAGTTTGGTTCTAAGGAGTTTGAGGGCCAAGCACCAATAGTGTGAATGCCTCAAATGGAATCACAAAACACCACAAACTCTTGGAAAACTTTGAGAGAGTATACACACTTGTATAAATTCGGCCACACACATGCACACACACACACACACTAGTTCACTAGTTTTTCCTTAGGCTCCATTTCATGCTACATAAGCATGCTTATATAGTGTGCATGGTTAGGGTGAAACGCTAATAACCCATGTCTTTTCCTTTCCAAGGATCCATGGGTTAAAAGCTCCATGGATCATCCATGGACTTCCATATAAGCCTAGCCCATTAACAAATGAGAATTAGCCCACACTATATAAAACAAATAGCCCATAATCTAATTAGTCTTCCTTTTAATCTCTAAATTAATTCATAATTAATTTAAGACTAAAACTAATTAAATAACGTAACTTCATATTAATATATTATAACTTATAATATATTAATAAACATATGTGTATAACTCTCATAAAATTATCCATAATAGTTTGGATGAGATGCAACCCAAATGGACCATGTCGGTCGAGTCAAGTATATACCAAATAAGTTATGGACTTAGACATCTTATCCAACAGACTCCCACTTGGATAAGTCTAATAACTATATTTGCCTCTAACTTCAGGAACCAACCAGCAATCGTAGCTCTCAAAAACTCCCTCGAACTATGAAGACTCTGTTGAACTATGAAGCTCCATTTTAGATAAGTGATCACATAATCCTCTGTTCTCTTGATATCAGTCGGACAAAAACATGGAACTATGTCTTGCTTATTGTCTGGCAGTTGTTTCTCGATTTTCCGATTGACAAAGAACTTTACTGAACACATCGGTTTAGTTCTGACCGGGCTCGGTACATGGGTCAACATAAAATCATCGAGGGGCCCATATATCGCTTCTATTTCTAGAAGGAACAGATAAACTTCAACTGATATGATTGTTATACTACTTATTGAATTGTACACAAAGGCACATTTTATAACATCAAGTTACTGATGCGTTTACGTACAATCAATGCACAACCAACTTATAGGTAACAACTCATATCTCTAGGTTTGAAGATTTATATGATATTATCGTCTCACGATCACTCGAGATAAATTCCATGAAGTGGTACAAGTGAGCGTGGGTTTATACCAATACTCATAACTTATGAGTACTCATGAATGTTGCAGCAACCATTGCCATGTTTAAACACCTTTAAGGCAACTACAAACCCAATTCATGACAATCTTGATTCATACCTACTTCCGACGTACGATCGATTGTGGAGGTTTGAATAAATTAATTATTCTGGAAGTCAAAACATGCAAAACTGAAACAATAGTAAATAATTGACAATGATAGTAACACTTTACTCATAAATAAATCACAAATTTTATTCATCATCAAACGTCGATTACATTTTACAAGTTTCAGGAAAACTATCTAATCTGTAAAACTAATATCGTCCCTCAGACCGATGCGTCTCGCATGCTGAAAATGCTTAACCCTCGTCAGTCCCTTCGTAAGGAGATCTGCAGGATTCTCATCCGATGATATCCTCCTTGTCACAAGGAGTCCTTCTTCAGTCTTGTGTCTTATGAAGTGATATTTTCTGTCAATGTGTCGGGATCTGCCATGATCTCTTGGTTCCTTGGCTAAGGTAACCGCACTATTGTTGTCACAGAAAATCTCTATAGGTTCCTTAATAGCTGGTACAACTCCAAGGTCTCCGATGAAGTTCTTTAGCCATATCGCCTCCTTCACTGCTTCACTCGCTGCTATATACTCTGATTCACAAGTCGAATCAGCCACCGTCTCCTGCTTGGAACTCTTCCAAGAAATTGCCCCTCCATTTAAGGTAAAGATCCAGCCTGACTGAGAGCGGAAATTATCCCTATCAGTCTGAAAACCAGCATCACTATACCCTAATATTCTCAAGTCATCACTGCCACCAAGGGTAAGGATCCAATCCTTAGTCCTCCGCAGGTACTTGAGAATGTTCTTTACCGCGGTCCAATGAGCCTTGCCAGGGTTCCCCTGATACCTGCTGACCATGCTCAAAGCAAATGCCACATCAGGACGGGTACACGTCATAGCATACATGATCGAGCCAACTGCGGAAGCATACGGTAATTGGCTCATCTCAGCTATCTCTGCCTTTGTACTCGGACTTTGAGTCTTACTCAGTTTGTTATTGCTTTGGATCGGTAAATCTCCTTTCTTGGAATTCTCCATGTTGAACCTTTTCAACACCTTATCCAAGTAGATACTCTGACTAAGTCCAATTAGTCTTCTACTCCTTTCTCTTAATATCCTTATCCCTAGGATATAGGTAGCCTCCCCTAGGTCCTTCATAGCAAAGCACTTCCCAAGCCAGGACTTAACCTCCTGCAAGGTTGGGATGTCATTTCCTATGAGTAGTATGTCATCCACATACAGTACCAAGAAGCTAACTATACTCCCACTAGCTCTGACATACACGCAAGACTCATCTTCGCTTCTCAAGAAGCCAAACTCTTTTACCTTCTCATCAAAACAAAGATTCCAGCTACGAGATGCTTGTTTTAATCCATAAATGGATTTCTCAAGCTTGCATACTCTATTAGGGTACTCTGCATTGACAAAACCCTCTGGCTGATTCATGTACACATCCTCAGCCAACTTTCCATTAAGGAAAGCGGTTTTGACATCCATTTGCCATATTTCATAATCATGAAATGCTGCAATGGCTAACATAACCCTAATAGACTTAATCTTTGCTACCGGCGAAAAGGTTTCATCATAATCAACACCTTGAGTTTGAGTAAAACCCTTCGCAACCAGTCGAGCCTTATAAGTATGCACTTTTCCTTCCATGTTTGTCTTCTTTTTGAAGATCCATTTGCACCCGACTGTTTTACGGCCTGGTACATTGTCAACCAAGTTCCAAACTTGATTGTCATACATGGACTGTATCTCACTGTCCATAGCCTCCTTCCATTTAGCAGACTCCGGGCCTGCCATGGCTTCCTTAACATTGCTAGGTTCATCCAAATTTACTAGTGTACTATCACTAATAAACGTATCACCTTCCGTAGTAATATGAAAACCATAATAAAACGAAGGTGTGTTCCTAACCCGTGTGGAACGCCTCGGAGGTAGAGACTCGTCAGCTGGATCAACAGGAGTTTCCTCCTCAGGTTCATTGCTAGTGTCTGAGGTTCCTTCACCAATTGATTCTTGAATTTCTTCAAGATCAATCTGCCTCCCACTGTCTCCTTGGCTTATAAATTCTTTCTCGCGAAAGATCCCTCTTCGTGCTACAAAGACCACATTCTCACTGGGTCTGTAGAAGAGGTAACCGAAGGATTTCTGTGGGTAGCCGATGAAAATACACCTTTCACTTCGGGGTTCAAGCTTATCATGAGTTTCACGCCTCACGAAAGCTGCGCAACCCCAAATTTTGATGTGGTCCAAATTGGGAACCTTCCCAGTCCACATCTCATGAGGTGTTTTGGTAACCTTCTTTGTAGGGACTAGATCAAGGATATGGGCGGCAGTCTCTAAGGCATACCCCTAAAAAAAGATTGGTAACGAAACTCGACTCATCATAGAGCGAACCATGTCCAACAAAGTTCGATTACGCCTCTCAGCTACACCATTCAGCTGTGGTGTCCTGAGAGGAGTCAATTGTGAGACAATCCCACACTCCTTAAGATAGTCAAGGACCTCGGTGCTAAGATACTCACCACCTCGATCGGATTGAAGCATCTTAATGTTCTTGCCCAATTGATTTTCTACTTCTTGTTTGAATTCCTTAAACCTTTCAAAGGCTTCTGACTTATGTTTGATTAAGTAGACATACCCGTATCTACTAAAATCATCAATAAAAGTCACATAATACCGATTAGCATCCCTTGTGGCGGTTTTGAATGGCCCACATACATCGGTATGTATTAGGTCCAATAAACCCTCACCCTCTCACAAGTTCCAGTGAAGGGTGATTTTGTCATTTTTCCAAGTAGACAAGATTCACAACTATCATCCGATTTAAGGTCGAATGATTCCAAGACTCCACTCTTTTGGAGTTGGCCTATGCGTTTCTTGTTTACATGTCCAAGACGACAATGCCACAATGATGCTTTATCTAGGATAGTAGAAGAATCAATATACAACACATTATTTCCTAAGTTGTCTACAATCGACACAGTTTCATACACACCATCACAAGGTAACGCTTTAAAATAAAACACATTATTAAAGAAAGCATCAATACCACCACATTCATTATCAAACGAAAAGGTAAAACCTTGTTTGTACAATGCATGAAAAGAAATAATATTCCTCGCCATTTCAGACAAGTACACACATTTATTCAAATCTAATTTTAACCCATTATTCAGCAACAAAGTATAAACTCCAATCTTGGAAACAGGTGAAGCCTTCCTATTCCCCATGATCAAGTTTATCTTCCCGTGCTCCACATTCGCACTTATTCTTAGGCCCTGCAAATCAGAACATATGTGAATACCACATCTTGTATCAAGCACCCAAGAGTTAGAATATGTTGAGTAATTAGACAATATAGTGTAAATACCTGCATGGGTGGGTTTCACTTTTCCATCCTTTAGATCCTGCAAGTACTTAGGGCAGTTTCGCTTCCAGTGTGCCTTTTCATGGCAATAAAAGCATTCAGCATCCTTGGGAATGGCAGAAGGGGTGACAGAACCGCTCTTGGTCTTTGATGAGGAGCCTTAAAGAGACTTTCCCTTGGTACCCTTCGAAGGGTGCTTCCTCTTCTTCCCTTTTCCTTGCCCAATAGCCAAAACAGGGGTAGATGTTGGAGTAGGAGTAGTAGAGGTAACAACCGCCTTACCCTTAAGACCGGATTTTGCGGTCTTCAAGAGTCCTTGAAGCTTGCTGAGAGTAACTTCCTCCTTGGTACCCTTCGAAGGGTGCTTCCTCTTCTTCCCTTTTCCTTGCCCAATAGCCAAAACAGGGGTAGATGTTGGAGTAGGAGTAGTAGAGGTAACAACCGCCTTACCCTTAAGACCGGATTTTGCGGTCTTCAAGAGTCCTTGAAGCTTGCTGAGAGTAACTTCCTCCTTGTTCATATGATATGTCATTCGAAAATGATCATAACAAGAAGGCAAGGAGTACAAAATGATGTCAATTGCCAACTCCTCAGGGATGTTAACATTCAGCTTCAGCAAACGGTCCACATACCTTTGCATCTTTTGCATGTGACCCGTGATGGATTCACCGTCCTTCACGCGGGTTGTTATTATGGAGGAGATTATTTCATACTGCTCCTGACGAGCACGCTGATGGTACCTTTCCATCAGGTCTTGGTGCATCTCAAAAGGGTAGAAATTTTCATACGACTTTTGGAGCTCGGCTGTCATCGTGGCCACCATGATACATGCCACCTTAGTAGCATCTCTCTCATGAGTCCTGAATTCAGCGATATCCTCAGGAGTAGCAGTAGACTCATCAAGTTCTTTTAACTCCTTATCGAGGACATATTCTTTGTCCTCATAACGAGTAACCATCCTGATGTTCCTAATCCAATCCATGAAGTTGGAACCATCAAAGATGACCCTCCCACAAAGATTCATGAGAGAGAAAGAACCAGTTGGGTTGGAGCCCGAAGCATTAGTGTTAGAAGACATCTGAAAGAAGAGAGTAAGTTTAAATTAGATATATAGAATCCTTAATAAGACACCCAAATGTAATATTAAGGCTAGGATCCAATCACAATATATTACACTTAGAAGAGGGATGCCGTAATCTAAGTAATACTATATTTGAAAGGTAGGTGAATGACGATTCACCAATTTCCACCATGAAAACGAAATGATTTATTAGGTTTAATTGGATTTGAAATTCCTAGATTGTGCCCTTCAATGGCATGTTTCAATCTCGATTGTGCCCTTCAAGTTTTGTGACTGGGATGCCGAGGATCACAAAACAAGGTGTGAATAACCATGCTAATTCACTTGGTACCCTTAATATTATCACCTAATCAATGTGCCGGTTAACCACACACGCTCCATTGATCTATGACAAACATTAAGTCACCCTTCGTGATCCTTACTAGTCCTAGTTAGTGTGCCGGTTAACCACACACGCTCCACCAACGACTTGGTAACGTACAAAGTGTGAATTCCATGGACTAGCACCATGTTCACATTTTTCCTAAGGTAACTAAGATTGGGAATTAAAAGAGTTTAGTTACTTTATAATAATCATTATACTTTTAATGAGGATTTAAAGTCATTGTTCTACCCGTTCGGCTAACGACCCTCCACCGATCAAGCAAGCGGTGGTTGAGACTATACACCCATTAAGTCGCCATTTTATAGGCAACAACCTTATACCCACCTTATAGACCGGCTTCGTGAATGAGGCCTACTAACGGTAAAACGACTTATTCTTGTACATATATATAATAATTAACCATTAATGTTATAAATAGTATAAGGGTTGAATTTTAACTATTAAAACTCTAAGGGTTGGAATTAAAGTTTATTAAAGTGTGTGAAACTTTACAAATTCCAAAACTTGAGGGAAAGTTTTGTAACTTTGCAAAACTCTTCATTTCATAACTTATGAATTAAAGGTTCATAAAAATGAAGACACTTCATTTTCATGTAACTTATGAGTTTTAAGTGTGTGTTAAATAAGAGTGACCTTTGGAAATCCATAACTTGAGGAAAAATTATGGACTCCATTAAAACACATAAATGATCAAGAATTAATCCTAAACAATTCAGCAAATAATTCCTATCATTTTCTAAATTCATAAGAACATGAACATGATCATCAGAAATTCAAGAATTATATGAACACATAAATCATGGAATTTTGATATATGCTATTGTAAATGGATTAGAACAACCATTACACCAACTAAAATAAGTTTTATAACACCAAAACAGTTTAGGGTAATGTTTCTAGTCCATTTCCAGCAGCAAAAGTCGAAAAACTGCACTCTTTCGATCCTACTCGTCGAGTGCATGAACTTACTCGACGAGTAGGTTGAAGTTTGCCTTGGACTCGTCGAGTCCCCCTAATGGACTCGGCGAGTCCACCATGCAGACAGCAACGATTTCAACTTTTTTCACTATTTTGCATCAAGTATCTAACAAGCAAGCCTAGGCTCTGATACCACTGTTGGGTTTTGAGGAATCTAACACTTCCTAAGTTTGCATGAAACCCTAATAAACCTTCGATCTATGTTTGTCTAAATACATGCAAAATAATAAATTTTCCAAGGTTTATAACCTATCTAACATGGCATGGGGAACATTTCAGCATAAAAGAGTTAGAAGAGATTACATACCTTTTGGTGAGTTTGGTTCTAAGGAGTTTGAGGGCCAAGCACCAATAGTGTGAATGCCTCAAATGGAATCACAAAACACCACAAACTCTTGGAAAACTTTGAGAGAGTATACACACTTGTATAAATTCGGCCACACACATGCACACACACACTAGTTCACTAGTTTTTCCTTAGGCTCCATTTCATGCTCCATAAGCATGCTTATATAGTGTGCATGGTTAGGGTGAAACCCTAATAACCCATGTCTTTTCCTTTCCAAGGATCCATGGGTTAAAAGCTCCATGGATCATCCATGGACTTCCATATAAGCCTAGCCCATTAACAAATGAGCATTAGCCCACACTATATAAAACAAATAGCCCATAATCTAATTAGTCTTCCTTTTAATCTATAAATTAGTTCATAATTAATTTAAGACTAAAACTAATTAAATAACGTAACTTCATATTAATATATTATAACTTATAATATATTAATAAATATATGTGTATAACTCTCATAAAATTATCCATAATAGTTTGGATGAGATGCAACCCAAATGGACCATGCCGGTCGGGTCAAGTATATACCAAATAAGTTATGGACTTAGATATCTTATCCAACACACCATACTGAAAAACACCACAATATCTCCGATACTTCCCACTAACTCGGGAACCAACTCTCAACCCAACCCTAGAGGTTATGGTTTCCCTGATACGCGTATGCGTCCTGTGGTTTCAGTAGTACGGGCCCATACTACCTTCCACACCTACCCATATTTGTATGAAGTACTACCACAACACCCTAGTGAAAACGTACATAACAAACGCTCAACCCTCACTATTAGAGGAACACTGGAAATCTCTCACAAGGAAACCCTAGGCTAACAGGCATCATAAATCAGGCACCACATCATGAAATCCTGAAGATCCCTAGCCTAGCACTAGCATGCTGTTCTATCAAAGCTCAATAAAAACAAATATCATGTATGGTATTTTGGGGTTACTTACTGGCTCCGGCTGATCGTACCTCCGCGTCCTCCTTCACTTATTTTGAAACCATTTTAAATTCTCTTTTGAAAACCCTCCTCGATTTGAGACTGGAGTCACACGATTGTTCCTCCAATTCACTCAAACCAAGGATCTGATACCAACTTGTAACGACCAAAATTTTCAACAAAATTTAACTTTTCAAAAACAATCCATTTTAATCACGTTTTTACAAAAAGGTTTTCAATACATTTATTATCAGAGTATTCCCAGAACCATATCATAAAACACAAATTCGAGGAGCGGTACGATCACGCCTTTTCCTTGCCACGGTCTCCTAAACAACCTGAAAAACATTAAACCACAACTGTAAGCCCGAAAGCTTAGTGAGATACCCCCAAAATACCAACCACATATACCATACACATAACATGCTATATCATATTGAATCACAGAACAGCCATGCATATCGGGTCTACTGTGTGACTGGTCCGCCGTGTCGAGCCTTCAGTCCACCTGGTCCACCCTTCGAGTCCAGTCATGTCCCTTGAGTCTGCAGTGTGGTTGGTCCGCCCGCACCGGGCCTTCAACCCACCTGCTCCACTCTCTTAGTCTACAGTATGACTGGTCCGCCCGCATCAGGCCTTCAATCGACCTGGTCCACTCTCCAAGCCTCGGTACGTCTGGTCCACCCTCGTGGGGCCTACAGACTATCCGGACCGCTCGCTGGTCCTTCGAAATGACCGGTCAGCCCTGGGTATGTTGGCCTACAGCACAAAGCAGGACCCGCCTCAACCTAACTCCAGTCCAAACAACCATGTGCACATAAACATACAATCATATAAGAATTCATAGTCAACAAGCTGATCAAACAGATCACATAACATATCATTATCCTAACCAGGATACCGACCTAACCGGTCACTAGCATAGCATCACCCTACATATCAGGAAACCGACCTTAACCAGGTCTCTAACATATACCATTCTAGCTACCAGGATGCAAATATATCAAAGCAATAACATAACAACAAATACCCGGATCTCAATCCGATAAAGGGCCGGCCTTGGTGCCTTAGACCCTGTTGATATAGTGAGGATAACTCACCTCGCAACTGCTGACTGAAACGGATAAGATCACGCTGCTGCAACCTCCGACCCGAACTCCACCACTGTTAATACCCAAAAGACTGAGTTCAATAAATACCAATAATTACCAAATTACCCCTAGAAGTCAACTGGTCAACCCTTAGTCAAAGTCAACCTCCTGACTGACTCTACTCGCCGAGTCAACATAATGACTCGTCGAGTCCCCATGCTCAGAACTTCCCCAATCCGTGACTCAACTCGCCAAGTCACCCTGAGACTCGCCGAATCTCACAACTCTAAGTCCCCTCACACTCACTCACCGAGTCCTCCCTTGACTCATTGATTCATGACTTCACCAGAAGAAGTTTGAACCTCATGAGCAGACTCGCCGAGTCCAAGAACAGACTCAACGAGTCCGAGGCTATCTTCAACCTACTCGCCGAGTTGTTCTGCCAACTCGCCGAGTTCTAGTCCATCTTCAAGCAACTCACCGAGTACACCTTTGTGACTCGCCGAGTGCCTCTAGATCTTAACCCATGCAGAAGCATTCCAGGCCATGCAGATTATCCAAAACATAGATCTACCCTTATACAACCCATCCATCACGTAAAGTGGCAAACTTTACGTGAATCCAAAGAGACCTAGGCATTTTACACTCTAGGGATAGGGTTTGGGACAAGATAACTTCACCAAACACTCAAGAACAGGGACTTTAATGCACTCTAGGCCTTCTCCATTCCAGATCTGAGGTAGCAACCTCACATCTAACCTTCAAACTTAAGATACCACAATCTAAGCTTCCCTTACAACCCAAAAATGATGAATCTAGAAGAACACAACCCCAGAACGAGATATTACCTCAAAATGAAGCCCCCAACAGCAAGGAATCCGAATCTAAGCAAAGCCCCTTCCTCCAAGCCTCCTAACTCTCCAAGATCTTCTTCCAACTTTCTTCTCCAAGGCTCAAATGCAGTCAAAACCTTCACAAACGCATATCTAGGGTTTCTGGACTTCAAGGGAAGGTGAGGAGGCTAGGGAGAGGGTATAATGTCCTTTATATAGGTCTCATCCCCCGAATTTAGGGTTTTCTTCACACAGCACCTACTCGTCGAGTTCAGCCTTGGACTCGCCGAGTTGGCCACTTAACACGCGACCTCAGTCGCGACCCTACTCGCCGAGTCCTCCCATGGACTCGCCGAGTTACCCTTATACATTTTCACTTTTAGACCTTCAACTCTACTCTTGATATTCCGGGATGTTACACTTTCCCTTGCTAGACAACACCTCCAAGGTTGATAATGGCTCCTTCTCTCACTCCAAACGCTCAAGTGCACTAGGGTTTCGCTCAGGGGGATGGTGAGCACAAATGATGGCTATAAGGCCCTTTAAATAGCTCCCAAACCCGAGAAATTAGGGTTTCATTAAACAGCGCTAACTCACCGAGTCCACCATTGCGACTCATCGAGTCCGGTCATTAATCCGGGTGAGAAATCGCGTCTCTACTCGGCGAGTCTACGCACCAACTCGCCGAGTTCTTCCTCAAAACTCAAAATAAAAAGAATAAATATAATACCTGAAATTCCGGATGTTACAACTCTCCTACACTTGAATCCGACTTCGCCCTCAAAGTCTCATCCCTGGAATAGCTCCGGATGCTGCACACGCATCTCACGCTCCGGTTCCCACGTAAGCTCCGACCCCTTCCGATGCTACCACTGTACTTGAACTAGAGGCACCCCCTTGTTCCTCAGAACCTTGATCTTCCGATCCACAATCGCAACTGGTCTCTCCGCGTAGTTCAGGCTCGCATCCACCAGAGTGTCCTCTAACAGCACTACCGCCGACTCGTCGGCTATACACTTCCTCAACTGAGACACATGGAAAGTATTATGGATCCGCTCCAATTCTGCAGGTAGCTCCAAGCGATACGGCACCTTGCCCACCTTCTCGATTACTCTGAACGTCCCGATATACCGGGGCCCTAGCTTGCCCCTCTTCATGAATCGGATCACTCCTTTCCAAGGAGATACCTTCAGGAGAACATAGTCACTGACCTAAAACTCAAGCTCGAATCGTCTTCTATCCGCATAACTCTTCTGGTGGCTCTGAGCGGTTAACAATCTCTGTCTGACCCGTTGTATCTGCTCTGTCATTTGCAGCACAATCTCTCTACTTCCCATCACACGCTGCCCTACTTCTCTCCAGCAAATGGGGGTCCGACACCTCATCCAATATAACAGCTCAAAGGGCGGCATACCAATGCTCGAATGATGGCTGTTGTTGTAGGAAAACTCCACTAAGGGCAAATACGTGTCCCAGCTTCCGCTGAAGTCTAGCACACATGCTCGTAGCATGTCCTCGAGCGTCTGAATCATCCACTCACTTTGTCCGTCAGTCTGCGGGTGGTACGCGGTACTAAAATGCAACCTCGTACCTAACTCCTCATTGAATTTCTTCCAAAATCTGGAAGTGAAACGCACATCTCGATCTGAAACATTTGAGATTGGCACCCCATGTCGTGATACCACCTCTCTCACGTACAATTCTGCCAACCTCTCAGCAGAAGAGCTCTCGCTGATGACAAGGAAGTGAGCGCTCTTCGTCAACCTGTCCACAATCACCCAAATTGCATCGACACCCCTAGCAGTCCTCGACAACTGGGTGATAAAATCGAATTTGATTTGTTCCCACTTCCATTCGGGAACCTCCAACGGCTACAAATTACCATGTGGTATCTAGTGCTTGGCCTTAACCCTACGGCAGGTTAAGCACCTCTCAACAAACCACGCAACATCCCTCTTCATACACGGCCACCAATACTCTCTTCTCAGGTCTAAATACATCTTAGTGGCCCCAGGATGGATCGAGAATTTCAACCGATGAGCCTCTTCCATCAAAATGGTACGCGTCCCTCCCACAAACGGAACCCATATACGCCCCTCAAATGTCATAAACCCCTGACCATCGGTAACGAACTCCGATACCACCCCAACAACTCGCTCTCGCTTCTAGTTCTCTGACCTCATGGCCTCAGCCTATGCTCCATGAATGGTATCCAACACCGAAGCCATCTTCGTCAATCGCAAACATACATCTCGCAATGGGACGCTCTCCGTCCTGTGACTCAGTGCATCGACTATGACATTAGCCTTGCCCAGATGGTACAGGATCTCACAATCATAATCCTTGACCACATCCAACCACCTCCTCTTCCGCATATTTAGGTTAGGCTGATCCATCAAATACTTCAGGCTCTTATGGTCCATGTATATCGTACACCGAACCTCGTACAGATAGTGACGCCAAATCTTAAGGGTGAACACCACTGCCCCCAACTCTAGATCATGGGTGGGATACCTCGTCTCATGAGGCTTCATTTGCCTCGATGCGTATGCTATCACATGCCCTCTCTGCATCAGCACCGCTCCCATCCCCAAGATCGACGTATCACAGTATACCACAAAGTCCTCTATTCCCTCCCGGAGGGCTAACACTGGGGCTTCACAAAACTTTTGGCGAAGCGTCTCAAAGGAGGCCTGCTGCTCGGGGCCCCATGAAAAAGCGACACCCTTCCGGGTCAACTTGGTGTGTAGCACTGCAATCTTAGAGAAATCCCTGATAAATCTCCGATAATAACATGCCAATCCTAAGAAACTCCTGATCTCGGAGGGTGACTTCGGCACCTCCCAACCCATCACTGCCTCAACATTTGTCGGGTCGACCAATATCCCTTTCTGGTTAACGAGATGCCCTAGGAACTGGACCTCTCGCAACCAGAAATCACACTTGGAGAATTTGACATAAAGCCTCTCCGATCTCAGAACTCCGAGGATCTCCCTCAAATTGTGATATCCCAAAAATACAAGCCAAAAATTTCATTTTTAAATACGTCATCATAAAACCAACAGTGTAATAAAACATCCGTAATATCATGTCATATCAAAACAATAGTAGAAATAATCAAACGTGTTATCATAAAATAATATCAGAGTGTAATCCCAAAGATCTCATGTGTGGAAAACCATAGTGTGATGCGTTGCGATCAACCCAGCTCCTTTCCTTTAAACACGAAGTACCTGAAACCAAAACTGAAAACCGTAAGCACGAAGCTTAGTGAGTTCCCCCATCATACCACATACCATATAATAACATAACATACATATATTGTCAGGCATTTCTGGGGTGCCCGACCTACCCGGTACTGCCTTTCTGGGGTGCCGACCTACCCATGTCAAGCCATTCTGGGGTGCTGACCTACCCATGTCGAGCTATTCTGGGGTGCTGACTACCCTTCGGTCCTAACAACCGAACCTCGGGGACTATTTCACCCCCTACTACTACTATCACATATAACATAACACAAACATAATATCAGACATATCTGGGGTACCTGAACTACCCTTTGGTTGTAACAACCGAACCTCAGGGACTATTTCACCCCCTACTACTACTATCACATATAACATGACACAAACATAATATCAGACATATCTGGGGTGCCTGAACTACCCTTCGGTCCTAACACCCGAACTCGGGGAGTGATCCCCACCTACTACCTCTATGGCATATAACATAACAAGCTAGCATACAAACATATCATCACATACTGTCAGACGTACTAGGGGTGTCTGACTACCTTTCGGTCCTAACACCCGAACTCGGGGACTGATCCCCACCTACTACCTCTATCGCATATAACATAATAAGCTAGCATACAAACATATCATCACATACTGTCAGACGTACTTGGGTGTCTGACTACCCTTCGGTCCTAACAACCGAACTCTACTACTATCACATACAACATATCATGCTAGCATATAACATATCAGGTAGTAGAAAACCTAGATGATATCACAAAGACAATCATTTATCATACATCTCTTACTGGTGGGCCAGCATTGTGGCCTTAGACCGACCGCTACTGTAAGGAAACTCACCTGAAGTAGAAATCACTGAATAACCACTTAACTGATTGAGATGGACTATCCAGCTCCTTAAACACCTACAACCCACATCAATATTTTATACTTAGCTTATGCTTCAAAAATATTCCTTAATATTACTTAGTATCATACTTATTTTCATTATTAATAAATAATGCCTTGATCGATGTACCCTTCCAAATCCCATCAAATATTCTTGTGTGCATTTAGTTCATATGACCATTAGCTAATAAATAGTTAAATAACTTATCGATTTAGATATAATTTGAGCCCACGTACTTTTGCTAGAGCTTAATTCAAGTCTCATCTATAAATGTGTTTCATTTAATCATTTATTCAATCCATATATTTCAAATTATCATTCCATTAAATTACAAATAAATTTCACAGCCATAGATTATAATCCCATTTAGATTAATTATGTTCTTCAACAATCCCGATTCACATAGTCAATTACATGCCACCAGCCCATGATACGCATCAACCCATTAGCCTATGATACTCATCAACCCATTAAAGCCCATCAGGAGCTCAATTAGTGTAGCTAGCTTCCAGGCGGCGCACCAGAGAAATCCTTCGACGGTGGTTGGATTCTTCGCTCACCAGGAAATGCAACTCTACAACCAAATTATGAGTTCTAAAAACCCATTCTCCAACAGATACCGATTTCCAAGCCTTCATTCTGGCCATTGGAGACTAGTACCTCGTCTTTTTCCCTACTGTTGCTGCTGGATGTCCCAAAACAGTCACCAGAAAAGCATTAGGCCAAGAAAACGAAATCAAAACTCATCAATTAGTCTCTCTCTAATTGAAGTCACCGGTGAGGGTTAAGAGGTCAAAGGATAAACTGAGCCTTACCTGCCCTTACTGCTATGGAGAGCATACGGGATTCATCGAGTCCCACGAAATTTTCAGAGGATAACGTATCCACCGGAAGGCGCATCCCCACCAGGTTCATGGTGTCGCGTAGAACTGTTCCTGACAGAATGATCTCGTTCTCGCTAAACTATCCCCACAACTTTCTCTCAACTAACGATCCAGTGAAAGTTCTGAATGATGCCATAGACTAGTAATTACATCCCTTTTACACTTGATGATAAAACCAATCGAACAGATCAGAAATGATGACCTTATACCTGAAATCAACACCTCGCATGGAGCCCTTCGTTGCTATTTCTCACTCTCTCTATGGTTGTTTCTGGCGAGAGTTGAGGCCGGCAGTGAAACATGGCAATGGCAGCTTCACCCTTCCTAATACGATTTCTTTGTGAGGCTCACTTCCTAACCCTAACTCTCATTACAATAGTATATATAAGAAGTTGTGGTTAAACATCCAATTGCCTTCAAGGAGACGTGCTTCTTGCATGATAGAGAAAAGGGAAGGATGTACCAGATCCTGTGGGGTAGCAGGGGAGGAAGAAAACGCAGAACCACAATCTGGCAGTTACGGTCCCTAGGGTTTAGCCTTATGACAAAATCTACCCTAGATGGAAATAACTCCTTAAAACTAATTTCTTCATAATTACAATTTAAACCCTCTGCTTATATGCTTAACTTGTACTTACTAATTATTGTTTTACTTTATTTACTATCATTGTTAAATATCAAAGTTTATTAAGTTTGTATTTTAAAATTTTTTATTTATTTCACTTAGCTTTCTAATACCATATAATTCGCTAAACCCCATTTTTATAAAAAGGTAATGATAATAAATAATTACATATGACGAAAAAATAGGGCATTACAATTCTCCCCCACTTAAATTAGATTTCGTCCTTGAAATCATTCCTTACCACTCCTTACACGCCCAACCACTCTAGTATCATGACCAACAACATGGGCACACCCTAGTCTTCCTAGGGTAGTCCTGACCCATCTTCGTAAGGCCCTAAATTACGTAGATGAACTAATTCCTCGCAACAAAATAACATCTACTCAGTGTAAAATTTGTCCTCTCGAGATGGTATAAATCCCCGACAGACCCCTCATACTGAATCATTTTTGTTGAATCTATTCTTTTTATCCCTCAACAGACTACTCAACTTCTGATAACTCGAGGTTCCTACTATAAAACAGGGTCACATACCAAATTATCCTTCAATAACACTTAGACTCGGCCAAAGCTCAACTAATTCCACTGCGAGTGACTTGGCATACCCCAAACAATCTGTCATTCCATCCGAACTTGCAACCCCAAACATAAATACTAATACTGCCCAAACGCTGAAACTGCTCGAACACTGAACTGCTTGAAGCAGTATGCTGCCACATGGCTGCTTCCCACAAGCTACCGAGACCTCATGGGTCTCAATTCGCTCGCCAATCATCTGAAATATTGTGTTCCAGCCCGGCTGCGGAGCCAAAGGACCCCCACTTAGTCGCCTCACATGGCTTCTGAACGAATTCCTTCTCCGTAACTAGTTGCAACTAGTTATCATTCCACTGTGACTAAAAACTTTCTGATCTAACCGATCGGATCCATACATCGAATCCTGTCATCATCAAATCCAAGACTAAAACTGATTGCTACCTGACCAATGGTAGCCTTATCTCACACATCTTGAAGCAGTCCATTGCTTCTCTGATCTCATAATTGTAGTGACCTACCTACAGTCTCATTACTAGCATAACCAGATCTAATCCGTTTGGTGAAATCCGAATTCCAATCAGTGGATTTCCATATCCTCACTGCTACACACGAACATGTGGGTACTACTGTTCCTTCCGCGTCCTAAGAACGTGCTCAAGCTATCTACCAACCTAGTGAATGCTACGGCTACACCCGCAGTCTTACAACACTTTCCAAACTATTTAATTGCTAGTGAATGCTACGGCTACCCCCGTAGTCTTACAACACCTTCCAAACTATCTGACTGCTAGTGAATGCTACAGCTACCCCAGTAGTCTTACAACAGTTCCCAAACCAAGTTGAACACGCACTCGACCTAACCCTCAACTGAACTCGAGTCCTAACCGAGACTCTAACCTGGTTCCCGAAACCTGTTATCACATGACTCCACTGTATCAGTACCGCACCCATGCCCATGATCAAAGTGTCACAGTAACCCACGAAATCATCTAAAACCTCTGCAATGGTGAGAATAAGTGCCTCGCACAACTGCTGTCTGAGAGTCTCGAAGGCTGCCTGCTGCTCAGGCCCCCAATGAAAGTGTTGGGTTATGAGCATTCTAACACTCCTAAGTGTACATGCAACCCTAAATACCTTGGATCTATGTTTTCTCTATTATACATGCAAATATGAACATCCAAGGTATTATCCTAATCTAGCATACAAAATAATGGATATAACAAGATAGAATACATACCTCTTTGATAGTGCTTGTCTTCATGAAGCTTGAGTGCTTAGTGCCCCAAGTGTGACACCTCAAATGGTTCACACAACACCATAAGCACTTGGAATAACTTAGAGAGAAATTAGAACACTTCATGAAATCGTGTAGCCCTCTCTAGAATAATCTAGTGACCGATTTTGGGAAGAATAATATCTTTATATAGTGTTACAATTAGGGTAAACCCTAATTGTCATGACTTTCCATTTCCTTGGATCCATGGGTTCAAATACACCATGGAGCATCCATGGAGCATCATATGGGTTTTGGCCCAACTAGATAATCCATGGAGCATTAGCCCACTATATAAGTATGGATGATTTACACAATCAACCCATATATTTAATTAGTCTTCTTTTGATCACTTAATTAATCCTAGATAAATTCTTGATCAATACTAATTAAATAATCTTATTATTCTTATTATTAATATACTAGAACTTATAATATATTAATAACCATAAGTGTCTTATTTCTCTCATTATAGTCTATCCAAGTGCATGATGCCATGCAACCCAAATGGACCATGCCGGGTCGGGTCAAGTCTTACCAATTATAGTTATGGACTTAGACATTAATCCAACAGTCTCCCACTTGGATAAGTCTAAAACTATTATTGCGTATGACTTCAGGAACCAACTAGCAATCGTAGCTCTCAAAAGCTTCTGTCGAACTCTGACCTTGTAGATGAACTCTGATTTTTGTCAACGACTTGTCCATTTAGATAAGGGATCATATATTCCTCCATTCTAGATATCATATGGACTGAGACATGGATTATAATCATTCTCTCTGTCCATTTGTTGTTTCCTGATTTCTGATTTATGACGACTGACTAATTGAACAAATCAAATCAGTCCTGGCCCGGCCGAGCACTTCCATTTGTCATCATCAAATCATCGAGGGGCCCACAGATATCGCTTTTATCCCGAAGGTAAAAGGAATGGATAAACTTCGACTCATATGGCTTGTTCTACTACTTGTTGAATCATACACAAAGGCACGTTTTATAGCACCGAGTTACCAAATGCAGTTTCGTGCAATCAATGTACAACCAACTCATAGTAACAACTCATATCTCTAGGTTTGAAGAATATAAGATATTATCGTCTCATGATCACTCGTGATAAAATCCATGAAGTGATTCCAATGAGCGCGGGTTGAATCCAATACTCAGAACTTATGAGCACTCATGAGTGTTGTAGCCCTTTGTCCAACAACTTAGACCTCTACAAGCCAACCCATGACAGTCTTAATTCATATCTACTTCCAACATATGACCGACTGTGGATGGTTTGAATAACTTAGTCATTCCGGAAGAATAACCTAGTTTATTCGGGAAGTCAAAACATGCAAAGTGAAACACAATAATAATTGAATCCAATATGGTCTCAGAACTTATGAATATAAATAAAACTCCTTTTATTTATCACCATATGATTACACATTATTCATTGTATATTGTTTCAGCTATCAACATTATTCTTGAATTTGAAACAATAGTTGTCCCATGCTCCAAGCATGCACACTATGTTTTTCTAAACAATAGTCATGCCATACACCAAGTATGCATAATATGTTTGTCTATGATCTTTATTTTTGTGAACTAGATCAAATGAACATAACTTCAATGATTCTCTTTTCACACTCCCAAATCCTTACTGCAAATGCAAGAATTCCAAATTCATGTCATTTACTGAAATCTGTTAGATTCTAAACTTATATGCATCGATCCTCTTGTAATGATTATGCACAAAGTCAAAAAGACTTAACAACAATCATTACAGAGCATTCCAAAGGAGATCAACTCCTTGGAACCATCCTTCTTGCATTAAGTTTCCTTAATCTTACACAGATTGAAAATTCTAACTTTGAAACATTTCCAGATTCCATTTCGACTATCACTTCTGAACAAGAGTTGCCTCCTTACAGATTATGTCAATATGGTCCTTCCAGAATTATCACTATACTTCCAATTGTCCTTGAGAAACCAGTCTTTGGTAAACCTTAGATTGTCCTCGACAATTGTTTAATCCTTTTAGTCATATCCAGTTCTAAACCTTTTCCATTCTTAACGCCCTAGGCATTTGGAAAATTTTAGAAAGGATGAATATAGCACATGTAATCGGTCCTATATCCGAAGCATATGGGACACGATTCATGATGTCTCACATAAAGACTAAACCAGTCTTTTGCTATAACATTTCCATTTCTATTTGCCAAGTTCTCATAATTCAGATTATGAAAAGGGATGCCGTAATCATAATCGAATTTAAGAACGCAAATAATGGACCCATATATAGAATTTCCTTATGTTGAGCCATTCCAACATGAAATTCATATATATCCTTGACTAAATGATTAAAACCTCACAATCTAAGCTTATAGATTTGAGATGAAGTATAATTTCCTCTCCCTTAATTATAGCAAAACAACTTTTTTCCCAATTGAAACCTTTTGTTTTCTATAATTAACATTGCTAGCTTGCAATACTTATTGTAATTATCATGCTCCCACTAACATGATGATTATTAGCATAACACTTATGCTCCCACTAGCTTTGACATGTACTCAGAAATCAGCTGGACTTCTAGAAATCAATACTTTATTGACTTACCAAAGTTCAGATTTCTGATACTAGATTGTTTTGATAAGACTTTATCAAAAACATACACCTTCCCTTAGATAGCTCATGGGTGTGTCAAAACAATTTTAAGAACTATGAAAAGGGATGCCGTAATCATAGTCTTGATTGTTTTGACCTTTGCCATTTCTCACAAGTCCAAGTTAGTGTGCCGGTAAACCACACACGCTCCACTAACGACTTTGAGAATGCAAATATCACAATTGCTATCTAGCTAAAATCTACTTAGTGGAAGTGTTTCCTCACCATCATTTTCATGAATCGGAGAGAAACCTTATGACACTTAGATTTAATGGTGTATGAGTTCCTACCCATATGAATTTGTCAAAACCATAATCACAAGACAAGGATAATGACAAATCCAAAACCATATGGATTGAACTCAATCTTAATTTCTTGCCACCTGGCAGCTCAAGGGCCTACCATTGCTTCCAAGTTGTTGTGCAACACATTGAGAACTCTAAGAACTCATATGCGAAGCCAACTTTAACTAGAATGGGCACAAAATATGTCAACACGATAGGTTATAAACCTTAAGTCGTGTGCTAGTGAAGAACTTTAGGTTTTTATTCTTGATTAGTTCTTGAGACTTTCAAGACCTTTAAGACTCCCACTGTCCTCTTGACATATAAGACTTCCTTGTCAAACATTCAAGAGATAGTGTGGATTCTAATCAAGACAAACACTTCACACAATTGGCCTAAGTTGGTCTTTGTTTTATCCAAAACATCACAATTTACCAATTTCAAATGTACAAGAGTAGAAAACTTTTACTCTTACATTTGTCAAGTGTTTTAAACCTTCTTTAAGACATGTCACTCAAATTACAATCTTGGAGTATGACTCTAAGACTTGTATTGGAACGAAGTATGACTCATCTTCTTGATTTAACCATTTCAACAATTTCAAGATCCCTTCTTCTTAGTCATAAGAATGCACTAAGACTTCCTTAGAGAACTAATTTTGATATGGTTTCTTAATCATTAAGATGATCACAAAACTGATACTAAAGTACTCTCCCATCTTTTCAGATTCGAGAAACTTTTATCCTTCTGCCTAATTTGATTCTTCTTATCCGCTCTGCTATGCATTGAAACCTTTTCCAATGTCTCAGAGTTACACTTAAGCTTGTAAGTATAATCATATTTACTGAGCTTTAGTAAACTATGACGAATAGCCTTACATCTTTTGTGGTGGACTTAATCAGTGCACATGACTATGTACTCGATCCCTTAGTCCATTACTTGACTCACACATCCATGTGAATAAGTAATTAGTCTTAATTTTTTTTCCAATACTTGAAAGTTCTCATTCATCATGCTATACAACTTGCATGATTCCAAGTCCCGGTCCAATTGAGACTTTGGATGATGAGAATCTTTCCTTGTTTGGTAAATTTAGACATTACCACAAATGAAAGAATCAATTTCATATTTCCACTCTTGCTATTCATGGAATCATATAAGCAACAATTTTTCCTCAAATGCCATTGTAAGGATATTTTAAAATAAATAAAATCAAAAATTTTCTTTTATTTTAAAACTATGCGGAAAAACTTATCCTTACAATTCATATGAAAACTTGTTGTTATCTATTCCTTAGCAATATCTCATAACTCCTAAGAAGTAGCTCAAGAATCCGATCTTCAAACTACGCGATAGAAATCCATCTATGCGATCAGATTCAGCATATTCTTTCTTTAAGTTCCTTTACTTTTCTTTGATTCTTAAAACATCACCATGTGACCCAGTCACATCATGTATAAGGAATCTCAGAATAGAAACTTAACAGAGTTAGAGTAGTGGACTTTTACCTGAAGTAGAGTCAATCTTATTGACTTTAACATCCTTAGGTAAATTAGGCAGCTTCGCAACTAATGACCCTTACTTTGGCAATATAAACATATGGACCCTTTGATAATGGTACACAGGACTATTACATACTTAGCTTTTCTCTTTACCATTTGTTCAACCGAGTTGACTATGGCCGATCCCTTTCCATTGGGAAGAGAATGCTTTTTCTGTATTTCCAGTGTCACCATTGTCAATGTCCATAAAGTTTCAGGAAGTTGATCTTAACAATAGATAAGATCATTAAGGGTCTTGTCATAGTCTATTTTATAGGTGTCCCAAAGGAACTCACTATGTGACTTAGAAAGTGATTGAACCACCAACTTTCTCAAGACTTTGACACCCAACTCTCCCGGCTTGTCAATATGTGACTACATCTCCAAGATGTGATCAAACCTAGACCTTGTCTTGCCATTAGGGCTTGAGTGATCTTAAACTTTTCAAGAACTTGTGGGTTAGGGAGAATAATTGGAGGAGGAGAAAGAAGTATGATATCCATGGGACATCATCTTCATTAGGAATGCTTGTTTCAAGAGATTTGGGAAGATCATAAATGTCTAAACCAGACATCTTTTGGGAGATATTCAAGATAGTTGATCTAAAGTCCTTAATATGACACCCAATATGAAATATTAAGGCTAGGACCCAACAAACTATTTTATAACTTAGAAGAGGTATGCCGTAATCCAAGCTATAAAACAATTTGAAGGTAGGTGAATGACGATTCACCAATTTCCACCAAGATAAACGAAATGTATTATTAGGTTTTAATTGGATTTGAAACTCCTAGATCTTTTGAGATTCATTGAACTGTTCAATGGCATGTTTCAATCTCGAGTGTGCCCTTCAGGTTTTGTGACTGGGATGCCGAGGATCACAAAACAAGGTGTGAAGTAACCATGCAAATTACTGGGTACCCTTAAGTGTTTATCCCTCAATCGATGTGCCGGTTAACCACACACGCTCCATCGATACTATGATAAACATTAAGTTACCCTTTGCCTACATTGTTAAATACGAGTTAGTGTGCCGGTTAACCACACGCGCTCCACTAACCGACTCAAACAAAGTGCAAAGTGTAATTTCGTGGATTAGCACCTTATTCACATTTTTCTAAGTAACTAAGATTGGGTATTATTAAAAGTTTAGTTACTTAGTATTTATCATTAATACTTTTAATGAAGGGAGAATTATAGTCATGTCAAACCCGTTCGGCTAACGACCCTCCACCAGTCAAGCGAGCGGTGGGTGAGAGTGAACACCCATTAAGTTGCCATTTTATAGGCAACAACCTTATACCCACCTTATAGACCGGCTTCGTGAATGAGGCGTACTAGCGGTAAGACCGACTTTACTCTTATACATATATATATATATATATATATATATATATATATATATATATATATATATATATATATATATATTATTAACTTATAATATTATAAAGTATAAGGGTTGAATTTTAACTTTTAAAATTCTAAGGGCTAACTTGGAATTAAAGTATTCATAAGAGAAAACTTTACAAATTCCAAAACTTGAGGGCAAGTTTTGAAACTATTCAAAACTAATTAATTCCATAACTTATGTATTTAAAGTAGTGTTAATCCAAAAACTCTTCAAGTTCCATAACTTGTTGACAAATTATGGAAGACTTTAAACTAATAAAGAATTAATCTTTTCTTTATTTTATAACTTATGGAATTAATTAAGGTTACATATTTTATTTATTTATTTATTAATGAAGTGACTCTTGAACCTCCATAACTTAAGGACAAGACTCTTCATCTTTTTTGTAACCTTTGCCAACTTTATGAGTTTTATGAGTCTTTAATGTGACTCTTCATGTAACTTAAGGATAAGTTACACAAACACATTTTATACTCAACTCTTAGATTAATTTGGATTGAAAACAACTTTTTCACTCAACTTTTTCTATTAATCTAAGCAACTCATAAGAACAAGATAATTCAAATCAAACTTTTTCATGTAATTAGTCTAACCTTTAAACTAATACAAAACATGAATCTATTGACAATTATCTTTGAAAATGGATTAGCATGAACATTACCACATTAAAAAACAAGTTTATAAGTTCAAAAACAACTTAGGGTAATGTTCCTAGTCCATTTCTAGCCAAAAAACTCGAAAATATGTTGTCTGGGGTCCAACTCGTCGAGTGCATGAACACAACTCGGCGAGTTGGATGCATTTTGCCTTGGACTCGTCGAGTCCCTTCATGGACTCGGCGAGTCAGCTGGGCTGACAGCATCAAAACTCGATTTTTCAGCTTCTATTGCAGGTATAACAAGAAAACAAGCCTAGGCTCTGATACCACTGTTGGGTTATGAGCATTCTAACACTCCTAAGTGTACATGCAACCCTAAATACCTTGGATCTATGTTTTCTCTATTATACATGCAAATATGAACATCCAAGGTATTATCCTAATCTAGCATACAAAATAATGGATATAACAAGATAGAATACATACCTCTTTGATAGTGCTTGTCTTCATGAAGCTTGAGTGCTTAGTGCCCCAAGTGTGACACCTCAAATGGTTCACACAACACCATAAGCACTTGGAATAACTTAGAGAGAAATTAGAACACTTCATGAAATCGTGTAGCCCTCTCTAGAATAATCTAGTGACCGATTTTGGGAAGAATAATATCTTTATATAGTGTTACAATTAGGGTAAACCCTAATTGTCATGACTTTCCATTTCCTTGGATCCATGGGTTCAAATACACCATGGAGCATCCATGGAGCATCATATGGGTTTTGGCCCAACTAGATAATCCATGGAGCATTAGCCCACTATATAAGTATGGATGATTTACACAATCAACCCATATATTTAATTAGTCTTCTTTTGATCACTTAATTAATCCTAGATTAATTCTTGATCAATACTAATTAAATAATCTTATTATTCTTATTATTAATATACTAGAACTTATAATATATTAATAACCATAAGTGTCTTATTTCTCTCATTATAGTCTATCCAAGTGCATGATGCCATGCAACCCAAATGGACCATGCCGGGTCGGGTCAAGTCTTACCAATTATAGTTATGGACTTAGACATTAATCCAACAGTCTCCCACTTATATAAGTCTAAAACTATTATTGCGTATGACTTCAGGAACCAACTAGCAATCGTAGCTCTCAAAAGCTTCTGTCGAACTCTGACCTTGTAGATGAACTCTGATTTTTGTCAACGACTTGTCCATTTAGATAAGGGATCATATATTCCTCCATTCTAGATATCATATGGACTGAGACATGGATTATAATCATTCTCTCTGTCCATTTGTTGTTTCCCGATTTCTGATTTATGACGACTGACTAATTGAACAAATCAAATCAGTCCTGGCCCGGCCGAGCACTTCCATTTGTCATCATCAAATCATCGAGGGGCCCACAGATATCGCTTTTATCCCGAAGGTAAAAGGAATGGATAAACTTCGACTCATATGGCTTGTTCTACTACTTGTTGAATCATACACAAAGGCACGTTTTATAGCACCGAGTTACCAAATGCAGTTTCGTGCAATCAATGTACAACCAACTCATAGTAACAACTCATATCTCTAGGTTTGAAGAATATAAGATATTATCGTCTCATGATCACTCGTGATAAAATCCATGAAGTGATTCCAATGAGCGCGGGTTGAATCCAATACTCAGAACTTATGAGCACTCATGAGTGTTGTAGCCCTTTGTCCAACAACTTAGACCTCTACAAGCCAACCCATGACAGTCTTAATTCATATCTACTTCCAACATATGACCGACTGTGGATGGTTTGAATAACTTAGTCATTCCGGAAGAATAACCTAGTTTATTCGGGAAGTCAAAACATGCAAAGTGAAACACAATAATAATTGAATCCAATATGGTCTCAGAACTTATGAATATAAATAAAACTCCTTTTATTTATCACCATATGATTACACATTATTCATTGTATATTGTTTCAGCTATCAACATTATTCTTGAATTTGAAACAATAGTTGTCCCATGCTCCAAGCATGCACACTATGTTTTTCTAAACAATAGTCATGCCATACACCAAGTATGCATAATATGTTTGTCTATGATCTTTATTTTTGTGAACTAGATCAAATGAACATAACTTCAATGATTCTCTTTTCACACTCCCAAATCCTTACTGCAAATGCAAGAATTCCAAATTCACGTCATTTACTGAAATCTGTTAGATTCTAAACTTATATGCATCGATCCTCTTGTAATGATTATGCACAAAGTCAAAAAGACTTAACAACAATCATTACAGAGCATTCCAAAGGAGATCAACTCCTTGGAACCATCCTTCTTGCATTAAGTTTCCTTAATCTTACACAGATTGAAAATTCTAACTTTGAAACATTTCCAGATTCCATTTCGACTATCACTTCTGAACAAGAGTTGCCTCCTTACAGATTATGTCAATATGGTCCTTCCAGAATTATCACTATACTTCCAATTGTCCTTGAGAAACCAGTCTTTGGTAAACCTTAGATTGTCCTCGACAATTGTTTAATCCTTTTAGTCATATCCAGTTCTAAACCTTTTCCATTCTTAACGCCCTAGGCATTTGGAAAATTTTAGAAAGGATGAATATAGCACATGTAATCGGTCCTATATCCGAAGCATATGGGACACGATTCATGATGTCTCACATAAAGACTAAACCAGTCTTTTGCTATAACATTTCCATTTCTATTTGCCAAGTTCTCATAATTCAGATTATGAAAAGGGATGCCGTAATCATAATCGAATTTAAGAACGCAAATAATGGACCCATATACAGAATTTCCTTATGTTGAGCCATTCCAACATGAAATTCATATATATCCTTGACTAAATGATTAAAACCTCACAATCTAAGCTTATAGATTTGAGATGAAGTATAATTTCCTCTCCCTTAATTATAGCAAAACAACTTTTTTCCCAATTGAAACCTTTTGTTTTCTATAATTAACATTGCTAGCTTGCAATACTTATTGTAATTATCATGCTCCCACTAACATGATGATTATTAGCATAACACTTATGCTCCCACTAGCTTTGACATGTACTCAGAAATCAGCTGGACTTCTAGAAATCAATACTTTATTGACTTACCAAAGTTCAGATTTCTGATACTAGATTGTTTTGATAAGACTTTATCAAAAACATACACCTTCCCTTAGATAGCTCATGGGTGTGTCAAAACAATTTTAAGAACTATGAAAAGGGATGCCGTAATCATAGTCTTGATTGTTTTGACCTTTGCCATTTCTCACAAGTCCAAGTTAGTGTGCCGGTAAACCACACACGCTCCACTAACGACTTTGAGAATGCAAATATCACAATTGCTATCTAGCTAAAATCTACTTAGTGGAAGTGTTTCCTCACCATCATTTTCATGAATCGGAGAGAAACCTTATGACACTTAGATTTAATGGTGTATGAGTTCCTACCCATATGAATTTGTCAAAACCATAATCACAAGACAAGGATAATGACAAATCCAAAACCATATGGATTGAACTCAATCTTAATTTCTTGCCACCTGGCAGCTCAAGGGCCTACCATTGCTTCCAAGTTGTTGTGCAACACATTGAGAACTCTAAGAACTCATATGCGAAGCCAACTTTAACTAGAATGGGCACAAAATATGTCAACACGATAGGTTATAAACCTTAAGTCGTGTGCTAGTGAAGAACTTTAGGTTTTTATTCTTGATTAGTTCTTGAGACTTTCAAGACCTTTAAGACTCCCACTGTCCTCTTGACATATAAGACTTCCTTGTCAAACATTCAAGAGATAGTGTGGATTCTAATCAAGACAAACACTTCACACAATTGGCCTAAGTTGGTCTTTGTTTTATCCAAAACATCACAATTTACCAATTTCAAATGTACAAGAGTAGAAAACTTTTACTCTTACATTTGTCAAGTGTTTTAAACCTTCTTTAAGACATGTCACTCAAATTACAATCTTGGAGTATGACTCTAAGACTTGTATTGGAACGAAGTATGACTCATCTTCTTGATTTAACCATTTCAACAATTTCAAGATCCCTTCTTCTTAGTCATAAGAATGCACTAAGACTTCCTTAGAGAACTAATTTTGATATGGTTTCTTAATCATTAAGATGATCACAAAACTGATACTAAAGTACTCTCCCATCTTTTCAGATTCGAGAAACTTTTATCCTTCTGCCTAATTTGATTCTTCTTATCCGCTCTGCTATGCATTGAAACCTTTTCCAATGTCTCAGAGTTACACTTAAGCTTGTAAGTATAATCATATTTACTGAGCTTTAGTAAACTATGACGAATAGCCTTACATCTTTTGTGGTGGACTTAATCAGTGCACATGACTATGTACTCGATCCCTTAGTCCATTACTTGACTCACACATCCATGTGAATAAGTAATTAGTCTTAATTTTTTTTCCAATACTTGAAAGTTCTCATTCATCATGCTATACAACTTGCATGATTCCAAGTCCCGGTCCAATTGAGACTTTGGATGATGAGAATCTTTCCTTGTTTGGTAAATTTAGACATTACCACAAATGAAAGAATCAATTTCATATTTCCACTCTTGCTATTCATGGAATCATATAAGCAACAATTTTTCCTCAAATGCCATTGTAAGGATATTTTAAAATAAATAAAATCAAAAATTTTCTTTTATTTTAAAACGATGCGGAAAAACTTATCCTTACAATTCATATGAAAACTTGTTGTTATCTATTCCTTAGCAATATCTCATAACTCCTAAGAAGTAGCTCAAGAATCCGATCTTCAAACTACGCGATAGAAATCCATCTATGCGATCAGATTCAGCATATTCTTTCTTTAAGTTCCTTTACTTTTCTTTGATTCTTAAAACATCACCATGTGACCCAGTCACATCATGTATAAGGAATCTCAGAATAGAAACTTAACAGAGTTAGAGTAGTGGACTTTTACCTGAAGTAGAGTCAATCTTATTGACTTTAACATCCTTAGGTAAATTAGGCAGCTTCGCAACTAATGACCCTTACTTTGGCAATATAAACATATGGACCCTTTGATAATGGTACACAGGACTATTACATACTTAGCTTTTCTCTTTACCATTTGTTCAACCGAGTTGACTATGGCCGATCCCTTTCCATTGGGAAGAGAATGCTTTTTCTGTATTTCCAGTGTCACCATTGTCAATGTCCATAAAGTTTCAGGAAGTTGATCTTAACAATAGATAAGATCATTAAGGGTCTTGTCATAGTCTATTTTATAGGTGTCCCAAAGGAACTCACTATGTGACTTAGAAAGTGATTGAACCACCAACTTTCTCAAGACTTTGACACCCAACTCTCCCGGCTTGTCAATATGTGACTACATCTCCAAGATGTGATCAAACCTAGACCTTGTCTTGCCATTAGGGCTTGAGTGATCTTAAACTTTTCAAGAACTTGTGGGTTAGGGAGAATAATTGGAGGAGGAGAAATAAGTATGATATCCATGGGACATCATCTTCATTAGGAATGCTTGTTTCAAGAGATTTGGGAAGATCATAAATGTCTAAACCAAACATCTTTTGGGAGATATTCAAGATAGTTGATCTAAAGTCCTTAATATGACACCCAATATGAAATATTAAGGCTAGGACCCAACAAACTATTTTATAACTTAGAAGAGGTATGCCGTAATCCAAGCTATAAAACAATTTGAAGGTAGGTGAATGACGATTCACCAATTTCCACCAAGATAAACGAAATGTATTATTAGGTTTTAATTGGATTTGAAACTCCTAGATCTTTTGAGATTCATTGAACTGTTCAATGGCATGTTTCAATCTCGAGTGTGCCCTTCAGGTTTTGTGACTGGGATGCCGAGGATCACAAAACAAGGTGTGAAGTAACCATGCAAATTACTGGGTACCCTTAAGTGTTTATCCCTCAATCGATGTGCCGGTTAACCACACACGCTCCATCGATACTATGATAAACATTAAGTTACCCTTTGCCTACCTTGTTAAATACGAGTTAGTGTGCCGGTTAACCACACGCGCTCCACTAACCGACTCAAACAAAGTGCAAAGTGTAATTTCGTGGATTAGCACCTTATTCACATTTTTCTAAGTAACTAAGATTGGGTATTATTAAAAGTTTAGTTACTTAGTATTTATCATTAATACTTTTAATGAAGGGAGAATTATAGTCATGTCAAACCCGTTCGGCTAACGACCCTCCACCAGTCAAGCGAGCGGTGGGTGAGAGTGAACACCCATTAAGTTGCCATTTTATAGGCAACAACCTTATACCCACCTTATAGACCGGCTTCGTGAATGAGGCGTACTAGCGGTAAGACCGACTTTACTCTTATACATATATATATATATATATATATATATATATATATATATATATATATATATATTATTAACTTATAATATTATAAAGTATAAGGGTTGAATTTTAACTTTTAAAATTCTAAGGGCTAACTTGGAATTAAAGTATTCATAAGAGAAAACTTTACAAATTCCAAAACTTGAGGGCAAGTTTTGAAACTATTCAAAACTAATTAATTCCATAACTTATGTATTTAAAGTAGTTTTAATCCAAAAACTCTTCAAGTTCCATAACTTGTGGACAAATTATGGAAGACTTTAAACTAATAAAGAATTAATCTTTTCTTTATTTTATAACTTATGGAATTAATTAAGGTTACATATTTTATTTATTTATTTATTAATGAAGTGACTCTTGAACCTCCATAACTTAAGGACAAGACTCTTCATCTTTTTTGTAACCTTTGCCAACTTTATGAGTTTTATGAGTCTTTAATGTGACTCTTCATGTAACTTAAGGATAAGTTACACAAACACATTTTATACTCAACTCTTAGATTAATTTGGATTGAAAACAACTTTTTCACTCAACTTTTTCTATTAATCTAAGCAACTCATAAGAACAAGATAATTCAAATCAAACTTTTTCATGTAATTAGTCTAACCTTTAAACTAATACAAAACATGAATCTATTGACAATTATCTTTGAAAATGGATTAGCATGAACATTACCACATTAAAAAACAAGTTTATAAGTTCAAAAACAACTTAGGGTAATGTTCCTAGTCCATTTCTAGCCAAAAAACTCGAAAATATGCTGTCTGGGGTCCAACTCATCGAGTGCATGAACACAACTCGGCGAGTTGGATGCATTTTGCCTTGGACTCGTCGAGTCCCTTCATGGACTCGGCGAGGCAGCTGGGCTGACAGCATCAAAACTCGATTTTTCAGCTTCTATTGCAGGTATAACAAGAAAACAAGCCTAGGCTCTGATACCACTGTTGGGTTATGAGCATTCTAACACTCCTAAGTGTACATGCAACCCTAAATACCTTGGATCTATGTTTTCTCTATTATACATGCAAATATGAACATCCAAGGTATTATCCTAATCTAGCATACAAAATAATGGATATAACAAGATAGAATACATACCTCTTTGATAGTGCTTGTCTTCATGAAGCTTGAGTGCTTAGTGCCCCAAGTGTGACACCTCAAATGGTTCACACAACACCATAAGCACTTGGAATAACTTAGAGAGAAATTAGAACACTTCATGAAATCGTGTAGCCCTCTCTAGAATAATCTAGTGACCGATTTTGGGAAGAATAATATCTTTATATAGTGTTACAATTAGGGTAAACCCTAATTGTCATGACTTTCCATTTCCTTGGATCCATGGGTTCAAATACACCATGGAGCATCCATGGAGCATCATATGGGTTTTGGCCCAACTAGATAATCCATGGAGCATTAGCCCACTATATAAGTATGGATGATTTACACAATCAACCCATATATTTAATAAGTCTTCTTTTGATCACTTAATTAATCCTAGATTAATTCTTGATCAATACTAATTAAATAATCTTATTATTCTTATTATTAATATACTAGAACTTATAATATATTAATAACCATAAGTGTCTTATTTCTCTCATTATAGTCTATCCAAGTGCATGATGCCATGCAACCCAAATGGACCATGCCGGGTCGGGTCAAGTCTTACCAATTATAGTTATGGACTTAGACATTAATCCAATAGTCTCCCACTTGGATAAGTCTAAAACTATTATTGCGTATGACTTCAGGAACCAACTAGCAATCGTAGCTCTCAAAAGCTTCTGTCGAACTCTGACCTTGTAGATGAACTCTGATTTTTGTCAACGACTTGTCCATTTAGATAAGGGATCATATATTCCTCCATTCTAGATATCATATGGACTGAGACATGGATTATAATCATTCTCTCTGTCCATTTGTTGTTTCCCGATTTCTGATTTATGACGACTGACTAATTGAACAAATCAAATCAGTCCTGGCCCGGCCGAGCACTTCCATTTGTCATCATCAAATCATCGAGGGGCCCACAGATATCACTTTTATCCCGAAGGTAAAAGGAATGGATAAACTTCGACTCATATGGCTTGTTCTACTACTTGTTGAATCATACACAAAGGCACGTTTTATAGCACCGAGTTACCAAATGCAGTTTCGTGCAATCAATGTACAACCAACTCATAGTAACAACTCATATCTCTAGGTTTGAAGAATATAAGATATTATCGTCTCATGATCACTCGTGATAAAATCCATGAAGTGATTCCAATGAGCGCGGGTTGAATCCAATACTCAGAACTTATGAGCACTCATGAGTGTTGTAGCCCTTTGTCCAACAACTTAGACCTCTACAAGCCAACCCATGACAGTCTTAATTCATATCTACTTCCAACATATGACCGACTGTGGATGGTTTGAATAACTTAGTCATTCTGGAAGAATAACCTAGTTTATTCGGGAAGTCAAAACATGCAAAGTGAAACACAATAATAATTGAATCCAATATGGTCTCAGAACTTATGAATATAAATAAAACTCCTTTTATTTATCACCATATGATTACACATTATTCATTGTATATTGTTTCAGCTATCAACATTATTCTTGAATTTGAAACAATAGTTGTCCCATGCTCCAAGCATGCACACTATGTTTTTCTAAACAATAGTCATGCCATACACCAAGTATGCATAATATGTTTGTCTATGATCTTTATTTTTGTGAACTAGATCAAATGAACATAACTTCAATGATTCTCTTTTCACACTCCTAAATCCTTACTGCAAATGCAAGAATTCCAAATTCACGTCATTTACTGAAATCTGTTAGATTCTAAACTTATATGCATCGATCCTCTTGTAATGATTATGCACAAAGTCAAAAAGACTTAACAACAATCATTACAGAGCATTCCAAAGGAGATCAACTCCTTGGAACCATCCTTCTTGCATTAAGTTTCCTTAATCTTACACAGATTGAAAATTCTAACTTTGAAACATTTCCAGATTCCATTTCGACTATCACTTCTGAACAAGAGTTGCCTCCTCACAGATTATGTCAATATGGTCCTTCCAGAATTATCACTATACTTCAAATTGTCCTTGAGAAACCAGTCTTTGGTAAACCTTAGATTGTCCTCGACAATTGTTTAATCCTTTTAGTGATATCCAGTTCTAAACCTTTTCCATTCTTAACGCCCTAGGCATTTGGAAAATTTTAGAAAGGATGAATATAGCACATGTAATCGGTCCTATATCCGAAGCATATGGGACACGATTCATGATGTCTCACATAAAGACTAAACCAGTCTTTTGCTATAACATTTCCATTTCTATTTGCCAAGTTCTCATAATTCAGATTATGAAAAGGAATGCCGTAATCATAATCGAATTTAAGAACGCAAATAATGGACCCATATACAGAATTTCCTTATGTTGAGCCATTCCAACATGAAATTCATATATATCCTTGACTAAATGATTAAAACCTCACAATCTAAGCTTATAGATTTGAGATGAAGTATAATTTCCTCTCCCTTAATTATAGCAAAACAACTTTTTTCCCAATTGAAACCTTTTGTTTTCTATAATTAACATTGCTAGCTTGCAATACTTATTGTAATTATCATGCTCCCACTAACATGATGATTATTAGCATAACACTTATGCTCCCACTAGCTTTGACATGTACTCAGAAATCAGCTGGACTTCTAGAAATCAATACTTTATTGACTTACCAAAGTTCAGATTTCTGATACTAGATTGTTTTGATAAGACTTTATCAAAAACATACACCTTCCCTTAGATAGCTCATGGGTGTGTCAAAACAATTTTAAGAACTATGAAAAGGGATGCCGTAATCATAGTCTTGATTGTTTTGACCTTTGCCATTTCTCACAAGTCCAAGTTAGTGTGCCGGTAAACCACACACGCTCCACTAACGACTTTGAGAATGCAAATATCACAATTGCTATCTAGCTAAAATCTACTTAGTGGAAGTGTTTCCTCACCATCATTTTCATGAATCGGAGAGAAACCTTATGACACTTAGATTTAATGGTGTATGAGTTCCTACCCATATGAATTTGTCAAAACCATAATCACAAGACAAGGATAATGACAAATCCAAAACCATATGGATTGAACTCAATCTTAATTTCTTGCCACCTGGCAGCTCAAGGGCCTACCATTGCTTCCAAGTTGTTGTGCAACACATTGAGAACTCTAAGAACTCATATGCGAAGCCAACTTTAACTAGAATGGGCACAAAATATGTCAACACGATAGGTTATAAACCTTAAGTCGTGTGCTAGTGAAGAACTTTAGGTTTTTATTCTTGATTAGTTCTTGAGACTTTCAAGACCTTTAAGACTCCCACTATCCTCTTGACATATAAGACTTCCTTGTCAAACATTCAAGAGATAGTGTGGATTCTAATCAAGACAAACACTTCACACAATTGGCCTAAGTTGGTCTTTGTTTTATCCAAAACATCACAATTTACCAATTTCAAATGTACAAGAGTAGAAAACTTTTACTCTTACATTTGTCAAGTGTTTTAAACCTTCTTTAAGACATGTCACTCAAATTACAATCTTGGAGTATGACTCTAAGACTTGTATTGGAACGAAGTATGACTCATCTTCTTGATTTAACCATTTCAACAATTTCAAGATCCCTTCTTCTTAGTCATAAGAATGCACTAAGACTTCCTTAGAGAACTAATTTTGATATGGTTTCTTAATCATTAAGATGATCACAAAACTGATACTAAAGTACTCTCCCATCTTTTCAGATTCGAGAAACTTTTATCCTTCTGCCTAATTTGATTCTTCTTATCCGCTCTGCTATGCATTGAAACCTTTTCCAATGTCTCAGAGTTACACTTAAGCTTGTAAGTATAATCATATTTACTGAGCTTTAGTAAACTATGACGAATAGCCTTACATCTTTTGTGGTGGACTTAATCAGTGCACATGACTATGTACTCGATCCCTTAGTCCATTACTTGACTCACACATCCATGTGAATAAGTAATTAGTCTTAATTTTTTTTCCAATACTTGAAAGTTCTCATTCATCATGCTATACAACTTGCATGATTCCAAGTCCCGGTCCAATTGAGACTTTGGATGATGAGAATCTTTCCTTGTTTGGTAAATTTAGACATTACCACAAATGAAAGAATCAATTTCATATTTCCACTCTTGCTATTCATGGAATCATATAAGCAACAATTTTTCCTCAAATGCCATTGTAAGGATATTTTAAAATAAATAAAATCAAAAATTTTCTTTTATTTTAAAACTATGCGGAAAAACTTATCCTTACAATTCATATGAAAACTTGTTGTTATCTATTCCTTAGCAATATCTCATAACTCCTAAGAAGTAGCTCAAGAATCCGATCTTCAAACTACGCGATAGAAATCCATCTATGCAATCAGATTCAGCATATTCTTTCTTTAAGTTCCTTTACTTTTCTTTGATTCTTAAAACATCACCATGTGACCCAGTCACATCATGTATAAGGAATCTCAGAATAGAAACTTAACAGAGTTAGAGTAGTGGACTTTTACCTGAAGTAGAGTCAATCTTATTGACTTTAACATCCTTAGGTAAATTAGGCAGCTTTGCAACTAATGACCCTTACTTTGGCAATATAAACATATGGACCCTTTGATAATGGTACACAGGACTATTACATACTTAGCTTTTCTCTTTACCATTTGTTCAACCGAGTTGACTATGGCCGATCCCTTTCCATTGGGAAGAGAATGCTTTTTCTGTATTTCCAGTGTCACCATTGTCAATGTCCATAAAGTTTCAGGAAGTTGATCTTAACAATAGATAAGATCATTAAGGGTCTTGTCATAGTCTATTTTATAGGTGTCCCAAAGGAACTCACTATGTGACTTAGAAAGTGATTGAACCACCAACTTTCTCAAGACTTTGACACCCAACTCTCCCGGCTTGTCAATATGTGACTACATCTCCAAGATGTGATCAAACCTAGACCTTGTCTTGCCATTAGGGCTTGAGTGATCTTAAACTTTTCAAGAACTTGTGGGTTAGGGAGAATAATTGGAGGAGGAGAAAGAAGTATGATATCCATGGGACATCATCTTCATTAGGAATGCTTGTTTCAAGAGATTTGGGAAGATCATAAATGTCTAAACCAGACATCTTTTGGGAGATATTCAAGATAGTTGATCTAAAGTCCTTAATATGACACCCAATATGAAATATTAAGGCTAGGACCCAACAAACTATTTTATAACTTAGAAGAGGTATGCCGTAATCCAAGCTATAAAACAATTTGAAGGTAGGTGAATGACGATTCACCAATTTCCACCAAGATAAACGAAATGTATTATTAGGTTTTAATTGGATTTGAAACTCCTAGATCTTTTGAGATTCATTGAACTGTTCAATGGCATGTTTCAATCTCGAGTGTGCCCTTCAGGTTTTGTGACTGGGATGCCGAGGATCACAAAACAAGGTGTGAAGTAACCATGCAAATTACTGGGTACCCTTAAGTGTTTATCCCTCAATCGATGTGCCGGTTAACCACACACGCTCCATCGATACTATGATAAACATTAAGTTACCCTTTGCCTACATTGTTAAATACGAGTTAGTGTGCCGGTTAACCACACGCGCTCCACTAACCGACTCAAACAAAGTGCAAAGTGTAATTTCGTGGATTAGCACCTTATTCACATTTTTCTAAGTAACTAAGATTGGGTATTATTAAAAGTTTAGTTACTTAGTATTTATCATTAATACTTTTAATGAAGGGAGAATTATAGTCATGTCAAACCCGTTCGGCTAACGACCCTCCACCAGTCAAGCGAGCGGTGGGTGAGAGTGAACACCCATTAAGTTGCCATTTTATAGGCAACAACCTTATACCCACCTTATAGACCGGCTTCGTGAATGAGGCGTACTAGCGGTAAGACCGACTTTACTCTTATACATATATATATATATATATATATATATATATATATATATATATATATATATATATATATATATATTATTAACTTATAATATTATAAAGTATAAGGGTTGAATTTTAACTTTTAAAATTCTAAGGGCTAACTTGGAATTAAAGTATTCATAAGAGAAAACTTTACAAATTCCAAAACTTGAGGGCAAGTTTTGAAACTATTCAAAACTAATTAATTCCATAACTTATGTATTTAAAGTAGTGTTAATCCAAAAACTCTTCAAGTTCCATAACTTGTGGACAAATTATGGAAGACTTTAAACTAATAAAGAATTAATCTTTTCTTTATTTTATAACTTATGGAATTAATTAAGGTTACATATTTTATTTATTTATTTATTAATGAAGTGACTCTTGAACCTCCATAACTTAAGGACAAGACTCTTCATCTTTTTTGTAACCTTTGCCAACTTTATGAGTTTTATGAGTCTTTAATGTGACTCTTCATGTAACTTAAGGATAAGTTACACAAACACATTTTATACTCAACTCTTAGATTAATTTGGATTGAAAACAACTTTTTCACTCAACTTTTTCTATTAATCTAAGCAACTCATAAGAACAAGATAATTCAAATCAAACTTTTTCATGTAATTAGTCTAACCTTTAAACTAATACAAAACATGAATCTATTGACAATTATCTTTGAAAATGGATTAGCATGAACATTACCACATTAAAAAACAAGTTTATAAGTTCAAAAACAACTTAGGGTAATGTTCCTAGTCCATTTCTAGCCAAAAAACTCGAAAATATGTTGTCTGGGGTCCAACTCGTCGAGTGCATGAACACAACTCGGCGAGTTGGATGCATTTTGCCTTGGACTCGTCGAGTCCCTTCATGGACTCGGCGAGTCAGCTGGGCTGACAGCATCAAAACTCGATTTTTCAGCTTCTATTGCAGGTATAACAAGAAAACAAGCCTAGGCTCTGATACCACTGTTGGGTTATGAGCATTCTAACACTCCTAAGTGTACATGCAACCCTAAATACCTTGGATCTATGTTTTCTCTATTATACATGCAAATATGAACATCCAAGGTATTATCCTAATCTAGCATACAAAATAAGGGATATAACAAGATAGAATACATACCTCTTTGATAGTGCTTGTCTTCATGAAGCTTGAGTGCTTAGTGCCCCAAGTGTGACACCTCAAATGGTTCACACAACACCATAAGCACTTGGAATAACTTAGAGAGAAATTAGAACACTTCATGAAATCGTGTAGCCCTCTCTAGAATAATCTAGTGACCGATTTTGGGAAGAATAATATCTTTATATAGTGTTACAATTAGGGTAAACCCTAATTGTCATGACTTTCCATTTCCTTGGATCCATGGGTTCAAATACACCATGGAGCATCCATGGAGCATCATATGGGTTTTGGCCCAACTAGATAATCCATGGAGCATTAGCCCACTATATAAGTATGGATGATTTACACAATCAACCCATATATTTAATTAGTCTTCTTTTGATCACTTAATTAATCCTAGATTAATTCTTGATCAATACTAATTAAATAATCTTATTATTCTTATTATTAATATACTAGAACTTATAATATATTAATAACCATAAGTGTCTTATTTCTCTCATTATAGTCTATCCAAGTGCATGATGCCATGCAACCCAAATGGACCATGCCGGGTCGGGTCAAGTCTTACCAATTATAGTTATGGACTTAGACATTAATCCAACAGTCTCCCACTTATATAAGTCTAAAACTATTATTGCGTATGACTTCAGGAACCAACTAGCAATCGTAGCTCTCAAAAGCTTCTGTCGAACTCTGACCTTGTAGATGAACTCTGATTTTTGTCAACGACTTGTCCATTTAGATAAGGGATCATATATTCCTCCATTCTAGATATCATATGGACTGAGACATGGATTATAATCATTCTCTCTGTCCATTTGTTGTTTCCCGATTTCTGATTTATGACGACTGACTAATTGAACAAATCAAATCAGTCCTGGCCCGGCCGAGCACTTCCATTTGTCATCATCAAATCATCGAGGGGCCCACAGATATCGCTTTTATCCCGAAGGTAAAAGGAATGGATAAACTTCGACTCATATGGCTTGTTCTACTACTTGTTGAATCATACACAAAGGCACGTTTTATAGCACCGAGTTACCAAATGCAGTTTCGTGCAATCAATGTACAACCAACTCATAGTAACAACTCATATCTCTAGGTTTGAAGAATATAAGATATTATCGTCTCATGATCACTCGTGATAAAATCCATGAAGTGATTCCAATGAGCGCGGGTTGAATCCAATACTCAGAACTTATGAGCACTCATGAGTGTTGTAGCCCTTTGTCCAACAACTTAGACCTCTACAAGCCAACCCATGACAGTCTTAATTCATATCTACTTCCAACATATGACCGACTGTGGATGGTTTGAATAACTTAGTCATTCCGGAAGAATAACCTAGTTTATTCGGGAAGTCAAAACATGCAAAGTGAAACACAATAATAATTGAATCCAATATGGTCTCAGAACTTATGAATATAAATAAAACTCCTTTTATTTATCACCATATGATTACACATTATTCATTGTATATTGTTTCAGCTATCAACATTATTCTTGAATTTGAAACAATAGTTGTCCCATGCTCCAAGCATGCACACTATGTTTTTCTAAACAATAGTCATGCCATACACCAAGTATGCATAATATGTTTGTCTATGATCTTTATTTTTGTGAACTAGATCAAATGAACATAACTTCAATGATTCTCTTTTCACACTCCCAAATCCTTACTGCAAATGCAAGAATTCCAAATTCATGTCATTTACTGAAATCTGTTAGATTCTAAACTTATATGCATCGATCCTCTTGTAATGATTATGCACAAAGTCAAAAAGACTTAACAACAATCATTACAGAGCATTCCAAAGGAGATCAACTCCTTGGAACCATCCTTCTTGCATTAAGTTTCCTTAATCTTACACAGATTGAAAATTCTAACTTTGAAACATTTCCAGATTCCATTTCGACTATCACTTCTGAACAAGAGTTGCCTCCTTACAGATTATGTCAATATGGTCCTTCCAGAATTATCACTATACTTCCAATTGTCCTTGAGAAACCAGTCTTTGGTAAACCTTAGATTGTCCTCGACAATTGTTTAATCCTTTTAGTCATATCCAGTTCTAAACCTTTTCCATTCTTAACGCCCTAGGCATTTGGAAAATTTTAGAAAGGATGAATATAGCACATGTAATCGGTCCTATATCCGAAGCATATGGGACACGATTCATGATGTCTCACATAAAGACTAAACCAGTCTTTTGCTATAACATTTCCATTTCTATTTGCCAAGTTCTCATAATTCAGATTATGAAAAGGGATGCCGTAATCATAATCGAATTTAAGAACGCAAATAATGGACCCATATACAGAATTTCCTTATGTTGAGCCATTCCAACATGAAATTCATATATATCCTTGACTAAATGATTAAAACCTCACAATCTAAGCTTATAGATTTGAGATGAAGTATAATTTCCTCTCCCTTAATTATAGCAAAACAACTTTTTTCCCAATTGAAACCTTTTGTTTTCTATAATTAACATTGCTAGCTTGCAATACTTATTGTAATTATCATGCTCCCACTAACATGATGATTATTAGCATAACACTTATGCTCCCACTAGCTTTGACATGTACTCAGAAATCAGCTGGACTTCTAGAAATCAATACTTTATTGACTTACCAAAGTTCAGATTTCTGATACTAGATTGTTTTGATAAGACTTTATCAAAAACATACACCTTCCCTTAGATAGCTCATGGGTGTGTCAAAACAATTTTAAGAACTATGAAAAGGGATGCCGTAATCATAGTCTTGATTGTTTTGACCTTTGCCATTTCTCACAAGTCCAAGTTAGTGTGCCGGTAAACCACACACGCTCCACTAACGACTTTGAGAATGCAAATATCACAATTGCTATCTAGCTAAAATCTACTTAGTGGAAGTGTTTCCTCACCATCATTTTCATGAATCGGAGAGAAACCTTATGACACTTAGATTTAATGGTGTATGAGTTCCTACCCATATGAATTTGTCAAAACCATAATCACAAGACAAGGATAATGACAAATCCAAAACCATATGGATTGAACTCAATCTTAATTTCTTGCCACCTGGCAGCTCAAGGGCCTACCATTGCTTCCAAGTTGTTGTGCAACACATTGAGAACTCTAAGAACTCATATGCGAAGCCAACTTTAACTAGAATGGGCACAAAATATGTCAACACGATAGGTTATAAACCTTAAGTCGTGTGCTAGTGAAGAACTTTAGGTTTTTATTCTTGATTAGTTCTTGAGACTTTCAAGACCTTTAAGACTCCCACTGTCCTCTTGACATATAAGACTTCCTTGTCAAACATTCAAGAGATAGTGTGGATTCTAATCAAGACAAACACTTCACACAATTGGCCTAAGTTGGTCTTTGTTTTATCCAAAACATCACAATTTACCAATTTCAAATGTACAAGAGTAGAAAACTTTTACTCTTACATTTGTCAAGTGTTTTAAACCTTCTTTAAGACATGTCACTCAAATTACAATCTTGGAGTATGACTCTAAGACTTGTATTGGAACGAAGTATGACTCATCTTCTTGATTTAACCATTTCAACAATTTCAAGATCCCTTCTTCTTAGTCATAAGAATGCACTAAGACTTCCTTAGAGAACTAATTTTGATATGGTTTCTTAATCATTAAGATGATCACAAAACTGATACTAAAGTACTCTCCCATCTTTTCAGATTCGAGAAACTTTTATCCTTCTGCCTAATTTGATTCTTCTTATCCGCTCTGCTATGCATTGAAACCTTTTCCAATGTCTCAGAGTTACACTTAAGCTTGTAAGTATAATCATATTTACTGAGCTTTAGTAAACTATGACGAATAGCCTTACATCTTTTGTGGTGGACTTAATCAGTGCACATGACTATGTACTCGATCCCTTAGTCCATTACTTGACTCACACATCCATGTGAATAAGTAATTAGTCTTAATTTTTTTTCCAATACTTGAAAGTTCTCATTCATCATGCTATACAACTTGCATGATTCCAAGTCCCGGTCCAATTGAGACTTTGGATGATGAGAATCTTTCCTTGTTTGGTAAATTTAGACATTACCACAAATGAAAGAATCAATTTCATATTTCCACTCTTGCTATTCATGGAATCATATAAGCAACAATTTTTCCTCAAATGCCATTGTAAGGATATTTTAAAATAAATAAAATCAAAAATTTTCTTTTATTTTAAAACTATGCGGAAAAACTTATCCTTACAATTCATATGAAAACTTGTTGTTATCTATTCCTTAGCAATATCTCATAACTCCTAAGAAGTAGCTCAAGAATCCGATCTTCAAACTACGCGATAGAAATCCATCTATGCGATCAGATTCAGCATATTCTTTCTTTAAGTTCCTTTACTTTTCTTTGATTCTTAAAACATCACCATGTGACCCAGTCACATCATGTATAAGGAATCTCAGAATAGAAACTTAACAGAGTTAGAGTAGTGGACTTTTACCTGAAGTAGAGTCAATCTTATTGACTTTAACATCCTTAGGTAAATTAGGCAGCTTCGCAACTAATGACCCTTACTTTGGCAATATAAACATATGGACCCTTTGATAATGGTACACAGGACTATTACATACTTAGCTTTTCTCTTTACCATTTGTTCAACCGAGTTGACTATGGCCGATCCCTTTCCATTGGGAAGAGAATGCTTTTTCTGTATTTCCAGTGTCACCATTGTCAATGTCCATAAAGTTTCAGGAAGTTGATCTTAACAATAGATAAGATCATTAAGGGTCTTGTCATAGTCTATTTTATAGGTGTCCCAAAGGAACTCACTATGTGACTTAGAAAGTGATTGAACCACCAACTTTCTCAAGACTTTGACACCCAACTCTCCCGGCTTGTCAATATGTGACTACATCTCCAAGATGTGATCAAACCTAGACCTTGTCTTGCCATTAGGGCTTGAGTGATCTTAAACTTTTCAAGAACTTGTGGGTTAGGGAGAATAATTGGAGGAGGAGAAAGAAGTATGATATCCATGGGACATCATCTTCATTAGGAATGCTTGTTTCAAGAGATTTGGGAAGATCATAAATGTCTAAACCAAACATCTTTTGGGAGATATTCAAGATAGTTGATCTAAAGTCCTTAATATGACACCCAATATGAAATATTAAGGCTAGGACCCAACAAACTATTTTATAACTTAGAAGAGGTATGCCGTAATCCAAGCTATAAAACAATTTGAAGGTAGGTGAATGACGATTCACCAATTTCCACCAAGATAAACGAAATGTATTATTAGGTTTTAATTGGATTTGAAACTCCTAGATCTTTTGAGATTCATTGAACTGTTCAATGGCATGTTTCAATCTCGAGTGTGCCCTTCAGGTTTTGTGACTGGGATGCCGAGGATCACAAAACAAGGTGTGAAGTAACCATGCAAATTACTGGGTACCCTTAAGTGTTTATCCCTCAATCGATGTGCCGGTTAACCACACACGCTCCATCGATACTATGATAAACATTAAGTTACCCTTTGCCTACCTTGTTAAATACGAGTTAGTGTGCCGGTTAACCACACGCGCTCCACTAACCGACTCAAACAAAGTGCAAAGTGTAATTTCGTGGATTAGCACCTTATTCACATTTTTCTAAGTAACTAAGATTGGGTATTATTAAAAGTTTAGTTACTTAGTATTTATCATTAATACTTTTAATGAAGGGAGAATTATAGTCATGTCAAACCCGTTCGGCTAACGACCCTCCACCAGTCAAGCGAGCGGTGGGTGAGAGTGAACACCCATTAAGTTGCCATTTTATAGGCAACAACCTTATACCCACCTTATAGACCGGCTTCGTGAATGAGGCGTACTAGCGGTAAGACCGACTTTACTCTTATACATATATATATATATATATATATATATATATATATATATATATATATATATATATATATATATATATATATATATATATATATTATTAACTTATAATATTATAAAGTATAAGGGTTGAATTTTAACTTTTAAAATTCTAAGGGCTAACTTGGAATTAAAGTATTCATAAGAGAAAACTTTACAAATTCCAAAACTTGAGGGCAAGTTTTGAAACTATTCAAAACTAATTAATTCCATAACTTATGTATTTAAAGTAGTTTTAATCCAAAAACTCTTCAAGTTCCATAACTTGTGGACAAATTATGGAAGACTTTAAACTAATAAAGAATTAATCTTTTCTTTATTTTATAACTTATGGAATTAATTAAGGTTACATATTTTATTTATTTATTTATTAATGAAGTGACTCTTGAACCTCCATAACTTAAGGACAAGACTCTTCATCTTTTTTGTAACCTTTGCCAACTTTATGAGTTTTATGAGTCTTTAATGTGACTCTTCATGTAACTTAAGGATAAGTTACACAAACACATTTTATACTCAACTCTTAGATTAATTTGGATTGAAAACAACTTTTTCACTCAACTTTTTCTATTAATCTAAGCAACTCATAAGAACAAGATAATTCAAATCAAACTTTTTCATGTAATTAGTCTAACCTTTAAACTAATACAAAACATGAATCTATTGACAATTATCTTTGAAAATGGATTAGCATGAACATTACCACATTAAAAAACAAGTTTATAAGTTCAAAAACAACTTAGGGTAATGTTCCTAGTCCATTTCTAGCCAAAAAACTCGAAAATATGCTGTCTGGGGTCCAACTCATCGAGTGCATGAACACAACTCGGCGAGTTGGATGCATTTTGCCTTGGACTCGTCGAGTCCCTTCATGGACTCGGCGAGGCAGCTGGGCTGACAGCATCAAAACTCGATTTTTCAGCTTCTATTGCAGGTATAACAAGAAAACAAGCCTAGGCTCTGATACCACTGTTGGGTTATGAGCATTCTAACACTCCTAAGTGTACATGCAACCCTAAATACCTTGGATCTATGTTTTCTCTATTATACATGCAAATATGAACATCCAAGGTATTATCCTAATCTAGCATACAAAATAATGGATATAACAAGATAGAATACATACCTCTTTGATAGTGCTTGTCTTCATGAAGCTTGAGTGCTTAGTGCCCCAAGTGTGACACCTCAAATGGTTCACACAACACCATAAGCACTTGGAATAACTTAGAGAGAAATTAGAACACTTCATGAAATCGTGTAGCCCTCTCTAGAATAATCTAGTGACCGATTTTGGGAAGAATAATATCTTTATATAGTGTTACAATTAGGGTAAACCCTAATTGTCATGACTTTCCATTTCCTTGGATCCATGGGTTCAAATACACCATGGAGCATCCATGGAGCATCATATGGGTTTTGGCCCAACTAGATAATCCATGGAGCATTAGCCCACTATATAAGTATGGATGATTTACACAATCAACCCATATATTTAATTAGTCTTCTTTTGATCACTTAATTAATCCTAGATTAATTCTTGATCAATACTAATTAAATAATCTTATTATTCTTATTATTAATATACTAGAACTTATAATATATTAATAACCATAAGTGTCTTATTTCTCTCATTATAGTCTATCCAAGTGCATGATGCCATGCAACCCAAATGGACCATGCCGGGTCGGGTCAAGTCTTACCAATTATAGTTATGGACTTAGACATTAATCCAACAGTCTCCCACTTGGATAAGTCTAAAACTATTATTGCGTATGACTTCAGGAACCAACTAGCAATCGTAGCTCTCAAAAGCTTCTGTCGAACTCTGACCTTGTAGATGAACTCTGATTTTTGTCAACGACTTGTCCATTTAGATAAGGGATAATATATTCCTCCATTCTAGATATCATATGGACTGAGACATGGATTATAATCATTCTCTCTGTCCATTTGTTGTTTCCCGATTTCTGATTTATGACGACTGACTAATTGAACAAATCAAATCAGTCCTGGCCCGGCCGAGCACTTCCATTTGTCATCATCAAATCATCGAGGGGCCCACAGATATCGCTTTTATCCCGAAGGTAAAAGGAATGGATAAACTTCGACTCATATGGCTTGTTCTACTACTTGTTGAATCATACACAAAGGCACGTTTTATAGCACCGAGTTACCAAATGCAGTTTCGTGCAATCAATGTACAACCAACTCATAGTAACAACTCATATCTCTAGGTTTGAAGAATATAAGATATTATCGTCTCATGATCACTCGTGATAAAATCCATGAAGTGATTCCAATGAGCGCGGGTTGAATCCAATACTCAGAACTTATGAGCACTCATGAGTGTTGTAGCCCTTTGTCCAACAACTTAGACCTCTACAAGCCAACCCATGACAGTCTTAATTCATATCTACTTCCAACATATGACCGACTGTGGATGGTTTGAATAACTTAGTCATTCCGGAAGAATAACCTAGTTTATTCGGGAAGTCAAAACATGCAAAGTGAAACACAATAATAATTGAATCCAATATGGTCTCAGAACTTATGAATATAAATAAAACTCCTTTTATTTATCACCATATGATTACACATTATTCATTGTATATTGTTTCAGCTATCAACATTATTCTTGAATTTGAAACAATAGTTGTCCCATGCTCCAAGCATGCACACTATGTTTTTCTAAACAATAGTCATGCCATACACCAAGTATGCATAATATGTTTGTCTATGATCTTTATTTTTGTGAACTAGATCAAATGAACATAACTTCAATGATTCTCTTTTCACACTCCCAAATCCTTACTGCAAATGCAAGAATTCCAAATTCACGTCATTTACTGAAATCTGTTAGATTCTAAACTTATATGCATCGATCCTCTTGTAATGATTATGCACAAAGTCAAAAAGACTTAACAACAATCATTACAGAGCATTCCAAAGGAGATCAACTCCTTGGAACCATCCTTCTTGCATTAAGTTTCCTTAATCTTACACAGATTGAAAATTCTAACTTTGAAACATTTCCAGATTCCATTTCGACTATCACTTCTGAACAAGAGTTGCCTCCTTACAGATTATGTCAATATGGTCCTTCCAGAATTATCACTATACTTCCAATTGTCCTTGAGAAACCAGTCTTTGGTAAACCTTAGATTGTCCTCGACAATTGTTTAATCCTTTTAGTCATATCCAGTTCTAAACCTTTTCCATTCTTAACGCCCTAGGCATTTGGAAAATTTTAGAAAGGATGAATATAGCACATGTAATCGGTCCTATATCCGAAGCATATGGGACACGATTCATGATGTCTCACATAAAGACTAAACCAGTCTTTTGCTATAACATTTCCATTTCTATTTGCCAAGTTCTCATAATTCAGATTATGAAAAGGGATGCCGTAATCATAATCGAATTTAAGAACGCAAATAATGGACCCATATACAGAATTTCCTTATGTTGAGCCATTCCAACATGAAATTCATATATATCCTTGACTAAATGATTAAAACCTCACAATCTAAGCTTATAGATTTGAGATGAAGTATAATTTCCTCTCCCTTAATTATAGCAAAACAACTTTTTTCCCAATTGAAACCTTTTGTTTTCTATAATTAACATTGCTAGCTTGCAATACTTATTGTAATTATCATGCTCCCACTAACATGATGATTATTAGCATAACACTTATGCTCCCACTAGCTTTGACATGTACTCAGAAATCAGCTGGACTTCTAGAAATCAATACTTTATTGACTTACCAAAGTTCAGATTTCTGATACTAGATTGTTTTGATAAGACTTTATCAAAAACATACACCTTCCCTTAGATAGCTCATGGGTGTGTCAAAACAATTTTAAGAACTATGAAAAGGGATGCCGTAATCATAGTCTTGATTGTTTTGACCTTTGCCATTTCTCACAAGTCCAAGTTAGTGTGCCGGTAAACCACACACGCTCCACTAACGACTTTGAGAATGCAAATATCACAATTGCTATCTAGCTAAAATCTACTTAGTGGAAGTGTTTCCTCACCATCATTTTCATGAATCGGAGAGAAACCTTATGACACTTAGATTTAATGGTGTATGAGTTCCTACCCATATGAATTTGTCAAAACCATAATCACAAGACAAGGATAATGACAAATCCAAAACCATATGGATTGAACTCAATCTTAATTTCTTGCCACCTGGCAGCTCAAGGGCCTACCATTGCTTCCAAGTTGTTGTGCAACACATTGAGAACTCTAAGAACTCATATGCGAAGCCAACTTTAACTAGAATGGGCACAAAATATGTCAACACGATAGGTTATAAACCTTAAGTCGTGTGCTAGTGAAGAACTTTAGGTTTTTATTCTTGATTAGTTCTTGAGACTTTCAAGACCTTTAAGACTCCCACTATCCTCTTGACATATAAGACTTCCTTGTCAAACATTCAAGAGATAGTGTGGATTCTAATCAAGACAAACACTTCACACAATTGGCCTAAGTTGGTCTTTGTTTTATCCAAAACATCACAATTTACCAATTTCAAATGTACAAGAGTAGAAAACTTTTACTCTTACATTTGTCAAGTGTTTTAAACCTTCTTTAAGACATGTCACTCAAATTACAATCTTGGAGTATGACTCTAAGACTTGTATTGGAACGAAGTATGACTCATCTTCTTGATTTAACCATTTCAACAATTTCAAGATCCCTTCTTCTTAGTCATAAGAATGCACTAAGACTTCCTTAGAGAACTAATTTTGATATGGTTTCTTAATCATTAAGATGATCACAAAACTGATACTAAAGTACTCTCCCATCTTTTCAGATTCGAGAAACTTTTATCCTTCTGCCTAATTTGATTCTTCTTATCCGCTCTGCTATGCATTGAAACCTTTTCCAATGTCTCAGAGTTACACTTAAGCTTGTAAGTATAATCATATTTACTGAGCTTTAGTAAACTATGACGAATAGCCTTACATCTTTTGTGGTGGACTTAATCAGTGCACATGACTATGTACTCGATCCCTTAGTCCATTACTTGACTCACACATCCATGTGAATAAGTAATTAGTCTTAATTTTTTTTCCAATACTTGAAAGTTCTCATTCATCATGCTATACAACTTGCATGATTCCAAGTCCCGGTCCAATTGAGACTTTGGATGATGAGAATCTTTCCTTGTTTGGTAAATTTAGACATTACCACAAATGAAAGAATCAATTTCATATTTCCACTCTTGCTATTCATGGAATCATATAAGCAACAATTTTTCCTCAAATGCCATTGTAAGGATATTTTAAAATAAATAAAATCAAAAATTTTCTTTTATTTTAAAACTATGCGGAAAAACTTATCCTTACAATTCATATGAAAACTTGTTGTTATCTATTCCTTAGCAATATCTCATAACTCCTAAGAAGTAGCTCAAGAATCCGATCTTCAAACTACGCGATAGAAATCCATCTATGCGATCAGATTCAGCATATTCTTTCTTTAAGTTCCTTTACTTTTCTTTGATTCTTAAAACATCACCATGTGACCCAGTCACATCATGTATAAGGAATCTCAGAATAGAAACTTAACAGAGTTAGAGTAGTGGACTTTTACCTGAAGTAGAGTCAATCTTATTGACTTTAACATCCTTAGGTAAATTAGGCAGCTTCGCAACTAATGACCCTTACTTTGGCAATATAAACATATGGACCCTTTGATAATGGTACACAGGACTATTACATACTTAGCTTTTCTCTTTACCATTTGTTCAACCGAGTTGACTATGGCCGATCCCTTTCCATTGGGAAGAGAATGCTTTTTCTGTATTTCCAGTTTCACCATTGTCAATGTCCATAAAGTTTCAGGAAGTTGATCTTAACAATAGATAAGATCATTAAGGGTCTTGTCATAGTCTATTTTATAGGTGTCCCAAAGGAACTCACTATGTGACTTAGAAAGTGATTGAACCACCAACTTTCTCAAGACTTTGACACCCAACTCTCCCGGCTTGTCAATATGTGACTACATCTCCAAGATGTGATCAAACCTAGACCTTGTCTTGCCATTAGGGCTTGAGTGATCTTAAACTTTTCAAGAACTTGTGGGTTAGGGAGAATAATTGGAGGAGGAGAAAGAAGTATGATATCCATGGGACATCATCTTCATTAGGAATGCTTGTTTCAAGAGATTTGGGAAGATCATAAATGTCTAAACCAAACATCTTTTGGGAGATATTCAAGATAGTTGATCTAAAGTCCTTAATATGACACCCAATATGAAATATTAAGGCTAGGACCCAACAAACTATTTTATAACTTAGAAGAGGTATGCCGTAATCCAAGCTATAAAACAATTTGAAGGTAGGTGAATGACGATTCACCAATTTCCACCAAGATAAACGAAATGTATTATTAGGTTTTAATTGGATTTGAAACTCCTAGATCTTTTGAGATTCATTGAACTGTTCAATGGCATGTTTCAATCTCGAGTGTGCCCTTCAGGTTTTGTGACTGGGATGCCGAGGATCACAAAACAAGGTGTGAAGTAACCATGCAAATTACTGGGTACCCTTAAGTGTTTATCCCTCAATCGATGTGCCGGTTAACCACACACGCTCCATCGATACTATGATAAACATTAAGTTACCCTTTGCCTACCTTGTTAAATACGAGTTAGTGTGCCGGTTAACCACACGCGCTCCACTAACCGACTCAAACAAAGTGCAAAGTGTAATTTCGTGGATTAGCACCTTATTCACATTTTTCTAAGTAACTAAGATTGGGTATTATTAAAAGTTTAGTTACTTAGTATTTATCATTAATACTTTTAATGAAGGGAGAATTATAGTCATGTCAAACCCGTTCGGCTAACGACCCTCCACCAGTCAAGCGAGCGGTGGGTGAGAGTGTGACTCTTGGAACTTAAAGTTTTAACTTAACTTTACTTGTTCCAAAACTTGAGGGCAAGTTTTGTAACTTTCAAAACTTTTCATTTCTTGTAACTTATGAGTTTAATAGAGTAATAAAATGAAGACTCTTCATTTTTATAACTCTTGTGTTTTCTTAATGGTTTTAACTCAAGTGTGACTCTTGGTTTTCCATAACTTAAGGATAAGTTATGGACTCCATTAAAAAACATTATGATCAAGAATTAAACTAACAAATAGGTTACAAATAATTCCTATGATCACCTAAAACATCATAAGAACAAGAACATGAATATGAACACAATCAAAAAATTACATAAAACTTTGTAATTTTGATAACTAGTTGTTGTAAATGAATTAGCAAAGACATTACACCACGAAAAACAAGTTTACAATTACCAAAACAGTTTAGGGTAATGTTTCTAATTCATTTTCCAGCAACTGAATCGAAATTCTGCACTCATTCGACCCTACTCGCCGAGTGCATAAACTGACTCGCCGAGTTGGTTGAAGATACTCATGGACTCGACGAGTCCCCCCTATAGACTCGACGAGTCCATTCGCAGACAGCAAATTTCCGATTCTATTTTCAACTTTTAAGCACAAATAAGAGCAAACAAGCCTAGGCTCTGATACCACTGATGGGTTTTGAGCATTCTAACACTTCCTAAGTGTACATGCAACCCTAATAACCTTGGATCTATGTTTGTCTAATTGTCATGCAAAGTTGAATTCCAAGGTTATATTCCTATCTAGCATACATGGGGAACAATTTTAACATAAAGTATAGATAGAATAACTTACCTTGTTGTTGCTTGTGTTCCTTGAAACCTTGTGAGCCTAGCACTCCAAGTGTGATGCCTCAAATGCTTCACACAACACCAAATGCTCTTGGAAGAACTTATGAGAGAATACTCACTTCTTCAAAATCGGCCAAGCCCTCTTGATTCTAAGTGTAGCCGATTTTGGGTAGAGAATATGTTACTTATATAGTGTTGACACATCTAGGGTTAAACCCTAATGTGTCATGACTCTTCATTTCCATGACCCATGGGTTTGTAACTCCCATGGAGCATCCATGGAGCATCCTATGGGTGGAACCCAACTTGATGGTCCATGGAGCCTTTTAGCCCACTATACAAGATATGGATGATTTACATAATCAACCCATATATTTAATTAGTTATCTTTTGATCAATTAATTAATTCTAAATTAATTCTTGATCAAACTAATCAAATAATATTATTAATATATTAGAACTTATAATATATTAATAATCTCCAAGTGTTATTTCTCTCATTTAGTCTATCCAATTGCATGGTGCCATGCAACCCAAATGGACCATGCCGGGTCGGGTCAAGTACATACCAGAAATAGTTATGGACTTAGACACTTTATCCAACAGTAAACTCTTATGGAAGGGTGTTTTTTATGCTTTTAAGTCTCATACACATGTAGGATAGGTTCTAAACTTTTACCCTAAGCAAATGAAGGCCTTAGGCACACTTTGGTGCCTTAATTTGATGTTCACGGCCCAAGCACAATCATAGGGCCGTAAACTCTCAAAAGTGGGGTTTTTGGATGTGTTTAAGTCCTTAATTTATGTAGGAGTAAACTTAGGTAATTGTCCAAAGCTTTAGGAGTGTTAAAATCACCCTTTGGTCCTTGTTTGTGGAGTTCACGGTCCAAGAATTCCTTGGCCCGTGAACACCTAATCTTGGGAGTTTCTTTGATGTTTTCTTGTCTTAAGTACACTTACATACAAGCCTAAGGTCGTTATTTAACATGTGGAAGGGATTAGGCATCATATAAGCCTCATATAGGAGTTTACTCCCCCAAGATGTTCTTGGGTGGTAAACTCTCGAATCTTGTAGTTTTGCTATGTAATCGAGGTTATTAAACATGTTATAAGCCATATAATGTAACTAGAGAAGGGTACTCACGATTTGGGATGAAAACCCGAAGATCCGTGAGAGAGATAATGGCTTTTCTCTAGTTGTAAATGTAAATAATGAATGAAATTGGTTCAGAATTCTATTTATAATCTTGAGATTTTTGGCAGAAAATATTTTATTCCTGAAATGATCTCTAATATAATAGAGTGTTGGAATAACAGTGTTGCACAAAACCCTAGTGCATCCACTCTCCTGATATCTCCTTAAGTGTTAAATCCCAAAATACTCAAACTTATACAGAAAAGACTGAAAATTTAATGTGACTGTTATAACTTCTATTGACTTCTAAAGTTCGTACAGAATGGAAATTTCGGGTTGTCACATCATCCCCCCGTTAGAAGGAATTTCGTCTCGCAATTAGCTTCATCTGATCCTCTCGTTCCCAAGTGAATTCAGGTCCTCGTTTGGCATTCTATCGAACCTTCAATATCGGGATACGGCTTTGTTTCGTTTGCTTGACCTCTCGGTCCATGATTTCTACTGGTTCTTCCTCGAAGTTGAGGCCCTCGTTGATCTCGATCTCGTCGTGTGGAATAACAAGAGTCTCGTCGGACAGACACTTTTTCAAGTTCGAGATGTGGAAGGTAGGATGTACGTTACTGAGTTCGCGTGGCAAGTTAAGTTTGTAAGCTACTGGGTTGATTCTTGCGAGAATCTCAAAAGGCCCAATGTACCTTGGATTTAGCTTTCCACGCTTTCCGAAGCGTATTAAGACCTTCCAACACCGGGGGATTGGTTGATTGGTCTCGCCGGAGCTTTACAGAAACGGGTTGTATGCCCCTTCCCGTTGCAGTTTAGACACTACATCACCCGGCAGGCGCCGTCGTGATGGAAGTTGCACTTGTTGCACTTAGGCAAACTTCCAGCATACTGCTTTATCGGAGCAGCAGCGGCAGGTGTTATCGCAGCATGTACTGCCACGACTTGCCTCTTCTTGGCAGCCTTAGCCTTCTTCTTATCATCCCAAAACTTCCGCTTGGAATCATCGGTTCTTGTAGGTTCTGAGATGGCCAGGGTAGTTGTTGCGGCCGCGGTACGAACCCCATGGTCTATGAGCCGCTATGCCAATCGCTTGGCGCTGTCAAATGTAGTGGGGTGTGATGCCAAAACATTTCCCTAGTATGGGGAAACTAGTCCCCATATGTATCTTTCAATCTTCTTTCCCTCTGAAGGAATCATGTTGGGACAGAGGGCCACCAGTTTGTAGAATCTGGTGGTGTAGGCGACTACGTTGGAGCGCTTCATGGTTAGGCCCCACAGTTCTTCCTCCAGCTTTTGGATCTCGCCCCTCGAGCAGTATTCCTCAATCATGAGGTCTTTTAAAGATCCCTAGCCCATATCATTTGCCACTATTACAGATAGTGACTTTACATGGCTATTCAACCATGTTAGGGCTTTAGTTTCGAAGGTGCAAGCAGCGTACTTCACCTTGCTATCCTCGGAACAAGAGCAGATTTCGAAAACCGATTCGGTTTTCTCGAACAATTGCGAGAGGAAAATGACTCCGCCAGTCCCATTGAAGGATAATGGCTTGCAGTTCATGAAGTCCTTATAGGAGCACTCTCTCGAGCGCACAGGAGCTTCAACCTGAACCGACTGAACAGGGGTTCCTCCTCCAATGGAGCCAGATAATGGATATTGGGCCATGGCGGAAGCCACAGCCACAGCTACGGCATCATTTAGAGCTGTTGTGTCGAATTGAGGAGTAGGTGGTTGTGGAGGTGGAGGAGGTGGTGTTTCGTTATTTGGGTTTCTCCTTGGATTTCTGCGAGGCGACATCTTTGATCTATAAGTTTATGAAGATGAAAGCATTAATAAGAATTTTTATGGAAGAATTGGTGAGAATGACTCTTGGACTAACTCCCCATAGCCCAACAATACGATTGAATGAAGATCTAAACTAATAGATGATTATATTTGGATAATAATTCCCATATGATTAGGTACCTGTCAATATTACTGGTATTACTGATGTAAAAAGTTCGGGAAAAATGGCCTACAGTAATAGGACTTACATCAACCAAAATGGGAAAATTTTGACAGGATTACAACCTATCAAAGACCTAACATGCCTATGATTTACAAGATAGGAAAATAGACCAAAGTTTTACATAACTAGGTTATATCCAAAAAGAGAAGTTGATAAGGATCTATCGGCGACGAGAACTGCCAGAGTGAGTCCTTGATCCTGACAGAAGGTGTTCTAGGTCCCTCATACGCCTATCATCCTTTGCTTGCTGAGCTCGAAGTTCTTTGACTTCAGCTCGCGTTTCAGTGAGTTCCCTCTGAAGAGCTGCATTCTGGACGAGAGTCCTTTCATGAGTAGACTCTAGTTGGCGAATGCGGATAGTGTTAACACCAGTGTTGGCATCAATCTCCAAGATTCGATTGACAGATGATTAACCCAGTATCATGTTTCGAGAAATCCTACGAACCATGATGGGTAAGACTCTGTCAGCAGAACCTCCATTAGTGAGGTTGTAGAAACTTTTGTCCCCATTTTAGGGAATGGATTGACCCTGTTCATGGCTCCATGTATTCAAGTTTGTTTCCCATAGAGGAGTGGGTCCTTGAAATACTGGTCGGGGGTTGTTATTCAGGGCTTGACCTACTTGAGGCATGTTATTGACTTCGGGCTCAGAGTCAGATCCATTCGAGAAGCCTTCTGCTTGATGATCATCCAAAGGGATTTGATGCTCATCATCAGACTCCGCCTCAAGCCATCCAACATTTCCATTGGGTGGAATGTACGGGTCTCCGGGAATGTGGAATCCAGCCATTAAATCTACGCGAGAAGGGAGGTATAAGAATCTAGCACATAAGTAACTAATAGTAATGTAAAATACTCCTATAGTATTTTAAGTTTAATGTTATGTTCTAGTGTTCTCATTGTAGGGTTGTTGGTAAGATTTTACACTTGTTGCAACCACACAACTACACTTAGGCACATGCTAGGCAACTCTCGAATAATATAGTTGATCAGGCTATATCTTCCCAGTTTTGACTATATGTCTCTAAGTCCACCTGCTTTGTTCAACAATCATAATTCTTTTGTACTGTCCTAGTGATACTGATTTTAGTATGAATGCAGACTTGTATACTTAATTAAATATTTTAGTATTTAAAGTATAAACTCTTGTTCAGAGTATTTTAATCCCAATGTATTTATAGTTAGTATATCTTTTATGGGTCAATATACTCAATTCACTATAAACAATGCTCTGATACCAATCTGTCACACCCCAAAACCATGAATGGCGGAAACATTCTGGGGCGGAGGACGTCATGTACAGTATCACAACAATGAATAGTAGTAAACAAGCAACAACATCATCCATTGCATTAATATTATAATTTCATACATGTGTGTTCTGTCAAAGTTATAGACACCAAAAATATACATATCAAAATAAAAGATGAGTCTTGAACGAACTCCATCTTCTCAAAAGCCTGGCACCTGTACCTATCTAGTGGTGACCTGAGAATACAAGTTATTTTGAAAGCGAGTATCAGCTTAATGCTGGTGAGATCATAAGTTTATTAATGTCTGAGTTTCCATGAAAACGTTTGAAAGTTGTTTCTGTAAAATGTTTTGTACAATGTTTTGTATAATGTTTGAACTCTCCTAGAAAACCCTATGTTTTCAACAAACTGTAGCCTTCTACCAAGGCATCTCGTGTTCGTGTATATGTCTCTTGTTAGAGTGTGTGTTTCCCAAATTCTGACTATCATTAACCAAAAATATAGTTACTACATTACCGTGCATTGTGTGAATATTCACGAAGTGAATGTAATGGGAAAATATTATCGTACCGTAGTATTTGTAATAATTGACTACCGTGGTACTAAACTACCTTAATACAAAAAGGTGTTTCCAAATAACATGTGATCAGCCTGTATCCTGCTACCGACTCTAGTTAAACGACGATGTAAGACGCCGTAAGAAATGACATTTGGCACCCGTAGACTTGCAAGTCCCACTGTAGCAAGCAGCAAGGTGTAGGATAGTCAATCCAGTATAGATCTATGCGCAAACTCATACACTCTCCAATTAAGGAGATTCGGGATACAAGAACGGTCGTGGCAGGAAGTGTCATGACCCGCTCAATGGTTCACATAACTGGTTTTGTAGTTATTATTCACATGTGATTGATGTAATAACTATAAGTATTTAACTTGTATCCCCCCCCCCCCATAAAGCATTTAAAAACATTTAAATCATTGGTTAAGGGGTATGAACTCACCTGTAGTGACTGGTTTGGATGAACTGAAGATGTAGGATCGCTAGGTGACAAGTGAAGTCTTGAACACACTTTATAACCCTAGTTAATATATAATACCACATATATGTATCCAGTTAGTCTTAAACTACTAATTGATAATGTTAAGATATCCTAGAACATAATAAACACTTTATATAAGTGTTATAAGCCCTAAGGATTGCATCTAAGCTATTGTGGGACAAGGCACTTGGGTTTAGGGTTCCAAAGGACCCTATACTTGAGTTTACTCTCCATATAACCTCACACATGGAGTTTACGGTTGTAAACTCTTGAGTTTATGGCCCTAAACTCCAAGACTTAATGTCCTTGGTTGTTTTAAGGTGTTAAATGATCCCTAGAAGTATTCCAACTTGGAGGTTTAATTCATGGAAGGGTTTAGGGCATAGAAACACTCCTTTGAGGAGTTTACGGCCCAAAGGCCAAATCCATTTGAGTTTACTACTGTACACTCTTATGAAAGGGTGTTTTTGATGCTTGTAAGTCTCATACACATGTAGGATAGGTTCTAGACTTTTACCCTAAGCAAATGAAGGCCTTAGGCACACTTTGGTGCCTTAATTTGATGTTCACGGCCCAAGCACAATCATAGGGCCGTAAACTCCCAAAAGTGGGGTTTTTGGATGTGTTTAAGTCCTTAATTTATGTAGGAGTAAACCTAGGTAATTGTCCAAAGCTTTATGAGTGTTAAAATCACCCTTTGATCCTTGTTTGTGGAGTTCATGGTCCAAGAATTCCTTGGGTTGTGAACACCTAATCTTGGGTGTTTCTCTTATGTTTTCTTGTCTTAAGTACACTTACATAAAAGCCTAAGGTCTTTATTTAACATGTGGAAGGGACTAGGTATCATATAAGCCTCATATAGGAGTTTACTCCCCAAGATGTTCTTGGGCGGTTAACTCTCGAATCTTGCAGTTTTGCTATGTAATCGAGGTTATTAAATATGTTATAAGCCATATAATGTAACTAGAGAAGGGTACTCACGATTTGGGATGAAAACCCGAAGATCCGTGTGAGAGAAAATGGCTTTTCTCTAGTTGTAAATGTAAATAATGAATGAAATTGGTTCATAATTCTATTTATAGTCTTGAGATTTTTGGCAGAAAATATTTTATTCCCGAAATGATCTCTAATAGAATAGAGTGTTGGAATAATAGTGTTGCACAAAACCTTAGTGCATCCACTCTCCTGATATCTCCTTAATTGTTAAATCCCGAAATACTCAAACTTATACAGAAAAGTCTGAAATTTTACTGTGACTGTTATAACTTCTATTGACTTATAAAGTTCATACAGAATGGAAATTTCAGGTTGTCACATCTCACAAAATAATCTCATTCACTAGGTCAATGTTTTTTTAAATGATGAATATACATTTCTGTTTTTTTTTCCAGATTATAATATTACTTGTCATTGTTGCCAATCAAGTGTAGTCTATCATATCAATATAAAAGGAACATCTTTGCCCGCGGTACCATTCACTTGTGATCAGAAAAACAATTCATTCATGTAGTTCCTCTACAAGATGATTGCTAAAAAGTTTCCATTGATGAAGTGGTTGTAAAAACTACATTTCTACCCCCATCAAACTGGAGAATTCAAACTAGTTGAGGATGCATATAAAAGTTTTATTCCATGGCCAAAATACCTTTTGCGAACCGAGTCAGAGGTTTGTTTCAATATGTCCAATACTTTTTGCATTAAACTTTATTTTCTTCATTAAGTACTATACTAAGTTTATGATGAATTAATTTTATTAGTTTCAATGTTGTTTTTATAGGTACCAGAAATTATATCACAACAAAAATCAACAAAAAGGAAACCAACTTACATATCATCTGATGCCCTTTTGAAGAAGACAAGGTGCAATACAAACAAAATGAATGCCTAGCTATTTATGTTTAGGTTTTGGTTTATGATGTGTTTGATTTTTTAACCATTATATAAATTCTTTAAATTACAAAAATTTTCCTTTCTTTGATATTTTAATTAGGAATGTAATGTATATATGGATTTCGATTTCAATTATTATTAATATAAAATTATGAATTTTGTTTGTGTTTCATATTGTTGTGTTTCGTTACTTTAATTTAAAGTATTTCCATGTGTCTAAAATGTATAAAAAGTAATAGTAAATAGTAAGTTATAGTGGTTGTAGTATGATTTTTGCCATGTTATATATGTTTTTAATGTCTCTAAAATATACAATGGTTACTTTACATCAATTTGTAATGTGTGGCTAAATGGTTAACAATAGTCATTATATACAAGAATTATGAGACTACAATTGATTTAAAGTGATGTTTATTAAAAAAAATTGTCACTAAGTTAAACAATAACAATATGGAAAACAATATATGTGGCAAATAAATACCAAAATTGATTGTTGTTGAGACTAAATACTAGGAAATCGTCACATAGATCATTAACTTTATGTGTCCATTTACCAAACACGGATATGTTTACCGTAAATTATGTGTCTAAAATATACCCAATAGTCTTAATACGATACCAAATTGTCCATAATTTTAACAAAATGTGTGACTTTATAATACTTATGATTTTAATTCACTTCTTCGTTTGTCTCTATATGTTAGGTTATAGTCACAAACGTTGATTGTTTTTTGTGACTAATAATTAGCAATCCGTCACATATGAAAGTAAACTACTTGTGGCCATTTAGCAAACATGGTCACACTCACCATAATTAAAAGTTTACAAAAGATACACAATAGTCTTAATAAAATTTAAATTGTGTGACCATATGTAAGCAAACAACTACACTAAAACATCATGAATATTGCATTTTGGTGATATACAAACACAACATTAAATAAATATGTGTGACTAATAATTGTTTAACGTTACAATATTGGATATTAAACAAACAAAATTCCGTACACATTTGCCACACTTTTATACTACGCCCACATGTTTTCATAGCATATAGACACTACATTTTAAAGTGACCATAAGACCCATACGGTGTCGTCACCTTCCGTCACACTTTTGAGTGAAAAAATAAAATATCACTATACGCATATTGTCACACTTTTTGGTGTGACTCTAAGTTATTTTTCTTGTAGTGAAAACAAAATCGATGATCGTCTTTTTCACATTCGTTTAAATTTCTCCGAATAAAAACACATGTTAATTTTGGAAAGTGTTTTGATGCGTTTGTATGTATCTAAAACTATATTTTGTTTGGTATTATATTAATTTTTTAATTATACATGGATTTATATAAAAATTTTGGTTATATGATTTTTTAGTGTATTTGAGTTAATCTACAACATATTTTTATATGTATATTTTTAATGTATGAACTTGTGGCTGTCAAATTCTTAATATTTTTATATAGGTTTGTGTAGGAAAAAAAGAAAAAAATGATTAAAGTATAGAACCAGGTTTGCACACATGTCAACCCGATTAAACAGGTTAAACTAAAAAATTGGTTTGTTAAACATTGGTTCGCACAAATAGAAATTAAACTAAAAATTACTCTACAAAATTTTGTCTATTTTACAGCATCGTCTATCTATCATACAAATTAGTAAAACATGCATTTTATGTGGATGAATTAAATTTTTAAATGGAAAAATCACATCCTACATTTGAAGACGTAATAATTATTATTTTTTGGTTTTTGATTAACTAATCTATTTAATTAAATGTATAAAATAGAATAGGGTATATTTAATACAATTTTAATCATTAATATAATAATTTTCCGGCAAAATATTGGTGTATTATTTTTTTATTTATTAAAACCTTAATATAAACAAATGTTAGATTTCATGAATATGATATATACTTAAAAAAAATAACGTGCATAATAGACGACTTTATACCATATGATAACGATGATAATTAATTACTTAATTAATTAAAAAAAAAAAGACTTTTTGAATGAAACCTATTTTAAAGGTTTTCACTATAGGATTTTGTTAAATATTATTAGTAAAATATTTATATAAAAAAATAATAAACATTTAAAATCTGAACTTGTACTTTGAGAATTTAATTGGAAATGGAAATGCGACAATAACATTTTATATTTTAAAAACAAACATTTTATTGTTGAGGGTTGTACCAAACACATCATGGCCTATGGATAAGAAGGGTGTTCAATTTGTTAGTAAAAATACTTTCACATAAAAATAATGATTCACTAGAAAACAAAATCAATACCCTTCTTTTTCACATCAATTTATATTTCTTCGAAAAAAACACATGATAATATTGTGAAGTTTTCTGATGCGTTTGTATACATCTAAAACTATATTTTGTTTTAGTACTATATTAATTTTTTAATTATATATGGATTTGTATAAAATTTTGGGTTATATGTTCTTTAGTGTATTTGAATTAATCTACAACTTATTTTTATATGTATATTTTTAGTGTATAAACTTGTGGACGTCAAATTCTTGATATTTTTATATACGTTGGTGTATGAAAAATAAAAAAAAATGATTAAAAGTATAGAACCCGGTTTGCACACGTGTCAAACCGAGTAAACAAGTTCAGCTAAAATTTTGGTTTTTTAAACATTGGTTCACACAAATAGAAATTAAACTAAAAACTACTCAACAAATTTTTTATATTTTACAACATCCTCTATTTATCATACAAATAAGTGAAACATACATTTTATGTGGTTGAATTAAATTTTTAAATCCGAAAATGACCTCCTATATTTAAAGACGTCATCATTATTATTTTTTGGATTTCGATTAAATAATCTATTTAATTAAATGTATAAAATAGAATAAGGTATATTTAATACAATTTTAAGTATTAATATAATAATATTGCAGCCAAATAATGGTGTATTGTTTTTTTATTTATTAAAACCTTAATATAAACTAATGTTAGATTTCAAGAATATATATATATATATATATATATATATATATATATATATATATATATATATATATATATATATATATATATATGTGACAACCCGATATTTCAACTCTTTGTAATGACATAATAGGTCAAGTTTTGTAAACATCTTGGAGTTACTAAAATTAACTTTGATAATAAAATGTTCAAAAAGTTTATGTTTAAATTCTTCCATGTTTAGAGATCATCAAACCATGATCGTACGTAAAAAGATCGCCCAAATCCGACTTCAGATAGCGAAGTTGTGAGTTTTCAAAGAAATTCCTTAAACACGATGGATTGATATTAAATAATAAAAACAATAATAAAAATAATTTCGGAATTTGCCAACGGAATCTAAACGAAACTTGTAGATCGTGGTCTCACCTTCGCGGGGATATAAAGAACGTCGAAAACGGAGTTCGTATGAAAGAGATATGAATTTTTGAAGTTTGATAAATAAATTAAAATATAAATTTTATTAAAAGTTTGGTATTATCCGAGGGAGGAGTCAGCCTAGGGCCGAAGTACGCGCCGCGTACAATCGAACGCCCCGCGTACTCGAATGAAGGGTCTCGGATCATCCACGTCGCCCTATGCGAAGCTACCGACCCGTCCCATCCGACCCGCGAACCCAGGAACCCGTCCAGTCCGAAGTGCGTAAGCGATGACGTACGGGTACGCACTGCGTACGCCCGTACGCCCCGCATTCGGAGGCGGTTCAGCAACCCTATAAAAGGGATGCGAGCCTTTCCGAAAATGTTGTTCATTTCCTCTCTTTCTCTCCCGATCTTGCCTCGATTTCCGTGCCCGTTCAAACCCGAAGCTCTGGTCTTTTTGCTCAAGTCCCGAGGGTCGATTTTACTCCCGAGATTCCCGAGAATCCCGAGAAAAATCCGTTTCGCAAGACGAAACTCTGCCCGGTTTTCGAGCTCGCTATCTTCGAATTTCCAGGTGAGTTCATACCCCTATAATCCACACTTTTAAATGTTTTATGAATATTTTTATATGCTTTTAAGGGGGGGAATACAAGTAAAACACACGATGATTATCGTATGTTATATAAAGTTTCGTTTTATACTTTTTATCAACAGAATCATATGAAATTTATAATCATTATAAAGAAACTTTTGTGTGCAAAATGCATCACGATAATATCATATCTTTCGGAAACTGAAAAGTGTTGTTATGTTTATATAAATCAAACACTCCTCTTATACTGTATGTATATGTGTCCACCTTTGATGCTAGAAACATACGATTACTTTAGTACTACAAACATACGATTATTTTGGTACGAAAAACATCAATATTTTGGGATACTCCTTGTTAATAAATCATTCATATGTGATTTATAACTAGTTTACAAATAGATTCACTACAAGTTCAACAGTTTCACTAAACATATTACTTTAAATGACTTTCTTAAACGTTTTTACATGATTAAAGCTCGTTATTAAACTGTCTTACATACTGTAAGCTTCCTTTCAAAATCGGTTACAAAGGTGTTTTCAAACAATGGTTTTATGTGTACTTAAACTGTCTTATCAAACCAAATACTTTCAATCATTTTATAAACTGACATCAAGTCACAAACCTTTATTAGACTTTTCAACGGTTTTACAAAACTTCTTTATGCTTTTATATTAAAAATTGCATGCCTCTATATGTATAGTTATATAAGAAATGTTTAAAAGACTTAGAAAGGCTATCCACCCTATTTCCTTTTCGCGCCTTGAGATGTGGTCTGGTGGGATATTGGGTATTCGTTCGAAAGTCGTTTAAATATTAGTTATATATCATGTATACATATATGGTCATAAATGTTCCCTCAGTAATTTAGTTCCGATACAAATAGATATCAATGGTGTATAAACCTACTTGGTCACTCATCAATTACATTCTAGTAAACTATTATAGGAATAGTTTAGAGTAAACAAAACATTTTCACTACTACAAGAAATTACACCAGAGTCAGTTCATTCATGAGTCCAAACTACATGTTATATGAAGGAATACTCTTACTTGAATACTTATACATGAATACTTGTACATGAATACTCTTACCTGAATACTTATACATGAATACTCTTACCTGAATACTTATACATGAATACTTTTACATAGACATTATATGGCAATTTAATATTACATGTTATATGTCTAGATATGGATATACTGTTCGCTTTTCTATCTTTACCTTGTGATTCAATCACATCATCGACGAGGTAGACTGGGACTTTATCTCCTAATACCACATCATACTTGGAGGGACTAACCATTCCGAACACCACTGCTAGCTACAGAGGTAAATGAACAATCTACGGATGTTCTAGGTTGATACCATCGTAGGTATGCATAAGGGACTAACTATTCCTACACCCGGCTGTTAGTAACAGAGGTAAATGAACAATCTACGGATGTTCTAGGTTGATACCATCGTGGGTATACATAAGGGACTAACTATTCCTACACCCGGCTGTTAGCAACAGGGGTAAATGAGCAGTCTATGGATGTTCTAAGTTGACACCATCACAGTTTCAAGAGAAACGTACTGTCAAAAACAGTCAGGTCTAGGTAAAAGACTACTTTCAAAACATTCGAGTCTTGGTAGAAGACTACTTTTATACTAGTAGGAAATATGGGATTTTCTAGAGCTTTTCATACTTATACTAAATGTTTCATCATTCATTTACTAGTCTTTCATATCAGCTAATCAAAGTAATGACATTAAATACTTATGAACTCACCAGCTTAAATGCTGATCAAACTCTTTCAAAATAACTTGTATTCTCAGGTTACAAATAAACAGGTGTCGATACAAGGTTTAGAGAAGATGGAGCACTCAAGACTCGTCTTTTATTTTGATAAGTTATTATCATATCTTGTACAATGAAAGAAAACACTTGTAATTAAAATTATACTATTGATGCAATGGATGATGTTGTTGCTAGTTTACTACTTTACATTTGTTGTGATGCATACATGACGTCCTCCGCCCCAGAACGTTTCCGCCGTTCGTGGTTTTGGGGTGTGACAGATTGGTATCAGAGCATTGTTTATAGTGAATTAAGTATATCAACCCATAAAAGATATACTAACTATAAATACATAAGGGATTAAAAATACTCTGACCAAGAGTTTATACTTTAAATAGTAAAATATTTAAGTAGGTATACGTGCTGCATTCATACTAAAATCAGTGTCACTAGGACAGTACAAAAGAATTACGATTGTTGGACAACACAAGTGGGCTTAGAGACATATGGTCAAAACTGGGAAGATATAGCCTGATCGCCTATATTATCCGAGAGTTGACTAGCATGTGCCTAAGTTTAAGTGTGTGGTTGCAACAATGCTAAAATCTTACCAACCCTACCACAAAGAGAACAATAGAACCTAACAATAAATTTAAAAATACTATAGGTGTATTTTGGTGTTACTATGAATACTTTATACTTGAGAATTAAAACGGGATCTTCATTACTAAGTTGATAGTTGCTAAGTGGATACACTAAGGCTGCATGTAATTAGGATGTTATAGACTTAGAATCTATGATAATTTTGCCTTACCCCTATTCTGTGTGAATTTGGAATTAAGGTCACTTATTCGAAGGTCTATCATATTTAGATTACACATAGCTGGTATGCACTTCACAAATAGCGATGTAACTGATGAAGGTTTTCTACATAAATTATCTAGATAGATCGTCTAATAATTATTCTTTTACCCTAAATTCTCGCATAGAAAACATAACTGGACTCCATCCCCTTAACAACCAGTATCTTCCGAATGAAGTCATAGCTGGTTGGTTATGATGAAGACTTTCCGTCTGATGCTAACTCCGAACCAGAGTTTGAGAACCTACCCCGAGCAGCTCCCTTTCAAATTCCTAACCCTCGTCCGACTTTTCATGGCCCGACCCTGAGTGAGTGGAATGCTTGGAATCATGGAGCCAAGGACAAAATCAGCCTATGCTATTTAATGGCGACCAAAGTTTTTACGACTTGAGCAATGAGGGCTTAGCAGATATAGTCTTGCCAATCTTGGTCCGCAGAGTGGCCCGAAATGAGATCCAAGGCAGGACAGCCCTATATCAGAATACAGAAGTTGTCGCCTATGCTAGAATGCATACCCTCCACACCATCTATCTAGAAGATGTACACGAGAGATCAGAGAGAGACCATGAAATCCTCCTGCAAGCACTGGATGAATCACGAGCCGAAGTCATAAAGCTCCGGGTACGCCAGATGGTGTGCGAAGGACACCCACTTGACATGGAACGTCTATTGGTTGAACTACGAGTTCACCAAGAGGGATGACCATCGCCACATTGTAGACGCTTTACTTTATTTCCCTTATAAAAAGGAATCGTAATTTCTGTCTTTGCCAGATGTGGCATTTTCTATGGATTTATCTTGCACCGTAAGTACTTTAGTTAGGCCCTTATGCCGTCAGGAACTATCTTTAGTGGATATGATGTAAGACCTTTCTAAGGTTATTTTCCAGAATCTTTACATCGTGAATATCACAGATATTGACAGCCGGCTAACTTCTGTGTCATTCTTCATTCAAGTACTCTTATCATTCATTCATAAGAGTCAATCTGAATCAGGTTAGTCAAATCATTGGACTATAGCGATTTATCTCCGGAGACATTTCCAAGTCTCTTTCAGTGGTTGGATCTTGTTATTCACCAACCCACAATACCTCAGCTCGAACAACAAACGTCTTGAGACCATTTTACGAACATACTTCTATTCATTACTAGGACTGCATCATAGGGATGTAGGTCAAACCTTCGCGAACATACTTTCATTTTGTACTAGGACTGCATCATAGGAATGTGGGTCAAACTTTCGCGAACTTCGTCGTACTCTTTACATGAACAATCTAAGTATGTTACAGAATCGCTCACAAACTCTTTGCATCAGGGTCAACCGGAATCGCTCACAAAATCTTTACTTTTCGTGTTACAGAATCATGTCATCATCAAGAAGCAATCAGTCGATCAGCGAAACCCCCACTTTTCCTATGGACGTCGCTACCTTTCAAACAACAGTTACAGCTGCCGTGGTGGCTGCGGTAACCGCGGTCCTTGCACACCGTAGCACTAACAACACAACCAATCGTGGTATCCATCCAGGAAGTCATCAAACAGTAACAGTCACAGGCTCGCAAAGCCGAAAAACAGAAAACAAGAAACGAAAGCGTCAAGCCCGGAAGGAACGCAAGAAATCCCAAAAGTCGGCTATACAACAGCAGCAAGTGGAAACCCCTGCCATCCCAGTACCGAGCAGGCCATACGAGGGAAAACTCCTGAAGTGTGTTAAGTATAGTTTCCATCATCATGGGGCTTGCCATAAGATGCAGTGTTGCAATTGCCTAAACATAGGGCATCATGCTCGTAACTGTGGAACACCGGCGCGACCTATCCCTCAAATCCCTTTCATCAGGGCTGAACCTGCACACAAGATTTGTTATAGCACCGAACGATTTAAGAAGCAGTTTTCAAAGTGGAGTAACGAGGAAGGCACTCGTGTCCACATAACATTGGCTAAACACCGCAATCCCATCACCAAAGCTAGTACTACCCAGGCATGCCACCAATGCGGGGAGATAGGGCACTTCAAGAAAGATTGCCCGATAACAAAGAACTCTGGCGAAGATGGGAGAATTCTCAGGATCACAGCTGCAGGAGAGCCTGTTCAGGAACCACGATATATATAAATTAGGCGTTTCGTTGTAACAGACTTATAAACTATCTAGAACTAGTGCAACTAGAGTCTTACCTTTTGCGAGATCCTATCTGTATAAGGACTCTCGTGCTGCGTATACTTGTCTTTGTAGTATATCTTATTCGCAGCAATAGTCTTGTGGTAAACCTAAAGTACTGTAACTTTGTTCGTGGTTGCACGGTTGTGTTTTGTCTGTAAACGTCTTATGTTCAAATCTAATGTCTTTAAGTTTCGGTATGATTTCGACATTATCATACGACTCGATTCAATTGGATCCTCACGAAAACAGCTTCATACGTACACCCCTTTCTTCTAGATCACTTTTCCAGCGAAATCGTCACATCAGAACGCCGAAGTACTCATGCCAGAAGTACCTATTAGTTATTTTCTTTCCGAAGAAATCCCCGAAGTACCACTCGTACAGTACGTCAGGTTTAATCCAGGGATTCATGCGGTTGATCTATCACTGAAGAATGTATGCATAAGAGTGATATATAATCAAGATTCTACAGGTTTAGAATTGATGATTCCAATTTAAATTCTTTTTCCCCGATGGGATGTGAACTTAAAGAAGAATCAGCTATTCGACTACCTTTTCAACCTTAATTATATATGACTCGTATACACGAAAGAGTGACTGTGAAACTAGGTGTGAATTCTAGTATGAACTTTAGGACGGAGAACTGCCTAAGTACGAGTAATCACATCGTTATGAGAACAAGCATAGAACCCAGTACGACTCCCGAAAACAGGTCGCGCTATAGTTTAAACACCCACGGAGATACAAGAACAGTTTGGACAACTTAGCGAACTACACATAAATAGAATTAGAAGGCTAGGTTTCTCACCCTAGAGAACCTCGGTCATATTCTTCCAGAGATCGACGGATCGCATTGCATGTACCTCAATGATTGAGAACCTCGTCGAGATTTTCATTAGAAATCGTTATCTCTGCCGCGCATAGACAAAATGGTTGAGTAAACACAAAGAAAGAAACTACTTCCAGGAATGAATCTGGGATCCGAATATCACCAGTTCGAGTGTTAGGGAAAGATGTCCGGAAGACTATCTCCTGAACTCCATACGAACACTTCGAGTCCATAGTGATACCCTCCGGATAGGACCAATGCGCCCATAGCTTTCATGAGCTAAATGAGTAGGGTACGTCTTTCTTACCTGGATCAGTTCGTCATTTCTCCTTGTAATGACTTACTTATCTACCCTCGTAGTAAGAAGGTATCGACATCAGAGACGCCGACATTCCTTCGCCAAACTCTAGGTCTTACCGACCTACCGCTTTAGTTCATTCAGAACTCCTCGCAAACTACAGAAACTCGTACGACTTTGACCCGACAATGGGTGGCCTTTGTCTGGGAAGTTACGCGAGAAAAGGAATCTTTGAGATCCCAAGTGAGTGACCAAGTTCTTTCGGATAACTCACTCTAGAAATGGCATAATACACTTTGTAAAAAGTGGAAAGCTAAATCCAAGTTAGACAGGACCTCCGAGATTCCTATCAGGATCGGTCCTGTGCCCCACACAAACTAGACCTACTCCACGAGCTCAGTAACATACTTCCTACACTTCGCATCTCAATCAAGAAACCATACATTTCCGTTAGGACCCTTGCAAGTCCACTCGTCGAGATCCTCGCCTTCGTATTAGAACCGTAGTGACCCTCGACTGAGAGGTCATGCCGACGAGGGAAACGCCATCGCTTGTTAGTGAAGGTTCGTTGGAACGCCAACCGAAAATCTGTTATCACTTAGATGCGCTAAAACAAATTGATTAGGGAGTTTCCTCCTCACGACTCGATCATTCGTGCATCTTCTTTGCTTAAATTCTAATTTCGGGACGAAATTCCCTCTAACGGGGGGATGATGTGACAACCCGATATTTCAACTCTTTGTAATGACATAATAGGTCAAGTTTTGTAACCATCTTGGAGTTACTAAAATTAACTTTGATAATAAAATGTCCAAAAATTTTATGTTTAAATTCTTCCATGTTTAGAGATCATCAAACCATGATCGTACGTAAAAAGATCGCCCAAATCCGACTTCAGATAGCGAAGTTGTGAGTTTTCAAAGAAATTCCTTAAACACGATGGATTGATATTAAATAATAAAAACAATAATAAAAATAATTTCGGAATTTGCCAACGGAATCTAAACGAAAGTTGTAGATCGTGGTCTCACCTTCGCGGGGATATAAAGAACGTCGAAAACGGAGTTCGTATGAAAGAGATATGAATTTTTGAAGTTTGATAAATAAATTAAAATATAAATTTTATTAAAAGTTTGGTATTATCCGAGGGAGGAGTCAGCCTAGGGCCGAAGTACGCGCCGCGTACGCTCGAACGCCCCGCGTACTCGAATGAAGGGTCTCGGATCATTCACGTCGCCCTATGCGAAGCTACCGACCCGTCCCATCCGACCCGCGAACCCAGGAACCCGTCCAGTCCGAAGTGCGTAAGCGATGACGTACGGGTACGCGCTGCGTACGCCCGTACGCCCCGCGTTCGGAGGCGGTTCAGCAACCCTATAAAAGGGATGCGAGCCTTTCCGAAAATGTTGTTCATTTCCTCTCTTTCTCTCTCGATCTTGCCTCGATTTCCGTGCCCGTTCAAACCCGAAGCTCTGGTCTTTTTGCTCAAGTCCCGAGGGTCGATTTTACTCCCGAGATTCCCGAGAATCCCGAGAAAAATCCGTTTCGCAAGACGAAACTCTGCCCGGTTTTCGAGCTCGCTATCTTCGAATTTCCAGGTGAGTTCATACCCCTATAATCCACACTTTTAAATGTTTTATGAATATTTTTATATGCTTTTAAGGGGGGGAATACAAGTAAAACACACGATGATTATCGTATGTTATATAAAGTTTCGTTTTATACTTTTTATCAACGGAATCATATGAAATTTATAATCATTATAAAGAAACTTTTGTGTGCAAAATGCATCACGATAATATCATATCTTTCGGAAACTGAAAAGTGTTGTTATGTTTATATAAATCACACACTCCTCTTATACTGTATGTATATGTGTCCACCTTTGGTGCTACAAACATACGATTACTTTAGTACTACTTACATACGATTATTTTGGTACGAAAAACATCAATATTTTGGGATACTCCTTGTTAATAAATCATTCATATGTGATTTATAACTAGTTTACAAATAGATTCACTACAAGTTCAACAGTTTCACTAAACATATTACTTTAAATGACTTTCTTAAACGTTTTTACATGATTAAAGCTCGTTATCAAACTGTCTTACATACTGTAAGCTTCCTTTCAAAATCGGTTACAAAGGTGTTTTCAAACAATGGTTTTATGTGTACTTAAACTGTCTTATCAAACCAAATACTTTCAATCATTTTATAAACTGACATCAAGTCACAAACCTTTATTAGACTTTTCAACGGTTTTACAAAACTTATTTATGCTTTTATATTAAAAATTGCATGCCTCTATATGTATAGTTATATAAGAAATGTTTAAAAGACTTAGAAAGGCTATCCACCCTATTTCCTTTTCGCGCCTTGAGATGTGGTCTGGTGGGATATTGGGTATTCGTTCGAAAGTCGTTTAAATATTAGTTATATATCATGTATACATATATGGTCATAAATGTTCCCTCAGTAATTTAGTTCCGATACAAATAGATATCAATGGTGTATAAACCTACTTGGTCACTCATCAATTACATTCTAGTAAACTATTATAGGAATAGTTTAGAGTAAACAAAACATTTTCACTACTACAAGAAATTACACCAGAGTCAGTTCATTCATGAGTCCAAACTACATGTTATATGAAGGAATACTCTTACTTGAATACTTATACATGAATACTTGTACATGAATACTCTTACCTGAATACTTATACATGAATACTCTTACCTGAATACTTATACATGAATACTTTTACATAGACATTATATGGCAATTTAATATTACATGTTATATGTCTAGATATGGATATACTGTTCGCTTTTCTATCTTTACCTTGTGATTCAATCACATCATCGACGAGGTAGACTGGGACTTTATCTCCTAATACCACATCATACTTGGAGGGACTAACCATTCCGAACACCACTGCTAGCTACAGAGGTAAATGAACAATCTATGGATGTTCTAGGTTGATACCATCGTAGGTATGCATAAGGGACTAACTATTCCTACACCCGGCTGTTAGCAACAGAGGTAAATGAACAATCTACGGATGTTCTAGGTTGATACCATCGTGGGTATACATAAAGGACTAACTATTCCTACACCCGGCTGTTAGCAACAGGGGTAAATGAGCAGTCTACGGATGTTCTAAGTTGACACCATCACAGTTTCAAGAGAAACGTACTGTCAAAAACAGTTAGGTCTAGGTAAAAGACTACTTTCAAAACATTCGAGTCTTGGTAGAAGACTACTTTTATACTAGTAGGAAATATGGGATTTTCTAGAGCTTTTCATACTTATACTAAATGTTTCATCATTCATTTACTAGTCTTTCATATCAGCTAATCAAAGTAATGACATTAAATACTTATGAACTCACCAGCTTAAATGCTGATCAAACTCTTTCAAAATAACTTGTATTCTCAGGTTACAAATAAACAGGTGTCGATACAAGGTTTAGAGAAGATGGAGCACTCAAGACTCGTCTTTTATTTTGATAAGTTATTATCATATCTTGTACAATGAAAGAAAACACTTGTAATTAAAATTATACTATTGATGCAATGGATGATGTTGTTGCTAGTTTACTACTTTACATTTGTTGTGATGCATACATGACGTCCTCCGCCCCAGAACGTTTCCACCGTTCGTGGTTTTGGGGTGTGACAATATGGTTCTAAAAAACGCGCAATGGCACCTCAAGGCGTGCCATGGTTCGAGGCGTGGTGTAACCGTTACGAAAACGTCCAAGGTGGATTTGTGAAGCGTGGCACCGAAATAACGTATCAAGGCGTGCCTTATTGCATTATGGCGCGAGTTTTTTTTAAAGATACGAGTTTTTTGTTTTTTTTTTTCTTTTGATTTTTTATCGAGCCTAAAATAAATGAGTTTTTCATAACTTTTTTCTATTAGATATTAAAATAACGCTTCTAAAAATTTCATATATTTGAAAAAATTTAATAATGATATGATTTATATCTTTTAATGTATATAATACAGTCACACCTTGAAAAACATCATGGCTCGTCAAGGCTTGTCATGGCTTAACTTTTTCCATGCTGCCAAGCTATGTCTTATGTTATTTAGAACATTGTGTGTGTGTATATATATATATATATATACTTAA